>NW_006799939.1:3051406-3090385 GCF_000485575.1 Poecilia formosa
GAAAGACGGAACGTCTTGGCTCAACACCAATATACGTCGTACCATTTACATCTGTAAAAATGTGAAAAACCTACTTATCTTTCCCTTCCACTAAACAATCCTTCATTGAAGTTTGCGGTTGTGATGAGACAACAGTTGAAGAGCTAATATTTTTGCAAAGTTTCCATTTCTCACCCATCTGCCAAAGTAGATGTAGTTGGGATGCTCAGGGATGTTGTTGGGGTCGGTGCCATAGTCCTCCAACAAACAGAAGATGTGCTGAGGGTTCTTCAGGCTCACAGTGCCTTCAAAGGGAAGATAGTCCAGGGCCTAACGAACAGAGTAGGATAAACACGGCATTAATACGATATGCGACCTCTGAATGTGAAAGTAAACCATCCATCTCCACTCTCAGACAAATACTCACATCAATCTTTTTAATTCTGTCCTCAAACAACAATGTTTTATTGAAAGTGTAGACGTTTATTCTGTACGAAGAGCCTTTCTGCATGTACGGACTCTGTAGCGAAATCAAGGAGGATAAAGGAGATCAGAAGTAGAGTTGCTAAGGGTAAACTGTGCTTTATACCAAAGCTAACTCACCATTTTCTCTGGTGGGTAGTTTAACAGGGATGTCCTGAGTTCACTGTGCGTTTGTCCATGGCCCCAGAGCTCAAAAGCAGACCTGGGAGGACAAGATGGGGGGCGGGGAGTCACAATTTTTTTTCCTCACTAAAGATCTATGCAAGCAGAAATAACACACTTACTTTGCACAAACAGATCTGGCCATCACGGTGCAAACGTCTTCCTCCGACAAGCAGTCCAAGCACCAGAAAGGAGACTAAAAACGGCAGGAAATAAACATACCGAATGTGAGGACGATGAAAAGATGCTCTAATTTAAATCCCATCCAACCATCTGTTGACCTGCAAAACGTTAGCCAAAAAAAAAAAAGAGTGCAAACATGATGACCTCTGACCTGCTCTTTGAAGTCTCCGCATGGATGGAATGGTTTCAATCGGAGAGCCAGCAGAGACTTAATCTCCTATTAGAATCAGGGCATAAATGAACAATATGTCAAGGGGTCATTAATTTAACAGAAATCATGAATCAGATTTCTGATTCAAATCAGAGAACAACATAGACGATAGAAAAAGACACCAAATAAATTCCCTGTAGTTTGTAAAATCTGGCCAAAATCTGGCAAGTGACCCTCTGTCTTTAACACACCAACCTTCCCCCTTTTACAGTCTGCCAGATTCCTCCACTCTGACATAAAACAACTTGAAACTTTAGAAAAAGTTGCACATAGCCTTCAAGAAATGCTTACGGTTTGCTAAGGTTTCTCTAAAGGCTACAGATTAAGTTCAACTGTCAGGAAATGTTCTATAAAGTTTAAATCAAACAAGTTGAAGAAAACTTTCAGGGAACTTTTCCGCATTGCTCTGTTAAACTGTTCCAAAGCTCACACTGAATAACTTTTATCCCCTGCGGGAATATTCTATGATTTATATCCCTTATTTATTTGAGAAATAGCGAAAGATGTGGTCAACTTTCTTGGAGTTTCTTTAAAGATTACATCCTAAACTTTGAGGACAACTTTTAGGTTCCCTAAGGTTAAATTATGCATTTTGGAACCATTTAACCCTTCAGAAGGGTTCCCTGAACTGCAGGGAAACTTTAGGGAAAGTTGCTTTATAGGTTGTTTTATGAAAAATGTACATTAACTTAAAATAAACCTAGTCCGTCTCATTTAAAAAATGAAGTCACAAAAAGAATTAAACCTTACATTGACATTTATAGATATATGAATGGAAATAAACTTTAAGATCAAGTATGAGTCGATTACCCACAAACATAGTGTTCGGAAGAGAAACATTCCACGGTGTTATTATTTTGTAACCACTCTATCTTAAATCAGCAGCTTTAATCAGCGGGTATCGATTCATTCCAAGACATACTAACATTCCTGTTACATTAGCATTAAGCTACCATATTATAATACCACAATATAATAGAGTGGAGCGGGTCATATACCAACAACCTGTAAAAGATACCGGAAGCTAAACAAACAATAAGGAAATAGTTTTATCGTTACCGGTAACCTAAAATCCAGATGGTCATGGGCCAGATGGAAGAGATATTGGAGGCATGATTTGCTACCGGAGGCGGCCATGGCTAGTGCGGGTTCAAAATAAGTCCGGCTAGAAACAGAAACATGCACAAAAGGTGCCGCTTGGAGGTGACAATGTAACCATAAAAGGCAGAGTTATGTGCACTCGGTTTTTGAATATACACTCTCTAATATGTAGAAGTTACTGAATTAGTTTCTACATTTTAATGGTTGTAGTCTTTTGTACCATTATAAACCGTGTACCTAATTCGGAACATTTATTAATCTACAATAATTAATTTATCTTTAAAAAAAGAACCTTATAAATCAAATATACACAACTTTTACTTGCTTTACGGGGCGGGAAAGATTCCCTCCTCTTCACTGTACTTTAAAGAAGCTTTAAGCTATTTCATGACCAACAGATAAGACGCTTTTCACGGCGGTCTGTGATTGGCTGCAGGGAAGTGTCCTCGTCTCCACTGGCGGGGACAGATGTCCATCAGATGGGCTTGCGTGTGGATCTGATGCATCCGCTGTGCTGCGGCTGTCAGCAAAACTGCAGACCTAATAAACCACATCAGATGAAGAACCGGGAAGTACCGAAGTTCGGCTGCATGTAGAAAGGTTTCAGCCGATCAGGTGAGGTCTGAATGTGTCATCTGAAAGTTGGATAATCAACTCTCTGAAGTTTTGAAAGGTTAACAAAGCAATTATTGGTTAAAAAAAGGGGGAAGTACGATCAGTCAATGATTATAATGCGTTGTAGATTTTCTTCTACTAGATTATCTTGCATTACATTTTATTACTGTGTCCCGTGAAACTGGACAGATTGCGACTTCGGTGGTAATTAGCATTAAAATTAAGATACGAAAAATATTAATAATAAAAGACTCATTTTTCTCTCAATGAATGTCATTTAACCAGATTCCCATAATTTTAGCTTAAAGATTTTTTTTGTCTTCTATTTGGATAGAAGACAAATAGATATCATCTATTTATACGGCCAATGTATAAATAGATAATAGCAGGATAATTACAGATTTATACTCTAGATTTTAATATGCACGCACAAATTCAGATGTCTTCATACTTTTATTATACATACATTTATTTAGTACTTGGTAGCATTGCATAGACTTTATGCCATGTTTATCCTTCCACAACCTTCTCACAAGTTTGCTGCACCCATTCATTTTGACACAACTGGTGTAGCTGAGTCAGGTTACACCAGCTATTATCACAGCTATTATCACACACACACTTTTCAACACTGTCCACAAATTTTCTTGAGATCAGAGCTTTGTGATGGAAACACCAAAATATTGCCTCTCTTCTTCCTAAGCCACTTTGTACTTAGTTTCACTATGTCACTATGCATTGCAAAGTCCTTTTCTTCTTGTATTCAGAAATGAGGGGAGTGAATAATGGGGACCAACAGCCAGAGGAGCAACTTTAAACCCGAGGTCGACCTCAACGCTCCCGCTCGGAGTGACGATGACAGAGCGACGCCCAACGTTTCTGTCAAAGGCCTCAAGGAAAACTGGCAGAAGTGGTCCAGTGAGCACCAGGAGAGCCAGAAGCTCAACCCCTTCAGCCATGACACCAGGCAGACTGTCGTGGCCCTTCACAGGGGACAGGATGATTACGGGAGACCCCAACAGGGGTCCCTGACTGAGAAACGTGGGAAGGAGGCTCACACACACATCGGCAGGGAGGTCCAGAAGCTGTGCGAGGTGATAAGGGACATCGGGCAGCACGACGGGGACAGACGTGAGGACCACAGGAAAGGGATCACGGTTGAATTTGGGAAGCTTTTTGAGCATTACGTGGCCATCTCCAATACGCTGGTGGGAATTCTTTTACGGGCCAGAAAACAGGGACTGGTGGACTTCGAGGGAGAGACGCTGTGGCAAGGAAAGGACGACCATGTAGTAATCACTTTGTTGGAATAAGCACATATTGGGATTTTGCTGATGCTTTGATTCATGTTGAGAAAGAATGACTTCAAAAAAAAAAAATACAACCACAAAATCAAATCCTCTACTACCCCTGATTTTTATTAAAAAGTTGTTTTAGATCAGCACAGAGTGAAAACACAAGCAGGTAGAATTATCATCAACATTTCCAACATAATTTCAAGAGAACAAGACAGTATTTCTGTTCACATCCATAAAGGATTACTAGTCTCAACAGCAGTTTGGTCTAGTTGGGTCTGGACTTGGACTAGGCTATTCAAAAGTCTTGATGTTTTGTTTTTTTTCTTCTCTTCCAGCCATCCGGTTGTAGATTTACTGCATAGTCCTGTTAAATAGTCAGTTTGAGCCAAACTTTGTTAGAAGTCTAATCTTACATTTGACTCTATATTACTACAATGTAGATGTGAATTCATGGCCAATTCAGTGTAAGGGTGCATTGGCCTCCAGAAAAGGCCCAACTTGTCACCCGTCTGCCACAGGGCTTGACAATTAGAATGAGATTTCCTCTCTAAAAGAACCGAGTCCCCATTACTGTATTCTACTGTACTACATTTGGCGATTGAAAACAACTTTGTTGTTAAATAATCCACTCTTCAAGATGTTGCTTGCTGCTGTAAGCCTATAAATGTATGAAAAGAACCAAACAAACCCGGCCACACTGAAGTCCACGGCTTTATGATGCACTGAAAGTACACGAGCGGGGTAGAAGGGCCTGAAACAAAAGGAGAACACAAAGCCTGCCGCTGACAGACAAGCTGGTGCTATAAGATGAACCTGATCCGACTTGGACCAGAGCCTCGCACTACGCGTTTATAACAGAGGTGCTTTGTAGTTGCATTGTCATGATGATTAGTTTTGTTGTTTTTTTTTGGTACCTTAACCACACTAAGATGTACAGTGAAATAAAAGCACTACTTTAAAAATGTGACACCAGCGAATTTGACTTTATTTAAGAAACCGTACAAATATGGTCAAATGTTTCGAGACTGATTGGAATGTAAATCAATACTGATTCATCGTCGTCTAGAACTTTTCTGCCAGCTACTGTATCTCTATATCGATATGAAATTCAGAACTTTTAAAGGCTTTTATGAAGAAATACATCAAGTTTATAAAGCGCCAGTAGATTCACACTGAGATAAAAGTAGGAGGACTTTGTGTGCCAAAGTTAACCTTACGCCCCAATCTTCTGTAGCTTAATCCTTGTATTCCCTGCAGAACGTAACTTGGTCATTCCTGTCCTACTTTACATCAGAGCAGCAGCCAAACTGCTGTCCACTTCCGTTCCTGAAACGAGTTGTGCTCTGGTGGCAACTTGATCCCTTAGACTTTTAACAATTTGGGTGGAATCTTATTAGCAGCACCATCCTTGCCTTTTTGTGATGCAAAGCGATTTGAGAGCACATATTTTCCATCCTGTCCACATAGTGCAAACATCTAAATTGATGTTGGAATGTCAGTTTGTATCAGGGCTACATCATAGAGTAAAACAGGCTTTTATGAATTAAGTTAAACATAATTCATTTTGTACTGAGTTGAGTGATCATTCCTCACGGCAACGTAAAATCAATGCAAAGTGTTCCCTTAAAGACTGATGCAATAACGTTTGTGAAAAAAAAAAAAAAACCAAACAAAAAATAAATTATCCATCTCAAAACTTTTGGCCACAATTGGACGCACTTTTAAGTTGTAAAATCATGCAATTCAATAAACATTTTCAAGACATGATCAACCAGTATGTACACATCAGGGAAACGTTTGACAATAGAGGCCATAGGATGATGACTGAGATGACTTCAGATCCTCAAAACTCCGACTGGCTGATTGGGTTGAGTTACGAGAAAGAAGGAGGACTAATGAAGACCACGAACAACCCGCTAGAAGCAACATTGTTTATTCTAAATTAATAATTAAAAGTGCATATTGGTTGTTCACATTCAGTTCATACACAGCAGAAAGTGATGACAATGCCCTGACATTTGATAAAACTGATTAAAGATGGATGGCTTCTGAATTACATGCTTCAAAACTGATTCTATCAGGTGGATAGAATCACACACTTACAAAAAAAAAGTCTGCCATAAAATTAGTGTTGTTGCTTTTTAATTTTGAATTATGTGTATTCTGTAAATATGGTTTTGTTTGAGGTAAAGCAGACTTTTACGAACTGGTAGCCAGTATTGATGTACATCTTTTGTGTATACTAAGCAATATATATATATATATATATTACACATTGCAATCATTTAAGTATTTTCAGTACATTAACTGTGTTGCAGTGCTTGTTATGATCATGTTGTACAGTACCTCAACAATCAAAGTAATGTTTTGAGGATTACACATGTAAATCAGGCGGTATAGCTCATATATTCAGTGGATAAATGTTCAATTAAATTTTTTTTCTTCACATGCATCACCTCAACTTCACATTGCAGGCCCTCTGAAATGACAGGAAAAACAAACAAATTCCGTGGACTTTGATCAGTTTTGTTCTACGGCTGCGTTTTAAAATCAAACCATCTTTCAGTTTTGATCAAATCAGATAAATGCTAATTGGTCCCTAGCCATTGGTTTTTTTCTAAGATGAGAGCTTCGATACCCCACTCTTCCTGGGACATCTTTCTGGCACATTGTGAAGAAACCAAGAAATACTTTGTCCTACAGGACTTCACACATGTTTAAAATAAAACACCGTCCTTAACTTTTGTCAAACAAGAAAGAACAACAGATCCCGTATCATCCAACATGGCAGCTTACTGAGGCCACTTTATGAAAATTCACTGAAGAAAAAAAATGGATCCGGAGTTCAATGTGTCTCTACTTTAGAGTTGAGAAGCTCAATCAGCTGATCTGCCTGCAAAACATTTGACAATAAAAAAAGATGTTAGCTATTCAGGAGGTTTTTTTCTTCTTCTTTGTTCTTACCCATCATGTATAAAGAATAGTGACAGTTACACTCCAGATACCAACAAATGCAGCACCTCACCTACTACACACTCATACACTCTAAATGCAAATAACTCTGTGATGCAATATATGCAAATAAAAAAAAAACTAATGACCAGATTGTCTTCCTATAATTGTAATGCTAAAAAAGTTAGGCTACCTACTCTAAATCTATAGGGTACCATCAGTAATTAAATAAGATATTGAGGATTTGACAGAAGAAAATTAACATACCAAAGAGAGAGAAAAGAGTTGGGATTATTCTTGTTTCCATTTAAAATAAAAACAGCAACAAATACATATTCGATATCTCTGATGACAGAAGCCCCGGGTAAACCACTTATTTTTCACAAACCTAAATTCAAAGTTTTTCTAAAACTTACCGTGACAAACCAGTAGGAGTTGAGTCTGTAGACGAGGCGCGACATGAAGCCCATTTGACTGACTGGTGCCAGAACATGTAGGTGTAAATGTGTGACGGAACAGAACGGTGGCCAATGGAAGCCGAACCTGCACAGGAAACACGTGAAGTATTTACTGCTGCATCTGCTGCACGTAATACATCAACATACGTCACGCTTCAAAAGGCGATCCTCTAAATTTACTGGCGCGCCATACTGAATGTTGCTAACCTGACATCAGTGAGATCGGTCACATTGTGTTTTCGCAAAACATCCTTCCCGACGTCAACCATTTGCTTCACTAGAAACAACAGGAGAAGAATTTAGCTTGTTGAAAGTATATACAGATAAAAAACATGAATGAGTGGCCTTACCTAAAGGCACATGTTGTATGTTGAGTGATTTACAGTTTCCAACATGTTTGGTTGGGACAACCAGGTAATGATGTGGAGCTCCGGGTTTAATGTCCCTGAAGCAGCAAATATCTTCATCCTGCAACGTATTTATTTCACAAAAACCTGAAATTACTGCTCTGTGGTTTATAATCAGCCACATGCAGCTCCGTGTCCACATGAGGCTGGTTGCTTTGAAGGCTAGAAATATTCGCAAATGTACAGATTTCGATGGAAGTACATTTACATGTCTGGATAAGAATTTAAAAAAAAGAAAATCCAGCGTGGAAAATGTAATTTCCTAAAGCTTTTAAATGTTCAATGTGTATTCATCCTTCATCATTCTACTTATTTATCATCGCTTTAAGCAATTTCAGCCTTAGAGATCAATGAATGACATTCTCTTCTATTGTTCCTCCACATGATCATCAATTCATTAACCTAGAATTCAGCTTTACAATAATACGATCCCTTATCTATCCATCTGCAGTCAGATAATCATCACTGCATCCATTATTCAATCCATTAGTCCATTATCCAGCAATCTGTATTCCTGTTCATCCATTATCCACCCATCCATCGTTCATCTTCTGCTTAAAACTAACAGTGACTCTGTCTTTGTGTACTCAGTCTAAAAGATCCTGAGAATTCTGAACATTTGAGTCAAGAAAATAGTGAAATTTCACTACAGCCTTTCACTGCGTGAAATTTCGACACGAAACAAGTGCAGGAACCCTGATTTGACCAGAGGAGATGCGAGACACACCTTACCCACATGACGGACCATTAGCACAACAACTACAGCACTATAGGCTCACTGCTCTGCAAGATATATTCGACTATAATATCTAAAAGGAAGCTTAAATATCAGCCACGTCTTCCCTGCCCAAGTCTGATAGAGCTAAATCTGTTGCTATGAGAGTCTAACAAAAACAAGCTAAAGCTAGCTGACTGACATCCACAAATAAGACAAGAAGAAAAAGATTCTCACTCTGTGGAGAAGCTCTGTGTCCATTTCATTGTTTACAATCCTGCAGAAAATACACTTCTTGTCGTAACCCACCGCTGGTACACTGCTGTCTTTGTCTGTGCCAGTTGGAACAGGTTGCGAAGAAGTCTGACCCTCGGCCATTGCTGGGCAACATGAATTGTCAACACCAAGACCAGGAAAGTCGATCCCAGATGTTCGATTCTGGATTCAGCCTCCGTTTTTTATGTACATGTAAATATACTTATTCTAGCGCAATGGCGTCTTAACTTAACCGTAACCTAAAAGTTTAACAAGAATGACAAATAATTGAATTATGTATATTTTTATCCTCTCCCCAGATGTGAACAGGAACAGAACGTTGACAGGATTTCCGCTGCGCATGCGCGACTGGGAAAACTGAACGGGGAAAGTGATTTTATAGGTCTATGTATAGACCTGAATAATTAAACTATTACAAAGCAAACCTCTAAAATATTGTTTAAAGTCGGCCCTTGCCTCTCTATTTTTATATCCTTGTCTATAAAAGAATATATATATATATATATATATATATATATATATATATATATATATATATATATATATATATATATATATATATATATATATATATATATATATATATATATATAATAAGCACATTTAAACTGGGACAATCAACAGCGGTTCCTTTTGATATTAGATCTTAGTCTCAAAAGAGGCAAATGGCATTACTTATTTTGGAAATCAGAAATATGTTTGAAGTTAAAATCAATGATGCTGGAAAAATATTTAGTTGCACTTTGTCGCTACAACTTTGATGTTAACATACAATTTACTACTTCATAAATCTATTATAACTAACCCTCCACTGGTGGCATGACTTTATGATGTCTTGAAAATATTTAAACATTCTCAAAACGCTTCATTTCCCTGCGGTTCCTGCGCACATACGTCCCCCAGGTGGCCACAGACGGTTTAACAGCCAGATACATGGCTAAAGCTATCAAAATCAAAATGCTCACTATACAAAATGACTCTTTGTTTTCTCTTTATTTTATCTTACTATTGTTTGAGATATGTCTGTTTCTTTTTCTGTCTGCAACTAATTTCTTCACCAGGTAAAAAAAAAACAAAAAACCCTCACATCTAAATCTGCCTGGGGTTATGAATAGCCCTTGTTCTGCTGTAGAGAGACTCAATTCCATACCAACTTTATTTATAAAGCACTTTATACACCGACAGGAATTTATTCTTTTATGAGTGTGCTGTACACATTCATTAAATACAATGCAATTATTAAAATATAAAAGATCAAATATCAAATACATATTAATATACAGACACAATAAAACAAAGTGAAATATCTCAGATTGTGCCAAAAGTCAAGAAAAAAAGATGGGTCTTAAGAAGGGACTTAAAAACAGCGAGTGAAGAAGCCTGGCTTACGCCCAAGCGAAGATGATTCCATAGCTTGGGAGCCGCCACAGAGAAAGCACGGTCCCCTCTGAGCTTGCACGTTGTCTTTGGCACCTTCAGAAGCAACTGATCAGCTGGCCTGAGGGAACTGGAGGCTGTGTAAGAATGTAACAGCTCAGACAGATAGGGAAGGGCGAGGCCATTGAGATACTTCTTCTAATCATTTTGTTTTCCCGTAAGTAGGCTCGAGGACTGAAACAGGATATCCCTGCTTTCCCACATTGTTGCGTTGTTGTATATTTAGTGTTTAACGGGAGAAATAAAACCCCGAAGTTGCTCCACGGTGGACGGGTTGCTCACAGTGTTGCCTTGCAGCCGGAAGCTTCTGGGTTCAAATCCTTCACGCATGAAGAACATGCATGAAGAAGCTGCATGTTCTTCGTGAAGAACTTGCAACTTCTTCATAAAGTTGCACGTTCCTCTGTGTATTTCTAGCTTCTCGTCCAGTTTCCTCATACACTACAAAAACATGACCGTTAGATCAGCTGGTTATTCTGTGCATCCACTGTTTTGTCCAGAGTTTCCTTGTGATGAACTGGCAACCCGGACAACCGGGAATAGACAAAGGATGGATGAACAAACCCCGGAGTGTTCCTGCCAGAACAGACAAGAAGGCAAAGAGAGAGAGAGAAAAAATAGAGGGACACTCCTTGAAAGCAATAAATGATGCATCTGTCAAGTCTTGTCTTTCATTTTCTGAGGGCAACATCATTGATGACTTAACATTAACCTCGCTTGATTCATGGAGATGTTCGAGTTCTGGCGTGATTTATGAACAGACAGTTGTTTATTGTGGATTCGCTCACAAAAGCAGCGGGTCAGAGTGGAAAACTTGATCATAGGTGCATTTTGGGAAGTTAATTGTCTCAGTGGTAACATTTTGATGTGGTTCAGGGTTTTTCTGCATGGTCTTAAAACAAATAAAAGTATATTTTAATTATCTCCATTTAGGGCTGTAAAAGTAAAAGTCTTAAATAAACCAATAACTACTGTATGAGTGATCGTGCACTTTAATTTATTTCTTGCATTGTGTTACATTTGCTCATCCATTGGTTTTAGAGGCAAACTAAAACCCAATAGCTTTTTAAAAGCTTAACAGAGACTCCTTCATTTATCTTGTATAATTTATCTAAGTCTACAATCTTTAATTGCCTTAAAGATTCTTGAATGTTACTCACTGAAACTATCAGAAACCCTATGATCTTTCCCAATAAGGTAGTTCCTCCTAACTAGAGCACAACCAAAACAATATTATGTTTTTACATAGAACTAACCCTAATGTCTTTTTTCAAAAAAAATAAAATAAAATTTGAAATTTATTTGCCGGATATTATTGGTTGGTCATGTTACATACTCATTTTACACAAAAAAAATAGAAACTATAAGTTTAAAATGTGAAAAGAAAGCATGCGGTGCATTCTGAAATATGATATGATTTCCTTAACTGAGCTGTTATTATTATTATTATTATTATTATTATTATTATTATTATTATTATTTCCTTGGCTGAAATGTTGCAAACATTTCTGAGTGGAATGATTTATTTTAGAAAAAAGGAGAGTTTTACAAAGAAATTGTGATGCTAAACCGCCTTTGACCAGCAGGGGGGGCTTATGTACAAGCAAATTAGCTTTGAGAAACAGATCCTTTTTGCATAATAATTGGCTGAAAAAAATGTAAAAAATAAGTTTTTATCACTACATTTTTTTCATATTCAGACCCCAAAGTTGATTCCAGATGCAGAGTTCTCCTGCCCAAACATCTGAGCTCAACGGGACACAAACACACACCCTGCTACAGGTTTCTGTCCTGCTTTATAAAATCTGCAGTGCAAACTTGCAAATATAAGTGACATTCTGTCTTTTGGTTCCATTTTAATTTGCTTCCTCTGTCCATTACACTTTGGCAGTTCAAAGCTGCAGTGATGCGCATCACAACTTCTATGTTGTATTGTTTTAGTTGAGGTATGATGGTAAAAAAAAAGCCAATGATTCACTTAGCCTTAACAGTAAATAGAAGATTTTTCATTTATTTAAAATTTAACAGTGACAGTGTGAGCACCACCTCATCAGACATGCAAACATTCAAGTAAAACCAACCAGAAACACACTCAAAAGAACTTGCGTGCTTAAGAGCATTTAAAAAAAATTGATATATTCATATATTTAAATATTAAAACATCGCAAAAATGTGCAAAATACATATTTCCCTTAAAGGAATCCTTGCATGAACAAAGAGCATTTAAGAGAAGAGCAGTGGCCGTTAACTCGTAAGTTTTGTTTTCTCATAAATGCCGCAGGCTCTTATCATTACAGTTTGATTGCGTGTGTGTGTGTGTGTTTTTTTTTCTGGTTCCCCAGCCTCTGCAGTTGCTTAAGATGCACAGATTAAGGTCTTCTCCTATTACAGTGTCTGCACCATAAAATAATTTATTTCACTTACGAACACAAGCAAATACGGGCAACTGTTCCCCCTGTAAGTGCATTTTAAACCTACGAGTAATGAAGTCATTCCCATAAAGTAAAAATGAATATAAAACACTGAAAGACTTTTTCACAAGACATCTCGACACAATCAAAGCTGGCAGGACAAAGCTTTTAACGGCTCCTTCACCAGCTTCACAATGAGCTCTTCGTGTTCCCTCTTGTCTCCAGGAGTCGCATTTCAACCGACCAGAATGCAAAACTCGCAGAACCAGTCTGCAGAACCCGTCTCATAGGCGTTGTGCAGCATGTGGGATGCTCTCATGCAGGTGCAGTGGAGAGAGCTGATGCTCCACTCTGGTTGGGTTTCGAGGCGTCGCAGCCTCAGAGAAGAAACCTCGTTTGCTTGACGTTGCAATTCAGCTGTGCACGGTCCAAACTTCAACGTCCAGAACAGTGAAGTCCTCGTGCGTGGACAGAGGAGCGTTGTGGACGGTGGGACAGGAGATGCTCCCACCACGGTACAAATCTGCGTCCAACCAGAGGGCAAATCCGCCCCTAAAAAAGAGAGAAAACATAAACATTTAGAAGAAGAATTTTTGAAATATATTGCAACACATTTATTAAGATTTGCCAGCTGGAGACCCAAACAGGAACTGAGCCTACCCCTCCTCCACCAATCTGCAGAGATTCCCAGCTGCTGCTCACAAAGTAGGAGTTCTCTCCGCTCCACCTGTATTGCTGAAGAAAACACAAATAAAAGATATTAACATTTTTAGCTTTGAACTGTTTTTGTTATGTCCTTCTTCAACCTTTGGCTTACATCGATAAAAGAATCTATGTGTCAATCCAATTAGTAGGATTAGCCTCATATATTTATGTTTCTCTAACAGGTTCGTGTTAAGAATGACTGTTGAAAGTGTGAACTTTAATCATTACTAATGCTACATTCAGAGACGTCTCTGAAAATAAAATCCCCCCCACAACCTCCCACCTGGAAATCAGGACCGAAGCTGAACAAGAAGGTCTCTCCTGCGTCGTAGAAATATTTACTGACTCTGAACGGATCTGAACAAAAGGCCCCAAACACCTGAAAACGACGACATCAGTTTGTTAGTCGACGTTTTGGCTTGTTGGGAACCTGCGAGACCCAGACGCAAACCTTTTTGAACATGTCTTTGACGAGCAGCAGGTTAGCCGTGTTCCTATAGAGCGTCTGCAGGCTTTTCCCGTGGATGGCGGTGCTGTGCACCAGTTGCCATGGATACCCCTGGGTCTTTGGGGGCATGTGAGAAGCAAGTTGTGGGGAAACCGTCAGTTCCTGACAAGACAACACCCTTGGACGTCTCACTGGGGGCCCGCCTCTCTAACAGGAGCACTGGGTTTACCTTGAGCAGGTGACATTCATCCACCCAGCAGCTGCCTGTGGTGTTTCAGGACAGGCCGTGTGTGTTCAGGCTCCAGGGCCTCATCGCTCTCCAGCTCGGGCCGCACCGAGCTGCACAAACTCAAGCTGCGCTTTGATCCCACCGCTGTGATGATCTGCGACGGGGATGCAGAAGGATGCAACAAGTTGCTAAAAATAAATGTAACTTCTTTTTCTTTTCCTTTTTTCCTTCTTACTTGTGTCTGTTCTTGTATGCGCTCATTTTGCTTTTGAAATGTCATCTCTATGTCTTTGAAGCGAACTATGCAAAGTCTGTTTCGTAATGATTCCCACTCCCTTGAGCAAATAAAGTTAATCTCACTTCCACATGCAGCTCCACACAGTCACTGACAGCGTAAAGCATGCACATATTTCCCTTCCTTTTCCTGATAACTCTTTATTCCTCTGTGTTATCCTGAACTCTGTTGCTCCACATGTGCTGTATGCCTTCTAAAAGCACCTGTCAACAATTTCTTTAAAAAAATGGGACCCTTTTACTTTCATTAGTGGGGAACTCAAGCTCCCTGGTGTGCTCTGCAAATGCTCGTTGATTTTAGTCCTGACGGGAAGGCTACGCCTGCTTCTGGGATTTGGAGAGAGGTAATACGTGGGATGTCCATATAAGGAATGAGGCATTTCCCACAATGCCAGGAACAACACCCAGGCTCCAGGCTTCTTCAAGTTACAGTAAAAGGGAGGAGAGATCAGGTTTTCTCAAGAAACGCATGAGGATTTTGGAGAAGTACACCGAACCTAGATTAAATCGTACCTTCCAGAGTTTTGCGGTTTTGAGCTTGTTGACGGGGTCCCTGAAGAGTTTACTGATGACAGCAAAGACGTTGTCCGCTGCAGGACGACAGCTGTCCTGCTGCTCTTTCCGGGTGTAGCTCTTCTTTCTGCCAGTTAGGTGGTTTTCTGGTGACCATTCCACAAAGAAGGTGTAGAGGTGGCTCAACCTGCGTGCAACAATGCAAATATAAGGAAAATTACTCGAGGAAAAGGGCATATTTGTTCTGTCGCTACAAAGACAGTGTTTGTTTGTGAGGCTTAAACAAAATAACACGGCGCTTTTCCTGTTTTCAAAGCCATTGGCCTTTTTGCATTTTGTCAATGTTGTAATATGTTGTATGCATTAGAGCAGGGCTGGGCAACTCCAGGCCTCGAGAACCGGTCTCCTGCAACTTTTAGATGCGTCTCAACTTCAACACACCTGAGTCAAATAATGAGGTAGTTAGCAGGACTCTGGAGAACCTGACTGCACTTAGGAGGTGATTCAGCTGTTGGATTAATGTGTGTTGGACCAGGGAGACGTCTAAGAGTTGAAGGACACCGGCCCTCCAGGACCAGGATTGCCCACCCCTGCATTAGAGTAACACATTGAGTGAAAGGAAAACTTGCATGGTTTTCGAGATTTACTTTTCTACAAATGAAATTCTTTAAAGTATTGCGTCTTTATGCTCAGCCACCCTCAGCCATCAGTTTCTGGAAACATTCGCTGCAATTTCAGCTGCAGGTCTGTGTCTCTATAGAGCTTCTCACGTCTGCAGACTGACATTTTCCTGACTTCTTCCTTGCAAAATAACTCAAGGCCAGTCAGATCAGATCAGCACATGAACAAACTTTGACATAAACCATTCTGCTGCAGCTCCAGCTACATGTTTAGGGTTGTGATCTTGCCCAAAGGTGAAACCCTGGATGAGCCTGAAGTTCTGGACAACTTTTTCAAAGTTTTTCCCCTTTATTTGGCTGAATTCATTTTCCTAATAATGCTAGCCTGCTACCCTGTCCCTGATAAAAGAAAAAAGAAAAAGCTTCCCACACTATGATGCTGCCACTGTGTTGATAGTTGCATATATTCAAAAAGAAAAAAAAAATCACATGTTGATTCTACTTTCTTGGGAGTTCTGAAAGCAAATGATCGTGCAGGATTATATGTCAAGGCATCAAAGTAAAGCTGAATGCAAGTACACACTGCAGTAAAAAGGATCCTCTGAGTTCACTTCAAGAAAATGGCATTTTTCTCCTTAAGGCATCTATTTTATTATGTTTTTTGTAACAATTAAAAAGAAACGAATCAAAGAACCGAAGATCAGAATTCCTTTGCAACTTACTGAGTCTTCGTTAAAACCTGGGAAGAGTGAAATGCTTGTTGTGTTTGACATCAACCAGCACTGACGCCTAAATTTGAATCGGGACTTTTTGTTTTGGCTGTCAGAGACAAACTTATGTCATTTGTCCGCATGTCAAACATAAACATGAGCAACTCCTAAAAGGCTCCACAGTCTCTGTGACGAGGTTCAGTTTGGACACATGTAAATTTCTCACAATCTAAAGAAAACAGAACCTCGTTATTCAAAGTGAAGCGCAAAGAAAAACGATCACATTTGTCACAGCTTTGTGATGTTTCTCTGTACTCACTCTCCGACGCTGTAGGTCACCCACATGACGACCGGAGCACTACATGGTCTAACTGAGGAGAACTGGTCGCTTTGAGAGCTGAGTACTGACGAAACGGTTCCACCGTGACTTCACTGGGTCTGTGTCTTATCTTTGCAAAATCAATTTGCAAAGACCAAAAGCCCTCACTTTTATCAGCTGACATCTCCAAGCGGCTCACAGAGTGCGTGCAGGCCACACGGCCTGCACCAAAGGCAGCTGTCTGTCTGTCTGTCTGTCTGTCTGTCTGTCCTTAAGTTTGGCTGCAGCAAAGGTGCTCCACTTGTCTTCTCTGCTGCACCTCATCATCTCATCAGTATATCTATCTATCTATCTATCTATCTATCTATCTATCTATCTATCTATCTATCTATCTATCTATCTATCTATCTATATATATATATATATATATATATATATATATATGTATGCAAAATTGTTTTTCTTTTTTTAATTGAGAGCAAAACACAATGCAGAAAGAAACCGGTTGCTTAGGGGACCAAGGTTTGGCGCAGATCTGTCACTCCATCTATTTTCAGCACGAGAATCTCATGCTGCTCATTTTTGGAAACATTTAGCACCCACGAATCCACTTGTGCGTCTGCCCTGTAGTGGTTATAATTGTTCTATTACACTTGTCACTGGGGATTGGCAGCCGTAATTGTTGGGGATTTCTGAAGTTACATTACTTCAATATTTTTCACTTGTTCTCTTCCACATTCCTGAGAGCATAAATTTGGTTTTCCAAATGGGAATGACTCAGAAACATTTGACACATCTTAAAAGCATCAATTCCTCCAGGGTCTATTTCATCCTATAAACTCAACCCTTAGCGACAAAATTCTATCTGTCTGTTAAACCAAGACTGCTTCCCCGTTCTGTGAGATTACCCAATGATTCCAGGAATCACTGGAAGCAGGAACAGCCCTTAGCCCTTTTAAATGAAATCACAGACGTATAGATGCCGTTAGTTATGTTGTAATTGAGAAGTGCGTCGGAACGCTTTGAAAGGTGCAATGATGTCAACTGTATGACGCCTAAATTACCAATGAACTACAACAACCTGAATAACCTTGACACAAACACCACTGGCTCAGTTTCCTGTCTCTGTCCTGTTTTATGCAGCGCTCAGTGTGAACACGTCTTCATCCTCCTGTACTTTGGTCCCATTTTAGTTTGCTTTGTCCGTCCATTATCTTTGACACATCTTGTCAGTTTTAGCAGTCAACAGAATGCGTCTCATTATTTTTCAGAAAATAAAACAGCGAAAGTGCCACGTGTGAAGGAAACAGACCAGTAATACGCTGAAAAGAGTTAGCTTATTTATGTCCATTTTCAAAGGAAATAAAGAGATGCATGTACATACATTAATATAATTTTAAACACTACAAAAAATGCCCAAAATACGTTTTTCCTAAAATAAAAAAAAAATTTCAAAGAACAAAGGACATTTAGGGAAATGGAGCAGAGACGACAGTTAACACCTGAGTTTTGCTTCCTCAAAAGTGCCTCAGGTTCTCATCGCTACAGTTTAATCGCGCGTGTGTGTGTGTGTGTCTAGGTGTGTGTCTTCACCTGTTTTATTTGGTTCTCACTTCCTGCTCTTCCAGAAGCAGACACATAGATTTAGATCATGTCCTATTAGCGTCTGCACCATGAGATGATGGAAACAAAAGCAAATGTGTCCATAGATTCCACTTGCAAACACATTTTGCTTTTATTTTTCAACCAAGTCAACTAAAAATACATAGAACGTGTTAAAAATTTGAAGCAGTAAAAGCTACCATCATCATCATTATTGTTGTTGTTAACGTTGGTATTTCTTTCCCATAGAAATTGTACCTCCCTCAGGCTCTCTGTGCTTTATGCGTATTTTTCCTGGACAGAGTCAACGAGAAATCTAATAAAATGTGTTTTCTTTGTTTTTCTTCGCCATAGGTAACATATCTGGCTGAGTGGCTCCATACTTAGTGATAGGTATTTTTCTCGAACCTACATAAAAGAACCACAGACAACGTATATGAGTTTTCTGTCCAAGCTTTTGCAAAAGGAAAAGACTCAGCAAACTGCTCCTCCAAGCCGTTCACCGAGCGTCCTAAAGACCTTTGGTTACAGCTTGTCTTTTATTATCAAACAAAAAGAGAGAGGATAGGTAAGGAAGACAACAGAGACAAAATATTACTGCACACAGGCAGTTCCTAAGGTAGGGAGTATTCTGGTTGATAAGGAGGAACCTGTGGAAACATAATTTAAGATCCGGGAAACACACAGTTAACTGTTTCACATGAAGACAAACAAAAGATGAGGCCTCCAGGTCAATTTATGCACACAGAAGGAAGAGAACACTTTAATAATCTATAGACTGAATGTTGATTAACTATTGATTAACATTAGACTGAATATGAACTAAAGCAGTGTTTTTCAACCTCTTTTGAGCCAAGGTACACTTTTTTAATTGAAAAAATCACGAGGCACACCACCAACCAAAAATGTAAACCAAGATACTCTGTAGCCGCCTATACTACATATATAGTCATTCTTATCAAAGTGTCTTGAATGGGAATCAAATAAACACAAAAATGTATTTTTATCACATTTTACATTTTTTATTTCAAAATGCACGT
Source organism: Poecilia formosa (assembly GCF_000485575.1). Classification (NCBI taxonomy): domain Eukaryota; kingdom Metazoa; phylum Chordata; class Actinopteri; order Cyprinodontiformes; family Poeciliidae; genus Poecilia; species Poecilia formosa. The sequence goes on from NW_006799939.1 coordinate 3,070,575, forward strand.
AACATGTCCACTTCAAAAACACACCTGAACAGTGCCAACACTGTGGTGTTAAATTTAAAGAAGTTGTAGAAAACTTCAAAGTGTTTTACAAACTAATCCACAAGCATTCTTTTAGCCAGAATACAGAAAATAATTCTTATTCTGAAAGAAGCAATAATATTTGGGAAAGATTTCACTGTTACAATATGAAGAGTTCCATGTACAAAATGCCAATATCTGTATATTTTACCCATCTAGTGTGAAACCTGTGCATATTTGGATGAAAACAGCTGATTTCCTGGCAGAAATTGAAGAAAGACAAAGCTCTTCCTCAACAGCTCTCAGTCTCTCTCTGGTTTCAGTTTTTATAGTATCCAGGCTTGAGAAGCTCACTTCACACAGACATGTTGTGGGAAATGGACCCATGTTCTTTCCAACTACTGCTGAGCTTCACTGTCTTTTCCATCACTGTCGTTAGTCTTACTAGATACGATGCTCTTACCGCTACCTGTAACATTCATGCATCACTAATTCCCTTGTTTTATGTAAAATGCTCTGTACCTACTGCCATCTAGTGGTTAAAAAATACGATTACGCCGCTAGCCACTCCTAACAATGGTTTCGTTCACATCGAGTTTACGTGCAGCGGCTCTATTTCCCTCCTGTAGTGGCAGCTCGATAGCCCTCAACTTAAAAGCTGCATCATATGAGTTTGAAAATATTTCTCCGTCATGCCTGCTGCTGTGGTTGTTCTAAATGAAAAATTAACGCGTTCTTCTTTGATTTACAATTTTGACTTCTAATGATTCACTTCCTGCTAGAGAGCCCCCTGGTGGTTGAAGAAAAATACACAGAAAAGCCGCACCGGGCTACAATCCGCATGGTACAAAGTTTAGGAAAAAAGAAGCAGCTTATAGTCCGGAAAATACGGTACTATAGGTGAAATTGGATCATTTCTGCGGCACACCTGACGATCACTCACGGCACACTAGTGTGCCGCGGAACAGTGGTTGAAAAACACCGAACTAAAGTAATAACAAAATGATAATACCAAAAAATCTCTAACACTTAGCTTTGTCTCTACTCTACCCAATTGCTAGTGCTGTTGCTGCTACTGACTGTGTACTCTTTATCCATTTCACAAAGGAAAGCTCTTTTGCCCCAAAGTCAATGCATTTATTTTCTATGACTACTTGTCTTTCTCTCAGCTACAAGCCACTCAGCCTAAGACTGTTTATGCTGCAGGTTTCTTTCTGCTTCCTTTCCACTGTCACCATCTGCATCCATGATGGATAACCTCTAAGTCAGTGACTGAATGTTAACGGCTGGGTGAATTTTTCTTGGTGAGATTGATTGGTTGATTGATCAACTGATTTTGACTGTGATGCTGTACTGGCTGTACTAAATATGACATTTGAATTATAGAGTAGTGAGCTCAACTGGTTTAAACTGAACTCTACTTGGTACAGAGCCATTAGATTGGTACTTTGGAAACTTATAAAAACGTATAATATTGGTAATAGTGCTCAGGCATACATTTCTTTATCTTTTGAAATCAGAGGCTTTAAGAAAGACAATCTGGGATGTAGTGGGAACATTTTAAGGTTGCTATGATTATTAGCTGAATCTATGCATGGCAGTATTGTGATTCTTGTGTGATGCATGAGCTCATGAAAAAATCTTCTGAAGGAGTTTAGTTTCTCTGGCCTTAGCATTACAATGAAGTCACTGAATTGTTTCTTTATCTCTCGTGGCTCCGAGTGAAAGAAGACGTGTGCTCGCTGTCTGCTGCCTGTTCTGTAATCAGGTAGATTATCAAACTACGTGACTGGAATGAAACTCTCCCTATAAAAGTGTGAGCTCCGTTCTGCACAGGGCTCTTTCTCCTGGCTGGGATCAGTAAGCCGAGACTTCGAATAAATACTGATCGAGAATATATCCTTTCTCCGGTTCTTGACACAGTTTTCCCTCACTCTTTGTTAAAGGAAAATTTCCACAACAGGGGCCAACAATCAGCCCCTGATATTCTTGCACAAGAGAAACAGTGAGACAATCCACTGGAGAGTTAGGGCCAGTTCTGCCAGACAGACTAGATCATAGCGCAAACTTGAAAAAAACAATCAGCCGTAAAGCTCGCAAGTTAGACATGCAGGTTTTCGTACGTAAACTTAGCTCATGCGAGTCCTGAATCTTGTGGGATTATTCACCTGTAGTGGCTGATTGTTCGTGCTGGATCTGAGAAATGAAGCTTCTGACCAATTTGAAACTTTTAAACAGGAAAACTAATATTAAAAAAAAAATGCAACCGTTGCTGTAGGTGTTTTCAGTTTTAGAAAGGTGACGTTTTTATTTTGAGTCAGATTAAGAGTTCATGTTAACAGAAGAAAAACAATACTCTGCACAAGCATGCAAACGCACACTGTCGTCATTTCCTTTCCAGGATATTAAGCAGCTTGTTTATCTCTTATCAAATCGGGTAAATTCTTTCCATGACGCCGGATGCCCCGGCCTTTTTCAGACGTGGGAAATGTTACTACGAGGGGATCTGGTTCACTTTCACTAAAAAAAGACAGAATACACACGCAACTGGACTCTAAATGACAAAAGTATTTATATCCCTCAACCTTTTGTTAGATTAAAACAAAAACTTCAGGGGCGTTGATTGGCATATTTTATTAGACCAGAGAAAAGGACTGCATAAATGGAGGGAAGACAATAGTAGTTAATGACTGAATCTGCTTTTTGAAATATTTAATGTAATGTTCAATTTTTTTGATTGCTCATCTTTTGTCTAAAGTTAAAGCTAAATCTTTTTGTTCATTAGCACACGGTTAAATGTGTGTGTTGAAGTTAACCAGTGATGTATCTGGGATGGTAAGATCACTGCTGTATTTATGAAACACAAATCAAGTCAAAAACAGGTGGCTGGTCTAAATCTAACCATAAGCTTAGAGGGGTGAGAATAAAATAAAAAAACTAAATGTGGCTTCCTCTGCTTTTACTGGAACATCTTGCATGGGAACTTTTCATGAGCAGAACGTTGTTGTGGTTAGACTCTAACCACGACAATGTTCATCTTTTCTCTCTTAAAAAAATGTTTCCAATTCTGGACAAAAACAGATCAAAAGATAACAGAACGTTGGTGATTGGGTACTGAAACTATTTTTTTTCCCCCCCGGTTTTCGATTCCAAAACCAAATGTCCAAGAGATTTTTCTTCTTGAATTTAGTTTTCTTTTAGTCTGTTTGTTCCTCTTTGTAGGTTTCTTGTAAGGGAGGTGGGGGGAAATCGTGTGGCTCTGCGGTAGAGCACCGTGCAGCAGCTACAAATGGGAAAACGGTCACTAGTGCGGCAAACACAGAGAAAATGTTTAACAAACTAGAGACGGTGCATTTTTGTGAGGAACATGCTGGAGAGAAAAAAAACCCCAGTAAAACCACCTGAATTTGAAGACAGAAAGCCCCGTGAGCAACTCCTACACAAAGTGACCAGAATTAATGGAATATATTTTTGCCTAAATTTAAAACACAGAGGATCTTTCACTACATAAGTGCTCCTAAATTTGGGGTCTTGGTTTGGTTGTGTGTCATGGAGCTGCAGCTGCTGAGAACAAAGTGCAGACGCCGGACAGCTTGAAGCGGATGACAGAGGAACCCGAAGGTTGCTTTTTGTGGCGACATGATCCAAACGGTCGTGGAGCAGAAGTTGAAGATGACAGAAAACGGTTAGGAGGTAAGAAAAAAGAAAAAGGAGAGGAGAGCAGAGCACCAGGAACCAAACGACTGAAAACATGGAGGCCCTAGGAGGAAAAACAAAAACCCAGAGGTACCGCAAAAGAAAAATACAAAGGCGTCGGACAAACAACTCCAAACCGAAAGTCCACTGGAAATAAGCATCCACCACGTCAGAGTCAGTGCCGTGATGTGGGAAACATATCCTACTGACCTTCGACATTTAATTCCCCACACATGCAAAACAATTTCCTAAACAAATGTCACTGTTGTTGAGGTAGAAACACCTGCGGTTTAAGGTCCTGCTAGCTTCGCTTCATGTATTTAACCTACTTACTCACAGAGTTACAGACCAAACCACAGACCACCGGCAGGAAAGTTCCTCCGTCCTACATGTTACACAAACTGCTGCTGAAGTAACTAGATGAAGTATAAACCCATAAGATAAATATGTCCAGTTCTGTTCGGATTATTGTGTTTTGCTTTGTTTGTCACATTTAAAAGGTTCAGATAGTCAAACGTACTCTGATATAAGACGAAGACGACCAGAGGAAATGCAAAATTCTGATTTTTCAGAGAAATTGCTCATGTCCGCTGCATCATAGCCCTGTTGCATAAATTCAGCAAAACCAGGGTCAGACATTCTCCTCCAGGATTTCTTTCTGCCAGAGTTTGTGGTTCTATCAGTGGCAAGCTGCCCAGAACAGAAGATCTACTGCCCTGCTTAAAGTTGCCATACAGATTCTACTTATGTTATTTCTTGATTTTACGGGTCTGACAGTTATCAGGCCAGGCTGTGGCTAGCTGAACTCAGCTTCCCTCAGCTTCCCAATTCTTTAATTAACAATGCAGCAGGGTTAGTTTTTGCCTTCTCTTTTTGAATTTACTGTCCATACCTTCGGGCTGCACAGTGGTGCAGTTGGTAGAGCTGTTGCCTTGCAGTAAGAAGGTTCTGGGTTCAATTCCCAGCCCTGGTCTCTCTGCATGGAGTTTGCATGTTCTCCCTGTGCATGTGTGGATTTTCTCCAGGTACTCCGGTTTCCTCCCACAATCCAAAAACATGACTGTTAGGTTAATTGGCCTCTCCAAATTGTCTGTAGGTGTGAGTATGTCCATAGTTGTTTGTCTCTGTGTTGCTCTGCAACAGACTGGCAACCTGTCCAGGGTGAACCCCACCTCTCACCCAGAATGTTAGCTGGAGAGACACCAGCAACCCTCACAACCCCATCAAGGGACAAGGGTGTAAAGAAAATGGATGGATGTTCTTACCTTCGATGATCTGAAACATTTTAACAGAAGAAATCTGTGTGGGAGCAAACAGTCATATTTTCATGCCGATTTGTAAATTAAATTTTGGAATAAAAAGAACTCCAGGAGTTTGTTGGCGTACGCACACTTTCACTGATTCATGCATGAATAACTCTGCATTCCACATCCCAAAGTTCAGTTTATATCAGCGACCTACAAGTTTAGACTTGGCATTGTTATCCTTCTAGAAGGGTTTGCAATCGACTCTATCTTAACTTTGGGATGTGCGTGTGAAGAAAAAGAAAAACAGAAAGAAAGGAGCATATTGAATCATAACACGCATGAGGTAAATTAAAATCAGCATGCAGAATTCAAGCATCTCTCTAAAAATGAAACCATGGGTAATCCTCTGTCATACATGACTTCAGTCACACATATGGCAGTTTGACATTAAGCGCTTTGCAGGTGTGGCAGCCTTCGAACAGCTTAGCTTTTTTTTTTTTTTTTTTGCTTGATAATAAAAAAAGTTCCAGTGCAAACATTCTGCAGAAACAGAAAACCACTGCACTGATTGGTGTCAGCTCTCTAACATGGCATTCAAACACGAAAGAATAACGTCACCAGCATGACCCAACATTTAGAAACTGCTTTAACAGCTTCAACAGTAAATTCAGTAAATAATTTATGACCATTTCTTTAATCAGTACAACATGCTGCGGGGTCCAGGTCGAGGTGGCGGCACACGTAATAAGATATTCAGGTTTGCTGAAGGGATCTCTAAAAATAACGGTTGGGAATCCCAAGAAATGTATCCGGAGCAACCACTTTCTGCTTCCCTGATAGAAATGATGAAACTAGAGACAAAATAGAGCTGCAAGAAGGGAAAAAAAAAACTAACCCTGCAACATCAGAGATGAGGCTTCTGTGAAATGACATAATGACATAATGACATAATGATGGCTCAGAGCCAGGAGATAAATTGGTGGTTCAGTTTAAGATTACATCTTCTGATGATGTGTTGCGTTCAGGTGCGTTGGACAATCAGGCCAAACACCTCATGCTCACCTTATGCTTCATTTTTATCAGCCGAAATGACACCCTGACATACAGTTTACCTGCCATAGGATTCATCATAGGAATGATTCCTATGATGATGATCATAGGAATGATGAATCACAGAAGTAAATAGATATTTATGTCAGTGGTCTGAATGCTGAGCTGACGGCTCCTGTAAACGTGGCGGACTTGTTGAAGAACGCGCGTCTGCTCCTCCGTCCAGCCGCTGTTCGTGACAGCTGCAGGTAAACATCAAGCTTGCCAGGAAAACTGAGTTTAGAACAGAAGTGTTCAGAAAACCACGACCCTGATCAGGTCAATTCACTGGTTCTCTGTCTAAATGCTCTCAGCAGCCGACAACATGCACACGTATCACTTTTATAACCGTCCGGTCTCAAATCGCTACTATAACGTGTTGTAAATACTTAATAGAAAACCAACTGAGCTCTTTTGGCTTTAATTGTCCTAGTTAAAGTTTAACTAAAGTCTTCAATTCAGATCCTTGAGCAGAGTTTTTTTTTTCTGCTATTGATAAAAGGCGTGGTTTCTTGTAACTTGGTGTAAAATAGATATTAAGTGTGAATATTTTTGTTTGAGCTGTTAGACACTTTAACCCAGTTCGCTCTTTCAATTAAACACATCACACAGTTTATATTTGACAACATCTCTATTTTTTTTTTATTAAGCTTAATCAATTCCAAAGAAAAAGCTTATTTATATGCCATTTTACTCAAACACACATCTTTTCCAGGAAAAAAGACCTGTGGCGGTGCCAGCACCACCCGGCAGAATCAGATTTGTGCACAAACAAATAAACCAAACAGACATACAAGCAAACATGTGCTTTAGTTTCTCGTTTCAAATTTTCTGTATATAAAAACTAAAAGATTTATCTTTAAATAATTACATACAAAAATAAGCCAAAGATTTCAAACATTAATCATTACTATCTTATAAGCTACATACTCCAAAGAGGAACATAGCATAGCAGCAGTACATAAGACGGTTAACGGTTAGATTTCACTTCCTCCTCACACACCACATGTACACAGTACAGTTAGATGTTTGTAGTGCAAAGCAGTGCTTTACCTCACCTCATCAGATTTGGTCTACTCAAACGGAGAAACACTGAAACCAAACCAGCTCAGACAGGCAACTGCATCTCCTATCCTTTTACAGTGTTTTTTTTTTGGGGGGGGGGTTTACCATCAAGCAAATAACGCACAAGCAGGTGTAAAAAAACACACACACGTATCACAAGGCATGCATACAATTTTAGAACTGTAAACAAACACGTCTTTCAGTGTGAACATTGTGCCCAAGATGCTTTTCAGGATCGCAGAAGGCCACCGGCGGGGCGGACTGCGGCGAACAGCCAGAGGGGGCTTGCAGACACAGGAAGCATGATTTGTGGGATTTCAAGTTGCCACTTGCTTCTAACAGTTCCAGCTCACCGAGCAGGAAGCCCACCGTGGGAACCACGTCGCGTACGTCTCCGTGCTGCGCGGGTCGCTCCGGTCCAGACGCGGCTCTGACGGCGGATGCGCCGTCTGGGGTGCAGCACACGGGTTGGCTGACCTTGAAGTGTCATAGCTTCAGATGGGAAATCTTGTCTTCTTAGTGCTTCCCCCATTCAGTTCTGCACAGTCCAGACTTCAACGTCTTGCACAATGAAGTCTTCATTGGTGGAAAGAGGAGCGTTGCGGAAGGTGGGGCAGGAAAAGCTGGCGCCGTGGTACAAGTCAGCATCCAGCCAGAGAGCAAAGCCAGCCCTACAAAAAAAGAAAAGAGAAAACATTTAGAAAATTAGAAATTAAATCTTTAATTAATCTTTAAATCTTTAATTAAATCTTTCTTATTATTATTGCCTTATCATAAACTGCCTCTTTCATATTAGTCATGAGTGAAGGAAAGGAGAACTTACCCTCCTCCACCAATCTGCAGAGATTCCCAGTTGCCGCTCACAAAGTAGGAGTTCTCCCCGCTCCACCTGTATTGCTAATGAGAATTAAACACAAAATGTTAGTCAGTTGTACTTTTTTTTTTTTTTTTTTGCTGATATTAAATGTATGATAACAGCTTTCCCAATGATAATAAAAATGGAGTCCACTCCTACCTGGAAGTCAGGATTGAAGCTGAACAAGAAGGTCTCGCCCGTTCCGTAGCAGTATTTACTGACTCTGAATGGATCCGAACAAAAAGCTCCAAACACCTGGAAGGAACATAAGTTAGCAGCTCGTTAGTCAATGTCCATTTTTGGGTTTTTTTTTTGTTTGTTTGTTTTTTTTTCCCCCCTCATTTTAAAATCTGTGTTGAAGCCAACAGTCAAGATGCAAACCTTTTTGTGCATGTCTCTGATGACCAGCAGCACGGGGCTGTCCAGGTCAGCCATGTTCCTGTAGAGCGTCTTTAGGCTGCTCCCGTGGTTGATGGTGCTGTAAACTAGATGCCACGGATACCCCTGGGTCCTTGGAGGCAAGTTAGCTGCAATCTGTTTGCGGGAAAGAAAAGAAAAAAAAAAGTAAGTCTTGGATCAAATGATGCTCTTGTACATCTAATGCTAGCTTTTTCAAGTCCAAAAATAACAACACAGAAGTAACTTTTCCATTAGAACTGGCCGGATTTGAGGAGTAAAACTCACCTTCTGCAGGTGAAAGTCATCCAGCAGCTGGCTCGCATGGCTCAGGACAGGAAAGTCATCCTCAACCTCCTGGAACTCGGTCTCATCCACCTCAGACTCCACCGAGTCACAGAGACTCAGGCGGCGCTTTGAGTCCTTCACCGTGATGATCTGGACAGAAGATGCCAACAAAGCCATGAGAAAACTGTTGCCTTCCCCACACACATTTTTTTCCCCCTCTGACATTCGTCTTTTTTCACACACAGACTTGTCCTACAGATACGCAGCTGTAAGTAAAACCCCTGAGAGCTTGACAGCAAATAATCCCCCTTCGCCTCCTTCCAGCTCACAATCTCACCTCAACGTACGGCTCCGCACAGTCACTGGCGAAATAAAGCACTCGGATATTTTTCTGCATTTTCTTCATAGCTCCTGAGCTGTCTGTCAACCTCTGCGCTCTGCTCTTCCACATGTCTGCTTTCTCTGGAGGGAAACTCTCTCCCTTTTTATACCGTGTGCGGCGCTTTCACTTTCATTAGTCGGAAACCCAACCGCGCGGCTGCTTATTGGTTAACCGTTGCCGCTAGAGTTTTGCTTTCCTTCATACATGGAAACGGAAACCTTGCCCCGAGCTACAGAGGAGGAGGAGAAAGGATGTCCATATAAGGAAGGTGGGTTTCGGGTTTTTTTTTTTGTTTGTTTTTTTTTTGCATGCATTGCCCTCGGCTTGCTTTTACTGTAACAGAGGAGGGGCGATGTTCTCCTGAAACCCTCCTGAAGAATGTGCTCTCTGTTGGGAGCGGAGCTCAACAATCTCTGACTTATCTTATTTTTCTTTCTTTGCCTGAGCAAAAACTCACCTCCCACTTCTTTGCAGCCTGGGGCTTGCTGGCGGGTTTTCTGAAGGCCTTGCTGATTCCGTTCGTGTCCTTGTGGCATTTCATCCTGACGTTGTTGGAGGGCTTGCAGCGCTTCTTCTCGCCTTTGCTGTAGATGTCTGGAGACCACTGCACGAAGAAGGTGTAGAGGTGATCAACCCTGCAGGGCAAAGGGGAGCGAAGAGGGTTTAATTTCGAATAAAGTGCAGCATTGCAAAACTGGAGACACGTTGAGAAACCCCATCCAGTTTTTGACACGCTGCTCAACGAGGCCCTGCATGATTGGCTGATTATCTAAACTCAATAGTGATGTCAGACTTGCAGAGAACATGCCAAGACACATAAAATCAGGGCGATGATTTATAAGCTTCTACTAACTACTTAGTGTTAGCATTATGTCAAGTGAATAGGAACTTGTTTTTGTTGCATTGCTTCATGCTGCGTAGAAAATTTGTCATTTTCTGCAAATAAATGCCGGAGATAAGAATATTTTTATTTAGAAATGAGAGAGAACTGTTGTCAAATAAATACAAATGATTCTTTTAGAGTAAACGTAGTTTACATTTTTACATGGTTTACATTTGTGGTTTCCCACAGACTGGTGTGTGTGCAATGGTGAGAATGAAAAAAAAGAAGCAAAATGTTATTTTAATTTGTGAATTAAATTGATAAAGTTGTTAATGTGCACAAATAGCTGGAAACTGAGACATTCTACCCAGTTAACAGCTTTGCAGGGATGAATTATTAATTACTAATTCAGCCCTGCAAAACAAATGTTGGGGAATTAAACGTTAATATTAAACATGATTTATTTTAATTTTCTGAGTCTTACTTTGTCAAATGTCAAAAATCTAAAAAATAAAAAAAAACATTTAAAAAAAACATAATGGACTAGAAAATTGCACTGCAAAAATCACAGATTCACTAATGTAATAAAAAAATAACTACATCTGTCATCAAAAAAATAATAATAATAAAATACTCAAAACAAAGCGTAGAAGCTGTTTATTTTGCAGGACAATAAGCTCTTGTTCCACAAAAGAGAAACACTTTCGTCTTACTTTTACAAACATGCTGTCCTGTCAGCGCATATGGAAAACCATACAGAGCAGCACATTCACCACTGTCAGAGCTACTTACTCTCCAACGCTGTAGGTAATTCCCATAACTGAAGACGACGCCGTAGATGCTAAAGAGCTGAAGACAAGTTGATAACCTGAAGGCTCACAGCCGAAGTAGCGTTTCCACCTCGGCCCTGCCATCCCCACGATTTATAGGAGCGGATCAGTTCGCTGAGATAAGCCCCTTTGACCATAAACCCTCCCTCCGTCTCTCCACACGGCCTGCACGTAACTCTGTGGGCCGTGCGAACCTGTGCCTTGAAAACCAACGCTGGTGAAACATTAACCTGACCTGCCCCGGGTGTCCGTCCTGACGTTTGGTGGGAGTTCATGCAGTTATTGTGTCAAATTAAGGCTCACTTAAAGAAAATGGTGAGTTGACAGAGAGATAGCGGGCCTGAAAGTGTGTCGTTCAGATTGATTATCCTTTTTTATTGTGTCTTTCTGGCTCCTTGGGCCCCTGATAGACCTTATCGTCCCATTAGGAGTGCAGATATGGAAGATTCCTTTGCATTACAACACAATTTTTATAAAAAAAATTTAAAATAATTATTTGTGCACTTCATGTTTTCCCTCATTTTCATTCTAGAGTTCATTTAAGATGTGTCAATTGATGGTGTGCATTTTCTTTGAAATTGTTTCTACTCGACTGAAGAAGGAGTTTGCCCTTTTTCATTTTTCAGGTGGTTACACGAATGTATAAAGACATTACATCACTGCTTGATTATCATGATTATCAGAAGTTATTTCCCTGTGATTTTCCTAAAACATTAGAAACGTCCCTTGTAGACATTGTCGGACAGAGATTGTGCCTGGAAATACATTTTCATCGCATCTCGGAGGCTTTGAGGTCAAAACCATTTCAGTCGTTTTGTTTATTCTGTTTCAGATCATTGATCATTTGTTTTTTTCAGACGGGAGGGTTTGAAAAACACGGGGGGCCCGTGACATCCGAGCACGCTCCACCCTGTCCATTGTCTCACTCTCGGTGTTTACCTTTGAGATTTAATCAGATCAGCAAAAGGGCGAGTGTAGCGTCGATAATTTGTCAGCAATCCATTATTCAATACTCTGCCATTCAGACGTAATGAGTTGTTAAGTATTGCGACGCTGGTGTCCAGACTAAACTGGTGTCTCAAGAGAGGTAGATAAAGCATTTTGAAGATCGGCATCCAGAGACGTTTGATCTGTAAACCTACAAAGGCAACTTTGAAGCTGTCAACGAGTTTGGCCCCGCGAATTTCCAGAGACTTCTATTTGAGTGGATTAAGGATTTTGAGTCCTTCTGAATCAATCAATCAATACAGTAGCACGGAGTGTAGATAAGGGCGTTTTTATTCCCAGTGACAGCCAGCACTGTATCAGGATTTGGGGCAGTGACAGCAGTGCTTAAGCATACAGTTTTGTTGGTCTTCTGATAAGTCTGGGGTCACGAATCAGCCATGACATCCTTACACAAGAGAAACAGTGAGGAAGATCAATGCAAGGTAAGGCCTCGCATTGGTCGATAACAAGATCGATAACACACACACACACGAGCACACTTTAAAAAATCTTCTAAAATAGTTGCATTTATAGTGATGTGTTACTTTTGAGCCACACGCAGCGTTTTGCATGTAGACCAAAAACGTAAATTTTGTTCTCAAAGTTTTCCATGAACTTCCTGTGTTAAAATTGAACTCTGGTTTTCTTTCGATTGCCTTTTCTTTTTTCTTTTTGTCCACTTTTCCATAAAGGTTCAAATTATTGAGTTCACAAATATTAGATGTTTTGTTACCAGATTCTCCCAGCCCATCACCTGCCTCTCAACGCTCTCCTCGTCCAGGCGGACAGCTTGGACGTCTGTGTTGCCAAGATGGGCTGAACAGAAATCTGTGAGATATCTGTCCAGCCACGACATCGTGGTGCACCAAAAGCCTTGATTAAAACTGCTTTTTCACGTGACGCTTGTTTCTTTTGATAGAAAACTATTTTGGGGGATTTCTTTAAGTCAGTGTGTTTCTGTGAAACGGGGCTATGAACTGTGTGTAGGTCATTTCTGTGTGTAGGTCATTTCTCTGTAAGTAAAGCTGATGTGGTTACACAATGAATATTTGTCATTTCCTTGGCTGGATGACTGACCTCTCCCCCAGATCCTGGAAATCCGCTCTTTCTTACACTTGCAGCAGCAACACGTGGAGAGTTGTGGAGCAGCTTCCCCACTACAGGCTCTACGTGAAACTGACCGTCCACCACCTGTTATTATTATTCCATCCTATGCACACATTCTAGTTTGATAGTCTAGAATGAAAATGCATGGAGTTATCCTGTTCTTAGAGCGCTTCACTTGTTTCTTTTATGGCTCCCAGTTTTGACAAAATGTCGTCATGTGGGTCACAAAGGTACACTTCTCAAGCATCTTATCTAATTTGAATTTAGATGGATTTTTTTATATATATATTTCTACTATTCAAGATCATTAAAGACTGAGGAGTTAACATAACAGGTCATAGCTACAACATTTGTAACTATGTTGTAACTATGGCCTAGTTACGACATACTTACAATGTGTGGTTTTACCACACATTTTCCCAGAATCTCTACACTGTAAAAAAAAAATAAAAAAAACGTCTAATTTACTGTAAAATGCCATGAATTTTATCGTATAATCAGATAAAATTCTGGCAACCAGTATTTTAGAGATGGTCTTTTTTTTTTTTTTACAGTGTAATAAAATCTCCAGGATCAAAATGTGTGCCTCTGCACCTGAAGGTTGTTGTAAATGTTAAATGGCCATGAATTTCACGTAACTGACATTCATAATTTGTGCATAACCTTCCAATTGTGAAGTGGAAGGTAAATGATATTCTCTGGGGAGGGAAGTTTGGAGAATTTTCTTGCCTATTATTCTAAAATATCTCAAGTTCACTCAGGTTGGAGTGAGAGTGTTTGTGAAAATAAATCTTTAGGCTTTGCCACAGCTTCTTGACTCCATTTAGTTCTGGACTTTGACTAGGCCATTCTAGCACATCAACGTGCTTTCGTCTAAACTGCTCCACGGTTTTGCGTCTTGCATTGACCAAAACGTAAATGTTCGTCTCAACTTTTCCCATGAACCCTCTGTGTTAAAATGGGACTCTGGTTTTCTTTCGCTTGCCCACTCTTCCGTAAGGGCTCAAATTATTGAGTTCACAAATATTAGATGCTTTGTTACCAGATTGTCCCAGCAGCAGAGATACCACATGTCTCTCTGATCAATGTTCTCCTCGTCCAGTCGGACAGTTTAGACGTCTGAAATCTGTGAGGCGTTCAAAGTTTGTGAGATTTTTTATTTTTATAACGTAACTCTGCGAAACATTCCCACCATCTCTCTCCCCGACCCGACCACTGCGTTCTCCGTCCTTCATGATGCCGTTTGTTCACTTTTCTCTAACAAACCTCTGAGGGCTTCCCAGAACGGCTGTAATCATACTGATATTAAACTACACACATCTGACTGTCAGCCTACTGTAGGTGATTGGTTGAACAGAGTTATATTTAAGGGCATCCGAGTAAAGCTGGATAAATACAGAACATGTGTTAATTTGTTGTAGTTTGTCTCATGAGATCCCAATGCAACACGTCGCAGTTTGTGGTTGTGACGTGCGTTATCAACGGCCCACAGTCTTGAAATGGAAAGCCAGGGGAAAAAAAAAAAAGTCGACTAGGATACCAAAGCAAAAGAAAAACAGAAAATTGCCTTCTTCCCATTTTATGAAGAATCAAAAAGAGATTAGAGACGGGAAGAGCCAGTGAAAAACAAGGCCAAAAAAAAAAACTCAACATTTGGACTGTAGCACAGTTTCACAACATATCTTTGATGGTCAAGTCCTCATTTTGTTTGTTTTAGGAAAAAGTCCACATCTAATCTCTCAGGCTGCAGATGGAAAAAAAAAGAAGTAAGTCAGTCTAATGACTTCATACTCCTTGAATTTCATGCACAAGTTAACCCTTGCTTTCTATTAAGTTTCTGGTTTAAATGTGTTTTTGCTGCAATGCAACATAGCAAAAACATGTGCTTTATTTCAACAGACTGACTCCTAAACATGAATTATATTCTGCAGAGTCAGTTGTTGCTTTTAGCAGCATAAACTGTCAAATGTCGCTGTGACGCTTTTTAATTCAGAAAAGATGCCAGAATCAATGCCCTGCACTGACCAGAAGCTGAACTGAGCCAACATCGATTTTCAGCTGTACGAAAGTCCGTGAGAGGTTTGCTGCCAAAACTCACAGGCCTCCCTGCATGTGCAGACTGTGGGGAGTTAATTTGTCAAATCTGCTGCGAGGTTCGATGCTTGTTGTTTCACTTCTTTTCTTGTTTTCAATCCAATGACTCATTTTTAATCTTATTAAGTTCAAAATTGAAATAAATCCAAATTCTGTGCAGATTAGTGAGTTTGGTTCAGATTCTCCTCCGTTTTGTTTGTTAATAAGCAGATAGATGGGGGTTTTTTTCTCTCTCTCTCTTTCTTTCTTCAACCTGATGAAAAAGTAGTGCAGGTTAAATCGCTGAAGCAAATCTCTGGGCTCAGAAACTGGTTTGTACTGGATCAGGAACTGCTGCTCTGCAGGATTTTTTTTTTCTCATAAGCTGCTGTTAAACGCTGGATTTTTGTTTCCCACCATAAAGGTTTAGCTTCCAGTACATTCTGGATTTTGGAGTTATAAAGCAAAGAAAAACAAAAAAAAAAAAAAACGAGTGGCTTTAATGTTCTCCGTCACACTTTTTATCACCGTCTGACTCATGTACCCTGTTCCAACTCTCACTCAGCAACTTTTGAGTAACAAAACTACTAAACTTCACACCACTTAGTGACATAATCGTCCCAGCAGCACGCAGCGGACGACTGATTTAGATGCAATGGCAGCATAACGGCTCTGACCGGGTCAGTCGGGGTTAATTAGTTACACCTCTGCGAGGCCGGCAGCTTTACTGGGCGGCAGGTTAGACGGTGCATCTTCACATTAGGCTGCCAGTAAGTGAGCTCTACTGTAGAGGGAGGAAACCAAGTCTTGTGGCATCCTGGCTCTCAGCACACGCAGAACATGGGAAATTCTTATGGGTGCGAGATGAAAGCGAGTGTCAAACCGCAGCAGTTCTCGTCACTTTTCACTCGAAGTAATAAAAAGAGAAAAAAAACCTTCAGATTCTGAATAAATCCACAATCGACTGCTAGCTTTTCTGTTTTACTGAGATCAAAAAAGAGACCACAACAGGATCTTTAGGGGTTTTTTTTTTCTGTCTGTCAAGTATTTCTTTGCCAATGTTGAGACATTTACCTGAATGTAGCCTTAGAGGTTATTTATTTGAATTAATTTATAATTGTGATGCATTTATGATTTAATATCCAGCAAGCCTTCTGAGTAACTTTTTACATATATCAGTAAAAAGATAACAGAGTGTTGGGTTGTTTATCACTTTGGAAATCTTGAAGTGGGCCTCTCACCACAAACATGAGCGATAGTGAAAAGCCAGAAAGAAAACATCGATTTTGCTGATATTACGAAGAGATAGTTTGAATATTCTGACGATATTTAAGTCACTATATCAGCTGCAGAAAAAAGTCTCTGCCAGATTTCGACATCTATAGACTGAAATTCTTTGCAGAAAGGTTGAATTGCAGATGTAGATGAAGAGCACAGAGAGAAATGTTTAAGTCTTACCATGGGTTTTTCCTCTGATTAAAATCTGGTCAAAGATTTGGCCTCATCTGACCGGAGCACATTAAATGTGATAATTATCCGTACTGATGGCATAATATGACTTAACATTTTAATTTGACCAACATAACTGGTATTTTGTGGCGGCCCATTCGCAGTCCTGACTTCATCGTCAGCAAAACGACATTCTTTTCAAAGACCCAAAGACTTTTGGTTTTTCCTCTACAACTTTTTGGATTATTTTTTTATTTTTTTGTCCTAAGAGACTCCCTCTGTCCCGTTACGTTCAACACGTTCCACACTCGCAGCACATTTCTGTTTTATTGTTTTATCTGCAGCGATAACTGGCCCCGTTTAAAACGTGATGTCTGCTCCCTGCTCCTCAGCCTACTTTGGGTTTGAGTTTAACCTTTACGAGCGTATCAGTTCCAAGTTCTGTTGCCCTGCCAAAATCAACCGCGGGCACGCTGAATAACTTCTGGACTTTAGACCGCTCTGGACTTTACTTTGAGAACCTCTAGGCCAGCGTTCTGCTTTGCTTCTATATTTGCTGCTGGCATGTAGCACATGTACATGGACTCTCTTTAACTCGACGTGTCAATCGGGATCCCACTGCTTTGCAGCCACCAAAGATTGTTTTTTTTTTTTTACAAATGTAAAGCTGCTCTCATACTTTCCAACACCTGCACCACTGGTGGGTCAGGTGGGCAGAGGATTTCCATACATAAATCAATCTATACCTTGTTTCAGAAAGAAGGTGGATTGCTTTCCATTGTAGGTGTGGATTTTTTTTTTTTTTTTTTTGTGCGAAGGGAAAAAGTGTTGAAGGTGACTTAGTTTACAAAACCCTCCACAATCCAGAGGTTTGAAAAGAAAAAAAAAAGAATCCCTAATACAGATTCGTGTTTATCAGAGCAGTTTATCTAAACGGTCTATGGTATGTGACGCAGTGCAGGAGTGGTCATGACCTCTGCTGTTAACACGCAGCCACCCAGAAAAAAAAAAAAAAAACACAAGATATTTCATGATGTGAATCACCAGCAGCTTATGTGTGTGTGGGAAGTACATCCTACTCATTTATGTAGCCACACTTGCAGGAGCCAGTGCAAACAAATTTCACTCTTTGTTTTCCTCTTGGCTTTGATGGCGTCGCGCTGCGTCGCTGGGTTCTGCGTGTTCTGCTCTCGCCTCGTGTGTTTCACGTACCGACCCGCCTGAAACTGGGCCAGATCAGACAGAGGTGACACGTATTTTTTTGCGGAGGTGAGGGATATTTTAGCTGAAACCTACAAATGTCGGTTGAAGATTAACAATGTTTATAAGAGTAAAACCAACCCAGAAACACGGGCCGAGGTCCTTCAGTGAAGTCGCTGTATCGCTGAGGAAGCATTCCTGGATTTCTTTGCACAATTTAATAGACGTGCCAGCAAAGGCTCATGCTGTAGTCACACTGTCAAACTCTCTTTTATTAGCATGTGCTGCATTACATGTGAAAATGTTAGATCTTCTAACCATAGAGTTAAGAGTTGCATTTATTACACTCATGCTTATGGACTTTCTATGAAAGGTTATGACGTGACCACAAATAATTGCCGTCATTTTTCCTCAGGTGTGCTGTTTTCAGAAGAGCAACACGTTTACTATTAGTAACATTGAAGTAATCCCTCTTAAAAATGTGATGTAAGCAGCTGATTTCTTGCTCTCTTTTTTTTTTGTAGTTATGAAAGACTTCTTAAGAACAAAGCATACTTACTTACCCAAAGACCCACTGAGAAGGGCTGTTTCGTAACGATGCAGCAAACATTCGGGGTGTCAGCAAGTTTGATAAGAAGATTTAATCGCCGGAGAAACTGCGAAGCTGCGAGAAAAGAGGCCAGAGCAGCAGCAGCATTGCAGGGCTTTGCGTGCTGCTATTGGGAAATTTTGGCAAGTTTTTATTTAGTTAAGTTGAGTCAGATTCACATCCATAAATCTAAGGCTTCCTGTTTAAGTCTTAATAGGAAACTTGAACAGAGTAAAAGCGCGAGTTAAAGTCTGAGAAATGCATTTTAAATGTTTACATGTGAAACACTTTTACTATGTAACGTGAGTAAATACATCGTCATTACTGTCTGCAGGTTGCAGGACAGAGGTAATATCTCACTCATGCTTATGAACATAAAACATGTAAAACGCAACTAATCTAAATCGAACCACTTCAAGGACATTCTGAAAGAATTTCAAGTTGATAAAGACATGATCGGCTAAACTTTGTCTTCACACTGTCTTGTGTGTATTTTGGATTTCTAAATGTCTGGAATCTGAGGGAAAATGTGGAATTACTATTCATGAGTGGATTGCCAACAGGAGCGAAATCCTGGAGGTCGAGTGCCATGTCACAGCCTTATCATCAGTCTTATCATGATGGGGGAAAATAGCTCCTGTTGAGTCAGATTCTGTTGTCTTTCTCTGAGTCAGCTCCAGACTCTGTCAGCTCTCAGAGCTCCGTTTCTGGATGCTTCATGAGTCTTTTGCTCACACAGTTGCTGGTTTATCTTCTGCATTTCTTTTTATTTCAGGACAGCTGTGAGCAATTTAAGAAACAGTTTTGTTGTAAGAGTAAAAATCACATCCAGGTACGGTGTGTTTACAGGGTCAGTGAGTCATTTCCTCTCTCTCCCTTTCCCAGGTTCTCCACGGTTTTTCTCCATCACTCATCACATTTACTCAGAAGTCAGAAAAAAAAAGGCTGGGCTATGTAACTGTTCTATTTCAACTGGCTATTTTGAATTGCGGTAAAAATACATATATGTTAAAGGGACATCATCAAGAAGATGCAGCTATTATAGACATATTGAAGTACAGATAGTAAATTGTGTAAATTGTGTGCTTAGAGAATCCCCATCCAAACAGACGATCCACCCACAGCTTTCCTGTCAAACCTCAGATGTTCCATCTTCCTCCTCAGTCATGGACTCTTCTGCTTCCACAAGTTTGTCTTCAACCACATTAGGAGACGCTGCTGCTCCCTTTGCCTCCACCTCCAACTTTTCCTTGTCTAGCAGTGAAGAAGCAGCTGCAGAGGCTGAACCTGAACAAGGCTGCAGGTCCAGATGGTGTCAGTCCCAGAGTCCCACTGTGGGACTCGGCAGCGTCTCTTCAACCTTAGCCTGACCCAAGAGGAGGTTCTGTTGTTGTGGAAGACATCCTGCCTGGTTCTGGTGCCGAAGAAAAGTCACCCATCAGACATAACGACTGTAGACCTGTTGCCCTGACAACCCACATCATGAACGTCCTGGAGAGACTCCTGGAGGCCCATTTGAGTAAGCAGACCAGCTCATATCAGGACCCTCTGCAGTTTGTTCATCGTCGTGGAGTTGATGATGTCATCAGACACCTGCTTCAACAAACCCAGTGTCATCTGGACGAAGCAGGCAGCACAGTGAGGATCAGGTTCTTTGATTATCAGGTGCATTGAACACAATTCAGCCTGATCTGTTCTGTT
This sequence comes from Poecilia formosa, assembly GCF_000485575.1. Taxonomy (NCBI): domain Eukaryota; kingdom Metazoa; phylum Chordata; class Actinopteri; order Cyprinodontiformes; family Poeciliidae; genus Poecilia; species Poecilia formosa. Next base: position 3,090,371 of record NW_006799939.1, read on the forward strand.
AGAAACTCCAGAAGA
>NW_006799939.1:3090429-3100697 GCF_000485575.1 Poecilia formosa
TGTCAAACCAGGTGGTCAGCAGCACAGGAAGACCACAGGGCTCTGTACTCTCACCATTCCTTTTCACTCTCTACACTTCAGACTTCCGACTTCTGTCATCTATAGAAATATTGAGACGACTCTGCAGTTGTATCAGAGAAAGACAAGAGGCCGAATACAGAGATCTGGTGGAGCGCTTTGTGGCCTGGTGTGGGAACAATCACCAAATCTTGAAACAAAACCCCATCAGATTAAGCAGAATGTCTATTTTGTTTGTTTAAGAAGTGGGGATGTCTATATTGCATCTTTTCGTTCTTGTTATACATTTCTAACAAGAAAAAAAATCCAGATTTTAATGCAACATTAAAACGGAGGCATTAAATATCATCACGGGAATATGTGTGGGTAACAGACCGGAAATTTTAATTGAAACTGGAACATTCTTGGTGTTTATCATCGGTTTTAAAGTAAAAATCTTTGCGAAAGTTTGTTCACAGGTCAACATTTGACTCTTCTTTATTTCCTGTTGAGTAAAACTCAGCCGGGCTCCAAAGAAGGAGTCCTGTTCTCCAGGAAAACAGAGGGAATGTGTAAACACCAATAAAAGGAAAATTAATTTAAACATAAAAAATAAAAAAACTGAAAATACTCTTTTTTCCCCCCCTATTTCCTAAATTTATGTCTCAGTGACCATGATGAACACTGAAATTTAAAATCCTTTCTGCTGTTGAAATAGTGGCAAAAATCCCTAGGAGCAGCAGAAACCTGCACAAAGAAACTTATTTTTGTTTTGCTTTTTCCACGTGTTTCTGTCCCTTCTGTTTCTGTGTGAAGCGACCAGGATGAGAGCGCGTTCCTCTCCGAGGTCGCAGTTCGCAGCCTAAAAGAGGCGCACTGCTCCCTGAGTCTTCAAGTGTCTCGGTGTCTTGTTCATCAGCGACGAAGCATTTAAAATACTTTCAAACTCATTTCAATGGACACACATTTAGATTGAAAAAGTCTTTTTTTCAACTATTTAAAGCATTCCTGATCATATTTCTTTGACCCATTATTATTTGTTGACAATTAAAATGTTGACTCATGAATGAATGAATGCATGAATGAATGCATGAATGAATGAATGGAACCTAATTGGGAAAATAAAATAATAAAACCAATCGACCAATTTTCCCCGACTGGCAAAGAAAAGCAGGAAACCCAATAACAGCTCAAGCCCAACAGTGACATCTACTGGTGAAATGTAACACTTTACCTTCCACCAGCTCAGGTTTGCACTTTGAGCTGAAACTGTGCTTATGTTTACGTCAATTATTATCACTGTACAAGATTTGATCAAACGTCAGACGTAAAGTGTCAATTTACTCTTGAAGCCGTTATCCTAATAGCTGGACTGTCAAATATTCATAAATATCTTTAATGCAATACAATCAAAGAACATGTCAGAAGGTGAACTTGTTTTTTTTTTTTTTTTTTTTACATCATCTTTAAATTATGCAAAGAATTGCCAAGGTGTGACTTTAATTGGATTAGTGACAGGTTTTTAATAATATTTCATTGAGTTCTGTTTGAAGGGTTTTAGATTGTTTTCTGTCCTGCTTCCACTCTTTGGTCTGGACCAGCAGCACGACAGCCTGTTTAAATTTACCTAGCAAAAGCATACACACCCCACTCAACTTCTAACAATTCCTTCAGACTACCATCACGAACTTGAATATATTTTTATTGGAACTGCATCTGATAGATCAACCAAAACAACAACAACAACAACAAAAGCTCACACATTGCACCATCGAAATGAAACTAATCCTCATTTTTCTGGGTTTCCATTCAACTTCTACCCACAGCGCAGAGCTCAGGCTGCTGCAACACAAGGCAGAAACGCAAACTTTATGAAATAGCTACAAGAATATGAGTGACGCTGATGAATAATGTATTTTAGCATGCTGCATAAATGACTCCAAATATTTCAAGGTATAATCGTTTTGTGTTTCTTTATTAGATGAGGAAGTGAAAAGAGTCATTGTTCACATCTGCATGATTCGTTGTATTTGTATTCAAATCTACTGGATGAAATAAGCAGACATTGCAGGAAAAATAACCAATTTGAAAATTATGCTTTCAAATGAACTCTAAAGTTGTTTTGTGTGTTAGTCATGTATTTAGTTGTTATTGTTTACCAGAATAACTAGATGATAACGAGGCGCAAAGTGACTTGGATAGAAGTAAACAAGACAAATGGAAACTTATGATTTTTTTATTTTTTTTACTACAACATTTTGTGAAGCATAAACCGGCAAACATACTGAAAATCCAGTCTTCCTCCATAAATCTTGGGTTTTTTGGGGGGTTTTTTTCTTCATGTCGATTTAGTTTACCAGTGAACTTCTTCAACTACGGTGTCGGCGGCGTCGGTTGATAAAGAAACTGTCCACTCCTCCTCTCTGAGCGTCTGCTGACGCACCAGGAAGCCTGATAGTCTGAAGAGGCCTTAATGTTCTTCCTCTGTGGTTTTCCATAAACGGTAACTGAGGTAGCCACTTCCTGCGTAGCACAGTGTGGCCAGAAATGCAAAGAACTGAAAGTGGCGCAAGCAGAAAGGATTTGAAGACGAAAAGACAAACAAGGTTTTAAGTAAATTCTGAAAAGTACAAACACTTTCTTAGCAAGAAGAAAAGTGAGTCCACAATCAAAGAATCAATAGAATGTTCACTTTTCCAGAAAAGAGCAGTTCTCTGACCAATGTTTGGTTTATTTTCACTCAGGTTCTCGCTGTATAGGAGATAATCAGATCCATTAACTTTCTAGAACATTTTTCTGTGGCTTCGGCTTTCATGAAGTTTTTTACAGCCTAAATGTCTTTTCCATTAGGTCGGCACTGGTAGCCATAGTGGTAGAGATCATTTTTGGTTTGAGCGAGTTGACTTTCTGCGTAGGGTGGCATGTGGCTTGCAGGGCAAAATGAGGCAAGCAAAGAAAATGTCAATGACAATCTCAGTGGGTTAATAAATACTTTCTTTATAGCATCTTTAAAGATAAAAAGAAGTCAGTTTCTTCCAGCAAACTATTAAATTAAAGACGATGATAGAAGTGCAGAAGGTAAAACATAAATAAAAGATAATAACATAAATAACACCATTGTAGCTGCTGCTGACATATCAATCTTAAAAGATGTCTTCAGCTGCTTTTTTGTTTTGTTTTGTTTGTTTTTTTAAGTCTGCAAAACCACACTGGAGGCCAAAAACGTTTTCTCTGCTGGATGTTAGACTTAACTTTGGAACAGAGACCAATACTTAATTAATTAATCTAAGCAGATCTGGGATGTATTTTAGCAGATGTTTAAATGTGAAGTTTGAATCAGTGGGGAGTGGGCGCCCCCTTGTGTTTGTGATTTGGGGAAGATTCCTCTAACTTTCTGTTTCTAATAATTACACAAAGCCCTAACTTGTTATGAGAATGGTTATTATCTGTTTTTGTAAATTAAGCATTGCAGGAAATTCCCACAGCAACGAGGGAAAATGTCACCCAGTTGAATAATGGATTTAATAATGGTGTTTAATAATTTAATAATGGTGTTTTTCATCATCCAGGAAGCAGTAAGTTGGTCGAGCTCGGCCTCGGTCAAAATCATCTTATCGACTTTAGGGAGAGAACAAGAGCAGCCACGTCTTAAACTATGTAACAACCTAGCAAAGACTAAAAGAGTTTACATTGACATTTGTGTGCTTACTGCTGATGCTGCCCAACAGTTGTAGTTGTATCGCCCCCTGGTGGCCTGGCCCACACAGACAGCCTCGACCACGGCTGTCACCAGATACAGAGCAGCAGCAGCGCAGTTGAAACACAGCGACTGAAGGAGGCAAGCAGAGAAACGTCTGTTCACAAATGAAACGCCAAAGTGGAACCGATTCAGTTGATTTACTGAGCCAGACCGTGTGTGTGTGCGTGTGCGTGTGTGTTTGTTATGTGAGGGTTACCAGCGTTGTCCAGGGGATCTGCGGTATCCTGCTGTGGACTCCGGTGAGATAAATTATGAACAGGCAAATGGTCAGAATCCAAAGCAGGATGGACACAAACATCACCCAGCAAAGAGCCGACAGGCGGAAGTAATCGGTGCCGCCAATCAGGATCCAGACCAACATGCCACTCAGCTGCAGAGAGGAGAGGACAGATGAAAACACAACAGGGACTCATCACAGATACTCTGTCTTATTTATTAATGTCTAAACAGCATTCTGCCGACTCTCCCCATCCCCCTATCAAATCATTTTAATGGTGGCAGTGAGTGATTAATTGTTTTTTCCCCCATGAAACAAACCACACCCTTCCCCTTTCCCAACAAAAAGTTCCTGCAGGATGTTTCATATCACCGGAAGATTCAGTCTGACTGTGGGTTTTATTTTAAAGTGAAATCACAAACACAGATGCCTCCGTTGGGAATTTAATTACTTAATGTAAAAAAAATATTTATTTTTTTTAAATTCCTGCTTTTGATAGAATTTCATCTCGTATTGCATCATGTGTGGAATGCCCATCCGGTCTGTGGCAGCCAGCCAGACTGTATTTGGAGAAAAGCTGCCCAGGATTTTTTATTTTTTTTCTCTCCGGCTGAATTGAAGAGGAAGAGAGACAATGAGGGAAAGAAAGGACGGAGACTTGATTTGCTTTGTTGTTTTTGGTTCACTTCCTATTTTCATAGAAACACTGCTTCTGGTTTTTTATGACTTTTCTCGCACCAGGGTCAATGTGCAAAAAAGTTTCCCTTTGAATTCTGTGTTTTTCTAATTGAGTGCTAAAGATACCAAAAGCTTCTTAAAGAGACAGAGGCCCAATTTCAAGGCGTGAAATTACAAAGTCAATTTTTTTTAAGTCATATTTGATATATGTAGCATTTTTTATAAAAACTGGAGGTAATATAGTTACATTATTGTGCTATAAAACAGTGCTATGAGGCTGGAAAAAACACAATACTGCCCCTTTAAATTCAATCTTCACTGAGATCTTCACTTTATTCTTTCAATTTAACATCATTTGTATAAGTTTATGTAGCTTGCATGCTAACTGCAGTATCAATCTGAGCATAAGCATATAAGATAGTTCAGATTGGAAAGTAATTTACTGATCTGATTGTATGAAGATTAAAATTACTGGCAAATCCCAACATGTCATATCCTTCTGCCTTCACTGATCTGGATTTAGTCCTAAAAAGTCACACTTACTATCTCCGCCTGAAGAAGTATCCCTTTGGCGTTTGTGGTGAAATGCTGGTCGAAGGCCAACGTGGAGGTCGAGATGTTGAACTGCGGCAGAGGGGAAACCCTGCGGGTCGGCGACGCAGCCGTCCTGTCCATGATGCAGGGACGCAGAGGGACTGTGAACTTTTCCCAAGAGTGTCGCCGCAGCACAGGAAGTGCTGTTCCTGCCCCGGAATCCAGCGAGGACACCCACCGATGAAACGGCAGCACAAATGAACCAGTTTCATCTGCCTACGTTTGAAAAGCCCCAAGTCAAGACAGTCCAGAAAAGGCTTCAAAGTTTTGCTCAGACCATGTTTGTCCACAACATGGAGACATTTATATTCGTGTTGTTTAATTAACCGGGTTCATTTGTCACAGACTTTTTTTTGGCTTGGTAGACAAAAAAAAAAGTCTACCAAGCAACAACAAAGCTATAATAAGATCACAAATCATAACCATTACATTTTATAAAAACATACATAGAAAAACATGTTACTAGTCCTTACACAAGAATTTGTACCAGTGCTTTAAATGGTCTCTGAGTCTCTGAAAGACTCAGTCTCTCAAAGACTCAGAGACCTTTGAGAGACTAAACTTCTTGACCCTTCCTTGTTAAAGCTGTTCTTTCCTCTTTTCTGACATTGCCAAACTTGCTTTCCTTGAAGCAGAGAAACTCACCAGTTCCGTCTCCTGTCGTATGTGACATAGCTGCTCACGCAGTCGATCAAAAGTCTGTTGGAATCACTCAAACGTCTTTGATGGATTTCAGTCTTGTTAGCTTAGAGGTGAACAACTAATTTTGAACTGATTTGTCTTAAGTAAAGGTAAAGGTAATTTTATTTATGTAGCACATTTTTAGCAACAAGAGTAAAAAATCTTACTTCCACATTAGTAACAAGGCAATACAAAGTTATTCAAGGTTATTCAGATATTGAAAAGAAATAATTTAAAAATAAACTTTTAAAATGTCTGAGGTAGAAATATCTGTCTGAATCACCCGGGTTCTTCCTACTAGATTACTTCAAAACCATCCAATTGTTTGTTTTTAATAACGAGCAATATCAGAAAGGTGTTACATAAAAATCAGTCACATATCAAAGTTGCATTGAACTGCATTGTAAGCAATCTTACAGATGCCGACATAAGCAGAAAAGCTGCAGCTGGACATAAAAACTAAAAGTTCAGTGTGGCTTTAAGTTGGTGAGCTCACATACAAGAGACCTGGCATTATAAACTGTTATCGAGGAGAACCAGGCATTGCTGCAGTGCAGTGCTGAAAACAATGACTAGCTTTCGCCACATGGGGGCAGTAGTTGTACGCGGACAGCGGTAAACCTGATGTCAGAAGAAACAGCAGAACTCGGGGACAAAGGACACAAGGTCGGAGCCAAGGAAGCGTTCGGCAATGCTTAATTATCTTCATGGTGAGAATGTAGATTAGTGTTTTCACTCTTTTATTCTTTTGTCGTGACTTAGTCAAAGGAAAAAAAGTGATTTCCTTCCTGACTTCATACTCCCACCCACAGAGGTGGTTTTGCCTCTAAGGTCTCGCTGCACTTTGGAAGAAAGTTCAATAACTGTCAACTTTATAGATCTGTGAAATGCATGACCATGTATCTTTTTGTTACAGTTTTGCTTTTGGGCAACAGACTTGTGCGTGTGTTTTTTGTTTTTTTTTTTTGGTTTGTTTATTTTTTAGTGCTAGATGGGAATAGCATGAAGGCAGCTTCAGTTTACCTGTGATTCCACTACAAGATATCAAAGCGACTATTAAAGTGAACTAAGAATCATAAACAAATTAATCAGATCCTGATGCAGGGACTCACACTCCCTGCTGCAATAGGCATTCAGATTAAGATGCTTTGGGGTGGAGGTTAGGGGGCCAATGCATGGACCATTATCTGACTCTACATGCTTTATCTTTATGCTGATACACTAAATCTACCCTACTGGGCATTTTCTGCATTGTACGACAATATATCCACTGCAGCGGTCTGTGCTTTTTCTTCTCTCCAGTGTTATGAAGCATCAAAGTAGCCTTTGTCTGTGTGGAGCCTGAATACCTCAAAAAGATGACCTGAAAGCACTTTTTTTGTGTGTATTGTTGATTTATGACATTTGTTTGAATCTTTTGGTGATTTGAGCAAGTGTTCCTGATGCTTGGTTGGAAACATAAAAATTGTGATTTGAAATGATCGAGCGCATAGAGGATGTCGGCTTTTTCCACACTTTTAGCAGGTCTGAAAAGTTTATATTCTATATTCTAAGCTAATTACCTACCAGATTTGGAAATAGGGTTCATATTTTTGCGATTAAATCTCAGTAGGGACATCTCTGTTCCGTGAAGGCCACAGAGGTTCATTGGAGAACATCAGATTAAATGAAACCTGTTGAAAATCGGATATACATTTCCGTCTGCTTTGAAATGAATCACATTATTTTGGTATAGCATATACAATCCCTGTGAAAACAAAGTTTGAAAACGTCCAATTGTTCCAGTACTTTTGTAAGACGCTACGCAGCTAGCATACAAACGCCATAAGACAAAAAGCGGAATGAAATGGTGTTTTACAATCAATCCCGGCACATAAATGGGATTTGTGGGTCACATAAAGTCTCTGAACACCTCATAGGAGGCCGGCTTGCTCTTGTGTGCCTATCATAATTAATAACAATAGAGCAGTTTTTACTCCTCATCAGTGGCCTTGCACCTCCTGCAGCAGCCTCTTTCTGGCATTCCTTAAAGTAATTAAAACAAAGCTCGGTTTTAATCTCGGCAGTCCAAGTAAAATTGGGTTTTTTTTTTCTTCCCTTTAATGCCATGAAATACCAGAGAAGGCTTTGAGGTGCACAGGTTATTAATGGTTATTTCCCTTCTTTTATAGTGCATGATTGCACGCCACCGTGGCCTCACATAGTTCTCATCACATTTAATACAGCTAGGAGAGGAACTGAGGTAGAAAATGCCAATTTGCGTCATTGTCACTCACAGATGTGCCGTGATTAAGTCTACTGTAGCTGAATAATGAGTAATTGTAAACTTTGCAAAAAGGAAAAAACTATTAAGACTAACAATTTTGCGATATTTTTTTAAAAGGAAATAGAGATTTCTTTGTTATCCAAGTTAAATTATGGGTAGCCTAGTCTGACGCCACAATAACATGTGGCTCTTAAAAAGTCAATGTTTAGATTTGAAGCGAATATCAAAAAAAAAAAATCTTTAAATCTTCTCTCCTGAGAGTGTAGTGAAGAACCCATAACATATATCCAAGAAACAATTGCTTTCCCTGAAGTTTCTTCCTCTGCTCTCCCTTCTTTAGACTCCTTTTTTTTTCCATTCTCCCTATTGTCTTCATTGCCTTTTCATATGTAGCCACTTCTGGCTTCCTGTAATCGGCCCCAGCCCTGGTGTTGTTTTCGTGGTGCGTGAGTTTAGGTTGCGCCGCGCCGACACAAAGCCTCGTCGCTGTTGAACACATGCTGCAGCTCTTTCTCAAACTCTGCATGCTAAGATGTGAGTAACCTGAACTCAGCCTGAACCTCCTCGCGCGCACATTTACACACACGCAGACGCACACGCTAATAAATGTGTGCTAGCCCAGATGCTGCACTGTAATTGGCCTCCATGGCTTCCCGCTGTGGCAAAGATATTTTTAACACACGCTTAAAGACACACACACACACACACACACACACACATATATATACTAATCCTTGCCTCTGCAACATCTGCCACATCCCTCAAATGCATGTGCTGGCTAAGTGCAACCACACACACACACACATACAGGAACCATGAGGGCAGCCCCTCCCTGTTTAACCACTAGTCCTGACATCTGATCTAAATAAAATGATGTGGGGGTTTCACTGAAAGGTAGAAGAACCTCGTCCTACGAGACTCGACTCCATGCAGCTGTGTTTCCCTTGGACTGTTTTCTCCGCACGGTGGCAAGGCCTCTGAAGCAGAGTTCGAATCCCGTGAGCCCGCATTTGTTTGATCAAACTTTTGGCGAACAAATTAGATTTCTTGAAAATTCCGAGTTTTGTTTTTCCATCCGGACCTGCTCCTTTTTTCACATCTTTTACGGTCTAAGTTGAAAAGAAGCGCTCGTCGTTTCAGACAAAAAGAGAAAGTTGTTTCCCACATTTGTCTAGCAAACACAAGGTGACAGCTTTTCTTCGATAAATGATGATGATGATAGTAAAACTTCCCCGGAGCCATTTGAAGTTTGCGTGCAGTGAAATTACAACAAGAGAAAAAGCGAGACTTCTTTTTAGCTTTTTGATTTTTAGTCGCCTCTGGATATTTATATTGCTCTCTTTTATTTTATGCTGTGTTATTCTAAATTGGATTGCTATGAAGCATAATGAAGTAATAGTTGGATGGAAATGTTGTTTTGTCCAGTTCTGTATTTTTTTTACTGCTGTGACATCATAATCATCACCAGTTCAGTAAAGTTTCTGTCAAAGTCTAAAAAGTAAAGCAAACTAAACCAGTACAACCCTGACGTAGTCCTGAAAAAGTTGATTTTGACCAAAGGAAAAGGTAATTGCAACACTGGTTTAACTCACTAAGACAACATAGTTTTACTAAGAAAGCCCTAAAGTTATAACACTACATTTGATGCACTCTTCACTCTTTCTATTAAATTTGTATTTGTGTGTTTGTCCACCGTCTGGTCAGTGAGCAATTGATGTTTACCTGCAATGACATGCTGAGAGTCAGAATTGTGGTGCATCAGGCCAAAATTATTGGAGGAGACCCATGATTAGGATGTGATGGTATAGTTGCAGAGAGGAAGCTTCCTGGTTGGCGATGATGTTGGTGGCTTGGAACCATAACCATTAGTTTAGGGATCTGCAGCTGAGTGTGAAGTGGCGTAGGGAGAGTCGGCTAAACCAGTTCTTATGCCGTTATTAACCAGAAACAGTTGGACTTCAGTGATTTTCTCATTGTCACAATGATTTGTAGGGAGGAGCTGTAGGTGATAGACTGATTGGAGCCTAGTTGTCGGTCATGTAAGTGAAGACAGTCCAGACCTCACAGCCTAAGGC
>NW_006799939.1:3101407-3316241 GCF_000485575.1 Poecilia formosa
CGATGTTTTTCTGTACCCTTCTGTATAACAATGTTTTTCTGTACCCATTCTGAAAACCGATGTTTTTCTGTACCCTTCTGTATAACGATGTTTTTCTGCATCGGTTCTGAACACCGATGTTTTTTTTGTATCGGTATCGGCCGATACTAAACCTCACAAATCTGCATCAGTATTGGAAGGGAAAAAAGTAGACCGGTGCATTCCTAGTTGTGACTAAAGCATTATGACCCAAAGAACAAGATTCTGACTAGAATGTGGAAATGACCATCCTAACACAATGCACACCCAGAACTCTCTTGACCTAGAAGCCCTCCGGATCCTCCAGAAGAACCCAAAGAACTTTGCTGTAGAACAGAATGAGATCAGGTCTCTTTACCTGTTGTCTCTGTGAGCTGACACTGAACTTTACATAGATCGATGGATGGCTGTGTTCACGTGACATTATACTGACTAATATTTATAAGAAATGTAGAAAGGAATCTGTTGATCTACTGAGCCTTGAAAGAAGTTCCTTCTAATGTGGCAAATGTAGGGAGAGTGTGAAAATGAAACCCAACTGCGATCTTTCCCAAAATATAACAACAAAATGTTTTATTGGGGCCTTAAGCAAACAGCCAGCAAGTTCAATTTAGTTGAAATTGTAAGTAAAAATGTAATATGTCGAAATATCTCAAAGTGAGGCAGTAGAAAGCAGTCGACACTGTCGTTCTTATTTACATTGGTGTTTTTAAATACTTTTCATGAACAAAAACTACCAGGTCAGATTAGCTTTACTGCAGCAGTCGTACATTGACACAGTCACTCCGTGTGTTACATTGTTCGTTTAGTTTAAAACACAAAACTCAAAATATGTCGTAATGTTTCCTGTTCTGATTAAGTTTTGTCATTCAAAAAGTCATGAGAGGTTGTTTTTCAGAAAAAAATAAAAATAAAAACCTGATAAAAGTCGTTCTGCCACTGCAGATGGGTGAATGTCCGAGGGGCAGGGATGCGTTTGTCCAGGTTGGCACGGAAAGAGACCTTCCCTCTCTTGAAGAGCATTTACCATCTACCAGCCTCACTAGTTAAGAGAGACTGAGGGAGGTGGGGAGGAAAGGGAAAGGGGTTGCGGGGAGCAGCGAGGGAGAGAGCGATGGATGTATCAAACAGCAGCCCCCTGCTGAGCGGGGAATGGAAAAGCTGCTGGCACCAACATGAATATTTCAGCAGATAGCTGCAGCTCTCTGTACTACCCCCCGCACCCCGTCTCCCTGTCTGTCAGTCTCGCGCTCTCTGTCTCTCATCTTTTCCTTCTTTCCACTTCCCTCCCTCTTAACCCTCCAAACCACCCCCACCTCCTCCTCGTCCTGCGCCCCCTCCTCACACCCTCAGCCTCCCTGCCCCTTTACTGTCTCCTCATAGAGTGGACTGTGATAATCAAGGGAGGGATGGAGATGGAGAGCGGGAGACCGAGAAGAGACCTCTTCGGACTGAATTCTGGGTAGCGGAGAAAATGGCTCCCGAATGTAAATCTGGGAAGGCGGCGGCAGAGTGTTGCTTCAACTTGGCTGCTTTACTGGTTCGTATATTTTTATTATCACAACCAAAATAAACAGAACCCCGGGGTTACGGGGAGTTTGCCAGAGCAAACTTTCGGGGAACAGGGGGAATCGATGCGTCTTGTTTATTCCATTTAGGAAATGATTTATTCTTTCAGCTGATCACTTTCATGCATGAATTAAGATTTGATTCCTGACATCATACTCATATGCCTAAAATATAAGGTTCAGTACTGCAACTTGTAGAACTTTCTGTCACTCGTGGAACTTATCACGCAATTGAACCAACCTAATATATATATATATATTCATTCCGTTGAATGAAAATTATAACCAGTGATGCATGATGTCAATTTTAAAGTACAAATGAAGCACCTCATTCCTACTTTCAGTTTCTGTGGTAAAGCCTGTTGGTACCACGTCAGCGTGCATGGCTTCAGAATACCAGGGTATTTTTAAATAAATACCAGGTGCGCTCTGCCAATATAATGGAAAATACTTCTTTTCAGTAAAAGAAACCATTTCCAGTTGGGTCAGATAATTTCGATTTCACCAATGATCCAAAACGTATTGCCAAGTCGACAGTGAAAAGGTTAATCGGACAGAAAACCAGCCCTCTTCCACGGTCATCTGAGTCCTCAAACCTACAGAAAGCCTGCAGAGATCAGGAGCTGCAGAGAGGACCGGCACTCTGGATGGTGTCGAGAGATTAGCTTAACTGGCTAACGGAAATTGTACGAAGTTTAACAGCATTTTGACAATTTTAATGTTGTCCATAACAGATGTTTTTTTAACATGTTTTCCCACCATTGTATAAGATTATCATATTAAAAACATTTCACTTTTGGATTTTTTTTTTTTTTTTTTTTTGAAGAACAGATTGGGTTGTTTTGCAAATCTTTACTAGGAATGCCAATAACTGTGGTCAACACTGTGTAATGTGTTTGTGCCAGAGTGACAGGATTTTACATGTTTCATTGTGATTGTCTGATAACTTTCATATCATTCTTGGCCACCTGTCGATATTCTTGGTGGATTGACTTTTTTTTTGTTTGTCTGTTTGTTTTTTGTCCTCATTCGGCCTTGGCACATATGCAGACACATATCTTGTAGTTTATGGATTAGAACTTTGCTTGAACCTTTTTCTACTGTATAATACATCGGATCGGGTTAAAATTACTCGAGTAAACAAATAAGATCAGAGTCCATTTGCTTTACCAGAGTCAGAGACTTTTTAAGATCTAAGCAGAGCTTAGTTTTAGATTTCACTTTTAGTTTCGCTTGTGCTCTTTTTGATCCCGATCGCTGCTGTTGTAATGACACACAGTCGTTTCCTAAGGTGAAAATTCACATCTTTAAGAATATGATGTGGGTGTTAATTAGTTTTTTGAACACTTAATAAAGAAAATGTTGTACAGCTGTATTCTGATTAAAGGAAAACCATCCCAATTAGAATCTAAAGAGAAAGATCATGATATTAAATGTTGCGGTTGCAGAGTGTCTTTGCCACAAACAGAATGTGAACGAATGCTTCAATTGGCCACAGACAAAAAATGAATTAGAAATCCATCCATCCATCCATGTAGTGAAATCCTCCAGTACCAAAGCAGAGCCATGAAAATCTGTTGCAGATCAGTTGTCTGATCGTCTTTGCTCCAATCACATGTGAATTTAAATGCTGCATTTTTCCCAAAAAAAAAAAAAGACCACTCAACGCAAAGTACTAATTTCCACATTTGTTCACTTTCAGCGACATGAAAGCAAAAATGCGTCAGATTTTAGCAGCGCAACAGTTTGTTGTGGTTTTGCGTCCGGGCTCAGACTTTTTCCCTGCCAGTTTTAATCATCAGGATTCAGACCCCTCACGCTCGCCGCTCTCTGATTCATTGTTAATACCGTGTTGAATTTCCCGTCGTGCAAAATGAAAAGGCTCACACATCGCGGCACGCGCATTAATAGTGAACCAAAACATTCAAAGGAATCTGCTGCCGACGCGCCGCGCCGTGCCGCACAGGCTCAAACGTTTCCAATAATTATTGCAAAGGCAGTAATTAAGTTTTGATCAAGGCCGCCGCCGACATCTCTGAGAAACAATAACGAATGTTGGAGCTGGGCAAAATGGAGTTGAAAACCGATAAACTCACTATTTATCTCTTTATCTGCCTTAACGTCCGCTGCCTTGTTTTTACTCTCTACCTGAATTGTTGTGAGATAAAATCTAAAAAAAACAGAAAAAAGAAAGAGGTTTCAATCCCAGCACTGTTTGAGTGTGTGCTGCTTGACGCCGAGTTTTGGGCCAGCGGCTGGTTAGTTTTCCATCAACAGATATGCCTGTCATCATACAGGTCCAAGTGCTTGCCACAGGCCAAGATATGAACTAATAGCATACTCTGATAGTGCTGCAGCATAAGGCCAAACGAGGTGTGTGTGTGAGTAGGTGTGGGGCTACAACAGATAAGAGTGAATGTCTGTGGGTGGAAAAGATGGCCACATCTGGCTGCTTAAAAGTGTGTTCGTGTATGTGCGTGCATGCATGTGTGCGTTTAATAGTCTGCTCAGTGTTTCATGGTGGCAAATCGCTCGTTCTGTCTCATCTCGCAAAACCGCTGGACAGCAGAGTCTGCACAGGCCTGATAACGCAGACGTGCACCCGCGCAACGCATGCACAAGCTGCGTTTTTCTCCCTCACACACACACAAAAAAAAACTCAGCTTCCCACACTGACTTTCCAGACCAATAAATACTGCAGCCTGTTGACTACCAGCAGGTCCATGTACTCACGGCTGTCGATGTTCATCCCCCTGCTGGCAAGGTCGGTTTTGTTTGTAAAAGCTTGTACGTCTGTGAAGCTCTGTGAAGGCTGATACAAAGCTCACCTGCTCTTATTCGGCGGAAGGTGTTCTGCTCTGCACAAGCCGTTTTCAACATTCAGTCTTTAAACAACATCACAAAAAAAATGCCACAAAATCTATCAGCGAAATTCTTCTTAGGCCTGAAACCTTTCCGCATTTCGCTAGGCTTAAAGCCACAAACTTGGGATTTAATGTGATAGAATGTCACAAAGTGTGGCATGGCTATAAAGTGAAAAAAAAAAAAGATAGCTTGAAAAACATAAAAAATATAAAGCGTATTGCATACATTTGAATCTAGCCCATTTTACTCTGATACACCTAAATAAAACCGAGTGTAACCAGTTCCCTTCAGAAATCACATAGCCTATAAAAAGAGTAAACCTATGTCTAATTTATTCTCAGTATTAATTGATCTTTGTTGGAGAACATTAGTAAACAAACCGCCTTGCGATGGTCGAGAACTTCGTACAGACTAGTCAGGGATAAAGTTGCAGAGAATTTTAAGGTAAGATTAGGTTATGAAAAGCTTTGTCCAACCCAAACTCTTCTCAAACTGAGAGGTAAACATTGAGCAGGGAGGGAGAATGAAGGTCTGCAAAAACTCTTTATGGGTTTCGCTCGTGAATGTGTCAACAGGGCAGCTATCAAGGTCTGCACGCCACGAATTTGGCTTTTCTTGTCAAAAGAAAATCCTAAACTTCCTGTCCTTCGTTGGCCTTAAGTTATATATGGCATTGTAAATTGACTGAAACTATACAGCACTTTTCCAGTCATGCATCAAAGTGTTTTTACGCTGGAGCCGCGCTCAGCCAGTTGTACTCGCAAACGTGGACGCATTCATTTCACCAGTACGCAGATCTGCACATCTGGCGGGAGGAAGTTAACCCCAACCACCTCACAGAACCCAAAACTCTTCCCACTGCGTCACAATCGCCCCAGGAACGCAACAAAGGTGTGAACAGAGGTGCTCTGGTCAGACGACAGCAAAACGAAACATTTTTGACAAAACGCTAATCGTAGCTGGAAACCCTCCTGAACACACTGTCCCCACTGTTAAAGCATCCCAACATGTTGCTTTTCCTCAGAAGAGGAAGTATGTGTGCTACTTTGTGTTGGTCTATCCCATAAACCCCCCCCGGTTTGTGGTTGCAACGTCTTGATATTTGTACACTTTTGTACACAGTTAGCAGGGAAATGATCCAAAATACACATTTTGAACTGATTTAAGGATGCAAAGAGCTGACAAGCATCGAGTTTCTGGAAAGACCCTCAACTCAGTCCAGTTGAATTGTTCCAAGAAAACCCGAAATTAACATCAACTTTACCAATTCCTTCAGAAGAGTTCAAACCAGAACTGTACAGGAAGCTTGTTGATGTCTACAAAACGTCTGTGTTCAGGATGCCACTTACTGAGGGATATTTAATCAAATACCAGTGGCCGTGTGTGTGTGTGTGTTTGCCCCTGTATGCATAATTTTGACCTTGAGTGGTTTAGAAAATCGCCCAATAAGTCTTCTTTCAAAAAGGAATGCAGTTGTACGGTCCATGTTTTTACTGCTGAAAACCTTTGGGTAACTGGCTTTGTGCAAATTTAGATGCACTTCGTTTCGTTTTTAGTAAAGTTACTTCTGAGATACAAAACAGGAGAAACAGCAGACTGGAATTTGGAGAGATGTGGCCGGAGAAACAGATAAGAGAAGAAGAGTCGTAAAAGCCGATAGGAGCGGGGCAGACGGAGATGGGGTTGTCCAGTGGAGTGGAGCGGAAAATGGAGGCAAGGGAAGATGAGAGCGGGAAAGATAGGTGAGCTGAGGAGGAGAGAGCAATCTCATCTCTCTAGCACAGAGGTTATGAGGCTATTGAACTCAACATAGAGCTGTAATAAAAGGCGAGGACTGTGTGCGTTTGAGAGTGTGTGCCGCGTATGTAAAACGCAGAGTTAATATTGCTGGCTCTTGATGGTAATTTTGGCCTGTCACTCTTCTAAAGGCCATCTCTGTGGGCCATCAGCCAGCCGCACTCAGACACGGGCGCACTGAAAATGTCACCATTATCACGGTTTGGTTGTGCATGTGTACGTCTCAATGTGTTCCTCCTTTTGTCTTTTTCTTCGTCCTTAAAAATTCCTCCTTTCCCCTCGCCTGTGTATTGGGAATGGCAGGACAGGGTGTAAATATTTGCGTGCACAGCAACACGTAGAAACCCGCATGTATTTCTGTGTCTGGTGTCGACTGGGAGAGAGATTTATCTCCCAACAAGATAATAAACCTAAAGGTGGAGATCAAGGCGTATTCAAATCCCAGAATGGCCCATTCAAAGTCCAGACCTAAATCCATTTGAGAATCTGAAGCAAGATTTGAAGATTTTAATAGTTCAGTGACGGCAAAAGATGTTTCTACTTAGCATTAACTTAGAGGTAATGAATACAAATGTAAACTACACTATTTAGATTTTTGTTTCGAAAGCACTTTGAAATGTGTATGCGTCTCTCTTTGGCTAAGTTTTACATTCATGTACTAAAATCCCAACAAAATAGACTGGGGTTTAAGATTGTAATCTGACCATATGCGAAAAATGTCACTTTTGCGAGGCACTGCGTTACTATTGAGTGCACTGTAGTGTTTTAATTTGCAACAAAGCAATCATTTTTCTGTATGTTTTCAATGTTGAAGTTTATTTGTAGTAGGAAATACAATTATTGTAAAAAGGTAAATAAAGAATAATAAATAACTGTGACAAAATATGTTTAATATATTTCAGTTTTGTTTTTTTTAACCTTTTTTTGCTTTATAACATCTTGCATTTTGTAGCTTTTATTAGACTTTTACAAAATTAAGTAAATGTTTACCAGTGTCCGTGAATAGGTAATGAAAATGGGTAATTACTATTTACTAGATTTTTGAGTTATCATGACAACAGTGAGTTGATCTAGTTGATCATTTCTGCAAACCCCCAAAACTAACAGTGTTTGGTTGTTAACTTTGTCGTTTGAGCCTTTTTTTAAAAGCATAAATGACACCAATATATTTAAAAAATAAGACTCAGTGCCATTATTGTTTACTGCATAACGCTTTTAGTAAGCAGTGTGCTGAAGCAGTTTATCTGATAATAATGAGTAGGTTGGATTTTTAGAGCCGTCTTTGAGTTTGCTAGGCTCTAATAGATGCATGTAAAAGAACCTTATTGAAATAAATGACACAAATGATCAAAATTATCAAAGGGTGGGCGATAAGGATTATAAGGATAATACCTTGACAATCCTGTATCAGTATCTCCATTTATGTTATTAGTCAGGAATAAATATGAATGCTGCAGGCTGCTGGTGTATTTTTTGTAACTGGTAAACTCACAGAGCTTCAAGCTGACCGAGTAGGAACTCCATTCTTTTCACAGTCACAACCAAAAGGCTTGGCTTTGTGTGAGTGGGTGCAGGGTTGAAGGGTTATTTTCTGGGCTTGTAGCTAGCATTGAACACGGGGCTCTGCATGGCATTGTCCTCAGGGAGATCAATGACATTCCCCTCTTTTGAACCCGCAGATTATCGACGCGCCTCATTGCTTGAAGATCTCCCCTCTCTCTTGATCTCCCTGCCCTCTGTCCTTCACTCGGCTCTCGGCGCCGGTCTTCGTCTTTGCATCCTCTATATTTTTAGCATTTTGAGATTTAGACAAACAGCAGGACTTTAAATCTTTATAGCGAAAGTGTGGATCCGAATAAAGTTCAGCTGTTCTTGGGCTCAACGTGTCCGACGTCGACTAATCCGGAATGAAAAACTTTTGTCCTTGGATACAAGATAAAACACCTTCTGCTGGCCTGGCGACATATAAAGTGAGTTTTGGGGAATATTTATCGAAACACGATTCCAAAAATCGTACAATTCGCTCCCTTACCGGCCAAACAATAACAGATGATCAAGATCAGTTTTATTTCTTGTGTTTGTGTGTGTTTTCTGGCACAGACTTAATAAATGATTGTAACTGTTGCTGACATGGAAGCTAAGCTGCAGGAGAAGAGTTTTGACTCCAAGTGCACGCTTCTTCTTTCTGCCTCAGAGATTAAATCTTTCATGTCTTGGCCCTCTGCTCTTTCTCTTCTTTATTAAGAAACTCTCTGTTAAGGGAGTTTTGTTTTAAGCATCCATATTTTTAACACCTTGTCAAGCAAAAGAAAAAATAAAGGTTCAGATGTCTACTATTTGTTTCATGAAAACCCTGCAGAGTAGCTATGTTGTGTTTTTTTTATGATATCTTACATGGAGTTCCATCCAGATAACTAAAGATATAGTTTTGTTTCCCCAGGATACAACACCAAAGAAGAAACTACACCTTTACAGTGTAGTTTGATTTTGTACGGGGAAAAAAAAAATCACACCCAGAAATGTGTCTGTTAATTAATTCTGTGTATAGCCATATTTTAAGTGTTGACATCAGTTCCACAAGCCAAACCCAGACCTGAACACCGCCACACCTGTAGAATCAAGAAATTACTTGTAGAATCAAGAAATTACTTGTTTACTTAAATAGGACCTAAAAAAAAAAAAGCAACACATGATGTCCTAATAAAAAAATAAAGCAATTAGGAACTGAAGTTAAGTTTAACAAAGTAATTTTTTCACAAATGGAGAAAATATCAAACAGTGAGGAATTTTCCACAGATTTGCTTGCCTGCCACATTTATTCCAAGAGGACAAACACAACTAATACAGAAGGTTGGATCTTTTATGGATGCTCTTTGGACAGTAAGAAAGGGACTGAGGAACGCTGCATTGACGGACGAGCTCCAAGGTAAAACCGGCATCTAACCAGAAAGGTCCGTTTCACGTTGACCAAAAATCAGTTTGATGATCATTTAATGTGATCGTCATGGAGACGTAGTGCTGCTTCAGGACCTGGACAACCTGAAGGAAGTAATTTGATTGCAAAGTCTGGTCTGTAGCAAATACTCATGTCTTGAATACAAATATTTTTCACCAAGAGAGCTTATAATATAATTTCTGATGAGCTGGGGAAAAAAAATGTAAAAGTGACTTAGAAGTGAAAACGTGAAATTCTGTGACGTGCCAGATACCTTTCCACAGCTCTGCAGATCATTATTATGTGGCAACGTTGCACATCTCTGGTGTGCAACGTCTAAGAAATTCGGTCGGTTCAGAGGCACATTGATTTCTTTTTTAAACACTGTGGGCAGAATGTGGGTGGAAAGCAACGAGGACGATGCCATTCTGGACGGATGTAGTTTAGAGAATAATTCAGTTATTAAAGAATAAATTACATTTAAACCACTGTAATGGACAATGGAAAGGTCTCGTGGAAAAGACAAAAACACCAGGAGTGGAGGTATATCTGGAGTTGAGGACTCTCTCAGTCTTCAAGGATCGTTAGTCATTTAGTGAGATGGGGTGGCATCCTAAGAGTTAGGATTTTGCCTCAAAACAAAAAGTCTCCAGTTTAAAAGCCGTTCTCTGCAGGTTTTGCATGCCCTCGCCATGAAAACTTGGGTGTTTCCAAAATATGTAGGTTTCTTCCCACAGTCCAAAGACTTTAACTGGACTCCAGCCACCTTTGGGTTTGAAGAAGACAGAGGAGTTTCTACAGCTGAATGAAAATATGTTGCCGTAAGTAATAAAGAGCAGTGTACAACAGAAAAAAAAAACAATATTTTCAACTTTCATCTTTTGAAAATAAGAAAAAGGGAATGTCCTTTTATAAAGGTCATTCTTTAATTATATAATTTGGAGAAGAAAAACAAAGCGATTAAGATGGCGACGTAGCGAGCGGCTTTTCTGACAGTAAGAAGTCTGGAGGTAAAAACAAAACATGTTTTGATAATTAAACACTCAAACTCATTGGTTTATAAAATGATAATAAGAAACAGCTTCTCGCTGCCCAAATAATGAAGCTTGATGATGCTTTATAATGAAGATTTTGCTTTGTGAGACATGAAGTCCTTGGGCCACAGGAGTTTTTTCTAAGCTAATATCTTTGTCCAATAGTGGAAATCTGTACAGAGTAGATGTTGTATGAGAACCAGTAAGAATGTTTTGGATTGCATGTTGTGGACAGCAGAAGATAATGGGAAATTCTTCAGCCCAGGAGATTATCGATGGAGAGGACCATTTAGGTCCACTTGGTCCTAAATAAAGTCTTAAGAGAGGAGAGTGTCATCACTACTGGGTGGGAAGATACACTGAAGGTCTGATCAGATCCTGTTCTCTAAGCTCCCCTGAACACACCAGGTCCACAGTGAGCTGCTAGTGGATGGTGGAAAAGATGGATGAGATAAAGTCTGGACAAGAAAATGTGTCAGAGGCTGGAAAACTCATTGGACAGGGAAGAAAGTTGACCTGCCAGCAAACATACAACTCTGGAAGAAATGAAGAGACCGCTTTCAGTCATCAGTTTCTCTGATTTTACTCTTTATATGTTAGAGTAAAACTAACATTGTTCTTTTACTCTATGAACTACTGACAACACGTCTCCGAAATTCCAAGCAAAAATGTAGAATTTGTTTGCATAAAATGAGAAATGGTCAAAATAGCGAAAAAGATGCAACACTTTCAGACCTCAAATAATGCAAAGAAAACAAGTTCATATTCATTTAGGAACAACAATATTGTTTCCCAGAGTTGTATATGGATATATATGGAAGGTCCAGAATGGCCCAGTCAACGTAATGATCAAAACCCAGTAGATACTTTATGGCAGTAAAAGAGAAGGTATTTTTAAGTGCTTGCAGGTTTCATTGCAGCAAAAAGAGATTCTACAAAGTTTTGCTTGAATTGGAGAAAATATTAAAGCTCACCAAATTTCATAATTTGGGATTACCTGTAAGCCAAACGTTATCTTTTGTAGACTTCAACAGTATGCAAATCTTGTCTTGGTCTACCACATAAAATCCATACAAAGTTCTATTAAAGTTCAAGGCTGAAATGTGTCAAAATCCAAAATAATGTGCGTGAGTAACACCACGACCAAGATTAGCCAATAGATAAAATACAAAAGTAAGATTTTTGCTCCTGTGAAAATGTTATTGAAACTAGTTTAGCTGTTTACGCCTTGCTGGTGAATATTTCTTACTTGTTTAAAAAATATTTGCATCTTCACTTGGAATAAACAGTATCTAGAGAGCCATAAAGAGACTCAGGAATACTCAAAGAACTGGAAAACAAACACCTGATTGATTCCACCCCCCCACCCCCTCTTTCTTTCTCTAGGATTTTTTTTTTTCTTAAATGCAGATATTGAAGTATAAATACATTTTCCTTGCAGGGGGGGGGGGCTTGTTTATGAGGTAGAGAGGCTTCTGCTTCGGATGAAATGTGCAAATTATGCGTTTATGAAAAATAAACATGTGAAAGGGCTCAAAGTAAGCCAAGAACAAGTCTGGCGGGGTGAAGGCTGAGAGGGAGAGGTGAGCCGAGGAGAGTGAAAAACGGTGGAGAAAGATTGATCAAAGCAAGACGGAGGGAGAGGAGCCCTCTCTCCCTCACCGCATCCACAGCTGATGCTGCTCTCAGCCAGAAGGTTTCCACAAAAACACAACGGCGCCTTCGCCACGGAAATGGCACACACACACACACACACACACACACACACACACAAGATACACACATTAATATCGGTTTGCTCTCCGCGCAGACACACGGGCGCAGAAAAACACACGCAGGTGGGACTGCGAAGTGTAGTGTGCCAATTTGTTGTGCCCCTGGTCCCCTCTCAGGAGGCCCTCAGTCCGGCATCCAGCCATGCCAAGATTGGCACCCGTCCCACAAACACACACGCACACACACACACTCACCCACACCTTCGCTCGCGAACTGCACCGTGGCTCCAGGCGCCGCACCACCGGGGCTCTCTGTGCGTGTTTGTTTACGTGTGCGCGCTTCCACTTTTCTCCACTTTTCGCGGATCACAAGAGACAAACGCTGAGGGGAACGTGTGAAAGACACCGCAGCCCTTCGCACAGGCGGAGAGAGGAAAGAGCAGCAATCAGCTTTCGCGAAACTACGGCTGCGGTTCACGTATCCGTTCCAGCGCGAGCGGCTCCTGTTATTTTCCCTCATCCCGCCGTCCGTGGCGGGAGAACCTGGGATGTTAGGAATTAATGACATGGGAAAAGAGCGTCTCCATTCTGACACTCTCTGCCTCGCAGACTTTTTTTTTTTTTTTTTTTTTACAAATTATTTAGCAGCTGAATAATTATCTGTCTCAACGAATGTGTCGGGGACGGAGAAGAGACTCGTTGTCATTTCAGAACGGTACCGCGTGAGAAAATGCGGTTCCCGGTTGACGGGAACACGATGATAAATGTTAAACCTTTCACTTCCACCTTCCTCTCCTCGGGAGATCTTGTTCCTTCTGGATGTGGGCCTGGAATATCTGTATATCCTGCTCAGCCATCAAGAATTTCTCCGGCCTTTTCTGTAGTTTGGCAAACTCGTGACAGATCTGTGTTTTGATTCTTTTACGGCTTCCACTGCCTTTCCGCTCGTTTTCTCATGGTGAAACCACTTGTGTTGTCAAAAATAGATACATCAGCATTCAGCAAGACTTTCAGGCCATTATGTTTAATACAAAGTGTCAAGCAGTGTGTACTTTATTCATAGTCAACATCACACACTGATTACAAGATTATGGCTTAATGAATTTCGCCTAAAGGCAAGTGTGTGCCACGAGTCTAGGGGTAGCTGATGCCAATCATCAGTGGTCCAGTACAGGGTACCTGACAGCTGCCCACAGGGGCACCTACAGGATGCTTAGGGGTAACTATAGTCCACCTCATGTTCCAACAGCTTGTCAGACCAACTGTTTGCAGCCATGACTTCATGCACTTGTTTTCTCCATGACTTACCAGGCTCTCAAGTCAAAAAAATGAGAAATGTTTAGAAGACATCCTGTTCTCTTCCTTGAGGTTTGTGGACATTTGTTTTGATACCTACCACGGCATTCCAGGTGTAGACTTTCTGGTGTGATGGGTCACTTTGGAAAATCAGTACTCTGAAAACTAAAAAAAAAAAAAAAGATAATTGACTTTTAGAAGTCGCCACACCAAGCTGCACCAACAGTAGTAAATGGAGGCATCGTTGAATTGGTGGAAAATGACTGTTATTTGGGGTTTGTTCAAATATTAGTCATTTTGAGCTACATTTTGTTTGCGCAGAAAAAAAAGGTCCAACAACAGCTGTAATTCTTAAGGAAACTGAGAGTTTTAATGGGTCATCATTTCACACATGATAACAAAAGTCTTAATGCACTTCTTTTCTTGTTTTGTGTTATTGCGTGGTACAGAAATCTGTCTCTGATCAACGAAACCATTTTGGGTAATCTGGATTAAGTGGCTGTTGAGAGGCACATTCTGTCAGGTTACGCTGAGACCATCGTCTCTATGGAGAGTTTCTGTTGCTTCCTTCTGGTCGTCGGTATAAAATGTCAGCTGTGAAGACCAAGAGACGTAGTTTCCTTCTCAACAATGGCTACTGTTTTGCTCAATGACTTAAAAATGAGCATTTGGAGTTATTGTATTTTTGTTGATGTTGAATGCTTGAACTTTGGCTTTTCTGTTGACTATTCTCTCTTTTTCATTGGATGATTTCTGCAGCTGGATGGTTGCAGATTTGTGTAACCAAATTAAACCAAGCTCATGTTTCCCTCTAAAATGCATTAATATTCCACAAGCTCCAGTCCCCATGTGAACATATGAGAGGTCTCAACCTCTGACCTAAAGCAACAGTGAGAGGTGTGTATAATCACTCTGCTATCCACCTCCCTTGATAATCGATCTTCACCTTCTTTGGACCTAGCACCGCATGGAAACCAATTAACATTTTAAATGCCTACAAATATGTATAAATTGTTCAATCAAAAATAAATTAGAATATGTATGTTGTGAGTCCCACCTCAACAGATAATGCAAATTAGTTTTTAATTATTATTTTTGTTTATTTCTCCTTTCTTGCTTTTTTTATATGAAAGGATGTTTTGCATCACAGTTGTTCACCTCTTTCTGCATGTAACTCTTAAGTCATTTCGGTGTGCACGCTTTTTTTCCGATAAAAGTCCAAACTTTTGGATTCACACGTTCCTCTTTAGGGACACATCAGCCTGGGAGGATGTTTGCTGACAAAACGAGATTTTCTTTAATTTTCCTAACCAAATCACGAGTCTGCTCCGCCGTTTCTCTTTCCCCCTGAGCTCTGTGCTGCTAATGTCATTGCCTGTGTCCTCTGGGCCAATTATGCTGCTGCTATTGTCAGACGAAGCTACATATTGT
Source organism: Poecilia formosa (assembly GCF_000485575.1). Lineage (NCBI taxonomy): Eukaryota > Metazoa > Chordata > Actinopteri > Cyprinodontiformes > Poeciliidae > Poecilia > Poecilia formosa. The sequence continues at coordinate 3,116,067 of NW_006799939.1, forward strand.
TTCAGCAATCAGTACCAGTGTATGACAGCATGCGTATGGGATAACGGGCATGAGTAGAAATTAGTATCTGGCGCGATAAGTATCTGTCCAGTAGAGGGTGGAGAGGAGAGGAGATTGAAAGATAAAGCAAAGAGAAAGAAAGACCTGACTCCCGTCTTTCTGTCTTTTCGAGGCCCAGCCTGTCTCTAATCAGGGGGACGCGGGGACGACTGCACTCAATTATTCCCTCATTAGTCAGCAAATAGGAGAGGCCACTGAAAGCCCCGTCTCTCTTTGTCTCCTCATTACTCTGTCACCGCGTAGACATTCGTGGCCATTGTTCTTATATATTCTGGCATTTTGAGATGGATTTGAGCAACTCTGTGTCTCAGGAAAGTCTTTGATTGTAAATGTCAAAATGGTAATGAACATTGGGGTGGCAAAGCCAAGCTAAAAATGCAGACTGATGCTGCTAATCATTTGTTTCCTTTTCTGGAAAAAACTAGAGAGGAAACAAATATCAGGTTTTATTTATTTATTTATTTATTTAACAGCAGCTTTCCAAAGGAGCTTAGATGGAAATGACTGACTTCAGCAGCAAAGGAACTACTAATGGGAACAAAAAGGGACGTCGGTGATACCTTGGGCAGTAAAATTATCATTGAAAGCATCGCTAGTTCTAAAGACTCAACCGATCATCTGTTTGGGTTGCAGACTTTCTATAACACTGATTCATTATTCTATTTTCATTTTATTATTTCATTGGTTAATACTAAACCTGACAGCAATTTAAAAAGTAATAAAAAAAAATGCAGGCTGGAGTTTGGGACGATTATGACGTATTACTTTGATAAATAAATACTGAAATCTTGCAGATATTATAGCACAGAAGCAACCAGGAAAAATGGGTCGTTTCACAGGAAGAGCCGGTGAGGCACAATGAAACCAGAGAACAATAACACACACAGGAAGAGGTGAATGGTGGCATGGGCTGCAGGTGAGGGAGTCACAGCTGAGACAGAGAAGAAACAGGTTGAGCTAAGGATCCAAAAATTAACAAATCAAAAGGGGAAAAGTCAAACACCAACAGATCCAGCAGCAACGACTGACTGACAGTAAAGTTGTCAAAAAATAATATCTTCATTCATTCATTTCATCTATAGTAGTTTATCCATCTTCCTACTTTGGTTTGGTACACACATCTACAAATACAGACTCCAGTTGATCTTTGGAGAAAATATGAAGTAAAATGACCATAAACACAGAAACTGTGCAGGACTGTTGCTAACCACATATGTTTGGGAATGTATTTTCCTGCTACTTGCTCAAACTGAATCCAAAGTATGCACGTTGTTCACTGTTGTGCTAAAAGAAAGCTGCACTTTCAGGCTTGTAGTTGTTGTACTACAAGGCTGCTAAACTGCTCACTTCACACTGGTTTGGTTTCTACACTACAGTGATTGATTGTATTCTTGGATGTTCTTCTTTTGTTTGTTATGTAAAGACAAAAAAAATCCACAGCATTTAAACTGATGTTGGGAATTATTTTAGTATTGAGGTTAGTCATTTTAGAAAGTAAAACATAACCGTGACAACATGCAAGACTTCAAATGTTAGCTCTTACCTGAACGATCCAGTTGTGCTGAAACTTCAGTGTCTACCTAAGTTAGAGCTCTAAACTTTGATGGCCTGCAGCTGAACCGGGTTACAGTAACCAGTTTGACTAAATCTGACAACAAAATTTCACTAACACTGCACTCTGCCTGAAACACACCAATAACAAACTTTTCAGCCCTCAAGGTGTGTGCTGTGTCTCTGTCAGACTGACAGCATGGGCATGAATAAATTGGTACTATCCTGACTATGCTCTATGTTAAACATGGGAAGGATATATAGATAGGTGAATAATTAGTATTTAACGAACAAATACTTATTTGCATATTATGGGATACGTTCTGCTTGTTTTTGTTGAATGGCTTTATGCATTTCTGCATAATTTCATGATCTCCTGAAGACTTCAGTGCATTTATTCTGAGATAATTCTCCCAAATTCATATGTTTTTATCATAAATATTACCCGTTTTTCATCCTGATGCAGACGTGGTTTCTGCCCTCAGCTATGCAATGTCAAACACCTGTGTGTGTTGGTGTGTATGCGTGTACAGAGGCAATGCGGAGGTCATGTCTAGCCCCACGGCACTTCATTAAAATGCATGTAGTTTTGGAGAATCTGTGTGAGTGTGTGTGTGTGTGTGAGTGCGTGTGTGCGTGTGTGTGTGTGCGCGCGCTACTCTCGTGTTCACATAACTGTTTACATAATTGATGAATATGATAATGACACAAGCTGGCACTGTACTTGTGGGCATTTGTGCGAGTGCACAGATGTAGGTCTGAGTGTACACGGGATTATTTCTTTTAGGCGTAAGGTAGATGAAACCTCTGTCGAATCGTCATCTTGGCCCTGACAGTTTGACCACTGACAGACAGCACTTTGTTCAGCTGGCAGAGAGGCAGGCATACAGACAGGCATGCAGGTAGACAGACATGCTGACAGCATATGGTGCGAGACAGGAGACCTGCGGACCCATGTGGTAGTTAGAAAAACCCCTTTCCTCCCTCTTTCTCCCCCACTCGCCCCCTTGGCATATGCCGTGCGTGGTTGGCTGTGCGCCACATGCCGAGCTGATGCCCTCGGCACGGCTGGGGCTCCGTGCCACCTGTGCCACTCGTTCCCACCGCAGCGCCCCCACCCCCAACACTAGCTCTCTGTCTGCACCTGTGTCTGCCGTGGGAGAGAGAGCTGGAAAAGGCAAACATAGGCATCACGTCGTCCTCCTAATCAGTTCACTGGCCTAGCTGATGCTGTTTTTTCAAGTTACCTTATAAGATCCCAAGTGAGAGGTTTGATTTTGTCCTATTTGCACTATATATATATGTAAGGTGGTTTTGCATTTTGATTTTAGGCACATTTTAGCATGATCTGTTCACCGTGCATTAATTTATTTGGCGATTTATATGTGTTTTATTTATATCATTCTGCAGGGTCGGCCATAAGTTTCCATACGTAGAAAAAAATAAACATTTTATATCGGACAACCGTTTTTATTTTTGTGGGACTCTGTGCACGTCTTGGACCACTTTGTGGTTCACCTGCAACATTTCCAGTTTTGCCACATTTCCAGTGTTGTGTGTGTGATGCTTGTTCCATGTTTTCTGTTAAAGTTTCGTGCAACCATGCGACTGCTTCCCGATTTATTTATTCAAAGAACTGAAATTATACTGACGGCTGCATCAGTAAAATTTAAATTCTTTGCTCTTCTGTCTAACGCTTCTTCTTGGATATCTGAAATATAAAACAAACATACATTTTACATTCTCCTATGTATGGAAACTTACGGTTCTCCCTGTAATAGCAATGACTATTTAATTTTGCAAAAAAAAAGAAGATATTTTAAAATTTTTATATTTTATATTTAGATTTAAAAAAAAATACATCAATTTAAAAAATGTCACTCAAGAAAAGGATTTTAAAAATCTAAATCATAATTTTTTTAGATATTTAGCACAAATAAAAATGACCTGTGAATAATAACATTTTACTTATTCATGTATTTATTTATTTGCTGACAGATGAGTCTTACTTTTTTAATTCAGAAGAAACTTTTTAAGTGGATTAAATTGACCTGTTTGCTGCTCATTTAAGCTTTACTTCCTAATAAGATGAAGTATTGTCTCTGCAGCTTTTAATTTTTCTATGTGATTATTTTTAATGAACCTTGAGATACATTAATTTTTAAAAAACTTCCCAATGTCTTTGTGCTTCATTTTTCTGAATGCGTAAATCAAAAAATGCACTAATCTAACGTGAAGGCCAACTTTAAGTGCTTCTTATCTATGAAGCATTCAAAAGGTTATTGGGTTGTCAGCTGTTATGCTCCATTATTATTATAACAGATGCTCTGCTAGAGGTTGAACTACTAGAAGAAGCATTCAAGAGGAAGTTGTGTTTAGTGGTGGATTAGAGTTAAGACACCTAGAAGACCTGCTGAAGTCACCAGCTTTCAGGACAAAACCCCCCCAACAAAACAGCCAATCTAACCAGTTGTGTTGTGTTTTTCTCTTTTATGATTAAAATTAAAGCAGAGCTCAAATAAAAACAACATAATTCAAAATGTAAATTTCTCCAGCATCAGACACAGGCCTTTTGGCTGCGTCTGGTGCGACGGTCCAGATGTGCTGCTAACATTACAGCGAGACAGAAATCGGATTATGCAGGATTTAGTAAGCACATGTCTCGACAGCTCTGAACAACGCCACATCAATATTGACGGGTTGCCAAATGCACACATTGTGCGGGGCTACATTATGACGCTAGCTCCAAACAGCCCAGCTTTTCCATATAAATGATGTGGAGCGTTGCTGAAAACTTTGTGTTTGTAAGTCAAGTCCTGTTTTGGGAAAATAACCCCGCTGCTTGAAAGTGTAGTTTGCTTTTGGATCAAGTTCAGCATAAAAGGGATAGGAAGAGATTTGAGAGAGTGTGTGTGTGTGTGGGTGTGTGTGTGTGTGTTACAGGGAGGAAAAAAGTAAAGGGGAGAAGAAGATAAAGCAACAAGGCTGCAGGTTGCGTGCAAACTGGGCAGGTAAACAGAAAGAGGAACAAAAAGACTCTTATCTACAGGTCCTGCAAAGAGTTTCTGCAGGCTACACTTTTGTTCAGCCACAGAGTGGTTGAACAAACTCTGCATTATGCAGCAGGATTGTGGTCGATCTTCAGTGGAAACATGATTCATCTGCCCCGAGCGTTCGCAACGAGAGAGAGAAAAAAACTGTGATTAATAACGTCAATCTCATCCACAGTGACAAACCCTCAGCTGCCATTTCGTCATAATTCATAGCTGCCCTGAGAAAAGCAGCGAACGTCCCAAATAAATCCAAGATAATCCCCCAAATCCTCAGGTCCTTTACCACAACTGACCTCCCCACACACACTCACCCACACACACGCGTTCTCATCCCGGTTAGCTGGCGAGGCGGGACGCAGCACACCTGACCCCACGCTGATGTTTCCCCACGCAGTGCCAAAATGAAAGGTTGCCACACTTTATGCGCTTGATCACACATACACACACATTTTCATTTCGCTCTCTCATTCAGTCTGAAGTAAGCAGGGCAGTTTAGCAGTAAGCTCACACAACCACACCTGACACTCACTCACTCGCTCAGGTGTGCCTGCTTCAGTCACAGTTGGCCGGAGCAATCATCGGAGAGTTTGTTGGATCAGCTGCTGGGTGAGAAGACTAAATGTAAGATGGATTCAGGCCAGAGAGAATGACGGCCAAGAGATAAACAAGTTAACAAGTGACAGATGAGCTTCACAGATGACCACAATTTACCCCGGTAACTCTCAAAAGACAGTGGTTATGAGACGGGAATGACTTTCTCTCTTGTAAATTATCAGGAAAAAATATTGTGTATCGCTAATGCAAAAAAGATGTAAATTGCTTATATTGATACTAAACAGTCACATATTTGTCTTGTCTTTAAATGAAAAGCATAGAACTAATCAGTATGTTCACGGGGTGCAAAAGCTACTTTTTATTTCATCAGATGTACAACAGAATATGTCCCCGAAGAACAAATTAATAGTAAGTTTAATCCAGTCTTGACTGATTGAGTTCTGTTTCTTTTAGTCAACAAAGTGACCTAATTGCTTGAAAATATTTTAAAGGATGCAAAATTATCAGCTTACTGATTTAAACCAGCAAGAAAACCCTTCTGATAGGGTGTGGCAGGGATGACCCGTACCTGTTTCTGTTTCACATGGGTGTAAAATGCACGCCGTTGAAAAAAACTTCACTAAAAACCAAAGAGAGGAATCACTAAAATAATCTAAACAGACATTTTTTTCTATGCTACAGCTTTATTCTGCTGTTCTGAAAGACATAACATTTACAGAAGCATGTTTTAAATTCAGATTATAATTTCCTGACTGCACCTTGGTGACTTACACAGACGTAACCAAAGGTTTGTGAATCAGCTACTACAAAAAGGCAGATCTCCCCTTTGTGGCGGGTTTTACTCACTAAGTCCTATAAATACTACAGTTTAGTCACCTTGGTACAGATGAAAAGCCTGCACACACCACTTGCTACGTACTATCAAGCCCCTCCGCTGCTGAGGCTGATGTTTGTCCAGGTGGACTGCTGTACAGTGTGGAAATCCCCTTCAGCAGGAGGAAAAGCAGAAAACAGAATCCTAAAAGAGAAGGAAAGTGTCTTTGGGATGCACTTTTTTTACGTGGAAAAAGTGAAAGCGAGTGATGGGAAAGAGCAACAAAGACTCACAAACAAATCGCCTGCTCTTTAAACACGGACGCAGCTCCAAATCGACAAAATGCTGAGATCAGCTTTGGCTGTCAATCCTCCCGCTTACTTCCATGAGCGCAAACAAAACACAGCTGTGTGTTTAGAATGACAATGGACACCCGAATTCAACTTCCATATTTTCCTTCGGCGTATCTTCAGCTGTTTTGATTATTTTCTGTTTTACCACTTCATGGGGATTTTTAATTTTTGTTTTTTTTTTTAATTTCATTCATCTTAAAAATTCTAAGATACAAATTTGTGATTATGAGCCACAAACTTTGGCTGGATTCAGTGATTTCATTCTGAAACAGCATTAATAATAATGAGAGTGAATAACATTATGAACAGAATCATTTTCTACAAGTTTGGGAAAAATAATCCACACAAATTAGTATTTAAAGATCAGCAATTAAGCCCTAAATATATAACTAGCCACACCATTGGAAAGGCCTATTTTGTTCCTTTAAATATTTATTCTCTTTTTCTATACAACCATAGATGTATTTCAATTTAAACGGTGACGGTTGTGTTCTACCAAAGAACACTAAAAATAAGCAGCTAAACTCAAATTAGGCAATTATCAGTAAGATTGTTGGCTAGAGACAGAAGTTTTGACCTCTCATGAGTCTTGGCACAAGATTTGATGGACAGCATTTTAAGGATGTCACATGGACTTAGGTTTGGGCTTTAACTAGGCCATCCTAACACACAAATATACATTGATCCAGACATTTCCATTGGAGTCCTGACCATATGTCTAGGGTGATCGTCCTCTACCCCACCCTAACTGGACAGCTTCCCAATATTGAGTCCCACAGCATGTTACCGCTACCACCATGTTTCCTGTGCAGTGTTACTTTTGTAGAGCAAAAAGTATAGTTGACTGTAGAATTACACAGTGAGTGGGATGCTGAGAATATGGGATTTAGTATGGCTTTTCTGCATTGTAAGGACAGTGCATAGTTTTTAGTAATCTTTGAGTTTATGTGCCACTTTACGACGGCCTGTCAAAGAAAATCCCAATGAAATGCATGAAATAATAATGAGTCCATAATGTGAAAAATAAATTAATGAGGTATGAATACTTTTCAGAGGCACTATCCGTCCATCCATGTCCAGCAGCCATTGGGCGAGAGGCGGAGGAGACCTTGGGCAGGTCGCCAGTCCACAACAGGACAAACGAGAGCGCATACACTCACACCTAACAATGAGTAAGTGGCCTCCTCAGCCATCAGAGGGAAAAATGATGCAACTCAACAGTAAACATACTCCTGTCCCACTTTTTAATAAAGGGCTGCCAGCTTAAAAGTTACAAAAACAAAAGTGCCGGCTTTAACACTGGGGGGGGGAATAATAACGCGTTACAGTGACTTGCAAATCATTGCACTGTGTTTCATTCTCTTCCTGCAGTGCACCTAGGAAGATGTGCAGAGATGTCTACAAATATTGTAAGTAAAAAAGTAGTAAATAAAATCAGAGTTGCATAGAAATACTGGCTATCAGAGTTGCTTCGCGTTCTTAAAAGCAATTCCTAACGCAAACAGTACTAAGAACAAAACGGCAGAAGAGAAACAGGCCTACCGAAAGCGCCGCTAATTCATTCACTCACTTCCTGACTCGGCTTCCCAGGTGAGGACTTGAGCCTCGACCACCTCTTGATCTCGATGTGCGGAGACCCGCGTCTCTTTGAAATGGGCTCCACGCTCACCAAGCGCAGAATTTCATCTTCGTCTGAAGATGAATATTTATACGTACATTTGTATGCAGGTTTGCAAACTGAAATATAGATACCAAATTAAATATCTGGAGCAGTGATGATGTACTCGACTTGGCAGATTTTTCTCCTCCTCATTAAAATCTAAATAATTTCTCATATATCCTGCAGGTAGCGATGGGGAAATTTCCTCTCCAGCAGTATTTTGCCAGTGTTTGATAATTGATGTGAAACTTTTGATGCAGTACTATTACACGTAACAACAAAGTCCAACTGTGGATTTTTTTTGTATATCTTTTTTTTTTTTTTTTTGCTCAGTTAAATGCACACTGTTGTGTAGCAAAAATAAATACCAACTGATCTTCTTTCATGTATTCAAATGATCATAAATATTTAGCAAAATCTTGTTTAGCAAAAAGCCTTAGAAGAGCAAAAAAAACACTCAAAAAAATTTACATTTTATTGTGAAACTAAACGTTCTCTCATCACCACGTCAAGCTCCAGAAATGATCATTTAGCTGATGTCTAACCACTATTTCTGAAAAATTAACCAGCAACAGGCTGTAAAAGTAAAAAAAAATTCATACTGTGAAAAAGTTCATATGCTTTGTCACTCATATCAGATACATTTTTACTCAAATAAAAATCATTGTCCTAAAAAAATTACTCAAGAAAAAGAAAAAAAACCCTACTTGACAAAAAGTAGTCCTGCTTTCGTCCTGGTAGCTGTTTGATCATAACATCTGATTTAATTTGTGAAAATGATCTGATGAGACAAACCAAATGGTAAAAATATGTGCAAATTCTAGTATTTTAGAGAATAGTATTATTACTCAAGTAAAAGTAAAAAGAACAGTGAATTCAAATGACTCTTTCAAAGTTAGTTAGGAACCACCTCTAGAAATCAGATGGGTGGTAACTAGCTTTCTGACTTTTACAAAAATAAAATTCCCTTTATGAACTCACATTGGAGTTGCAGACGTTGCTTTCGCGCGTTTATCTTGGCCTGGGTTTGCTGCTCCGCACATCAAATCCTCACTCTGCTGGATCGTTGGCAGGGTTCTGCTCTTTTATTCCATAACACTTTTACGCATTTATCTATTTTGCTACCCAAGGATTAATACAACTATCCTTTTTGATTAAATTATCTGCAAACAAAAAGCAGAAATAAAACGAGCTCCTGAGCATTGGGCTGTGTCTCATTGCTCGTCCTCCAATGTCTCTGTGTTGGCCTTTAATGGACTGCTGATCTGTCCAAGGCGTCTCGCCTCCTGTCACTGAAACAGACTGCACGTTGCAGTCGTGTCTCCTTATGCAAATGTTTGTCAGAAATCACCTTTGACCCGTCTTTCAAAGCCGCACAGTTGTTGTTGTTGTTGTTGTTGTTGTCACTGATGATGCCGTTATTTTGTGACACTGGTCATGTTCCTGATTTTGGAACATTGTTGTGTAGAAAAAAAAAAACTCCCAATACTCTGAAAACGTTTCCAGGAATCTCCATGGCATAACAAGGCAGTCTTACTGTAAACATTAAGAAACAAAGCTAAACTTACACATTCTCTCTCCCTTCCTCTGCTGGCGACAGCATACCAGTGGAGTCCCACACACTACATGCCACACACACATCAACGCATGCACACGTGCAACACGTTTTTTTTCCCCCCACATCTCTGCGGTCCAACATTCGACCCGTTACACTTTAAATAGCCTCGCCACTCAGGCCGTATCACCTGATTGGTATCCGCTGACACTGAGCAGCTATTTGCCACGTGAACCTTGACCCCCTGCTTCTTTGTCTAACCGCGGAGTCGGAAAGAACGCCGCGTATGAAAACTTTGAAAATCTACAACGCTTAGGAAAAAAATAAAACATAAAAAAAAAAAAATCCCTTCTGTAAGATGTGTGGGAGTGGTTGAATGAATTAAATGCAGCTAAAGTAATAAATTAGTTATATTAGTTTTTGTTTTTTTTTTTATCACAGAGGGTAATTACAAGAGAAGGGTACAATCCCAGAGAAATACCGCTTTGATGCGTGAGAGCTTTTGATCTCGTCTTATCCCAACTCTGTTATACATCTAAAAGATAAAGATTTGTTATTCATGACTTACATGAGATGCTTTATGTGAATTAATCTGTTTTAATGCTATGCTAGCTGCTGAACATTCCAGGTGTTTGTGCTTTCGGAGCGGTTTTTCTTTTGATTTAGTTTTTTTTTTTGTGCTTTTGTTTTGTTTCTGTACAAGTTTGACTACAACAGAAAAAGCCAGACATCCACTGTCTTTTGTCTACAGTGGATGAATAAATTCAAAAGTGTATTCTTTCAAACATGTGCTCAGTTAAACATATTTGCAAATGAAAGTGGTTGAAAAAAAATATATATTTATTAGCATCTGAGATAATTCTTGATGCTTACTTGTCTTCAACAAACAGCTTGGTGTTACGGAGCATATTTCAGGTGGTATCTAAATGAAATAGATATTTTCTACATTTTCTATAAAAAAGTTGGATAGTTATAATTAGTAGAGGTGAATTTGCAAACAATGTGATGTCCTTAAAAAGCTGTGAATGTTTTCATGTTGTCTTTAACTTTGATAAAACCTTACCCTGCTCAACAATTCATTTAAACAAGTATGGATCTTTGTGAGGTGGATTTCACTGCGTTTAAAATAAATTGTAAAAATGAGGCTATCAATATTTCTCTACATCTGCTGAAGTAATATGTTCTTTATTGTGTGTTTAATGCTAATTGAACAGAAAAAGCTTTCACTGTCCCACAGAGGGGAAATCTGGTACGATTATTTTTTTTTATATGTACGTAATGATGTGAATGTGTACTAAAATAAAAAAAAACACAACAGTATTTGCAATACAGTACATCAACTCAGTACAAACAGATCCATAACATTTCATTATTTTTACTTTGACACTCAGAGTTAAGCAAAAACAAATAAGTTTCTTATGATGTTCACAAGCTGACATTTGATTATCATGTTATCATGTAAGAGTGTTTAATGCAAATCTTTTAGTTCCCACATCATAACTGTTTGGATCGTTAATGATATTTCTCATTTTGCTGTATTTCCAAGCAGCCAAATTTGTCTCTTTTTTGTTTTTTATCAGCGAGGGAAAAGTTTTGGAACCTTCTTTCAGCCAGCTGTCCAGCGGTGTGCAGCAGCAGGTGGAAGAGAGATGGAGCATTGGTCTGCTCTTCTCTGCGACCTGTGGTGCGTTCTCTGGCATCTCACTGCTCACCATAAGAGCAGCGTGACTGCAAATCTTTTAAAACTGCCATGAATCCACTGGGGAACTTTGCTTTAAATGCAAAAAAAGTCAGACAGTTTCTCTGTCCTCTTTGATGTTCCTCGTCTTGGACAATTGTTTCAATTGGAGCTTATTTAGGGCGCTATCGGTACTTTTCTGACCTCTAAAACTATGTATGCCTTGCTTTGTTGCCCAAGTTTCTGCCGTTTTTGACTCCAGATACAAAGGTCATTTCCTTCTATTTGGGGCTTATTGAAGTGAAAACCAGCAAACAAACTGTTAATGATATTCGTAGATAAAAGAAAAAAAAAAGTGATGGGTAGCTCCTTCAGTATCTGGAGTCGTTACCTTGCCGCGGCTCCAGAAGCGACGGGCGAGGCTGCAGCATTTTCTGCCGCTTTTCTTCTTCTACTGTTCCCAATGCAGCCTATAGCAGAGCTGCTGGTTCGCGTTTAACCTTGGTCTCAATGTCACTCACAAGCCTCGTGTTTTTCTTCAACCAGCCGCCCTCCTCTCCCTCTCGCCCTCCCTTCCACAACACCGCCGCCGCCGCCCCTCAGCTGGTGTGTTTGAGCTCCTCAGCGGGGGGCCTGCAGGCAGCGCCACAGATACGCGCAAACTCTCTGTATCCATCTGACGTGCACGCCTCTTCGGGCTGCTCTCTGGATGTGCTAATGTGATAATTGAGTATTCCAAGTTCCGCCTGCAACTGTGTCACCGTGCTGCCCGACATGCACTCGCGCGGGCTCGCGCGCGCACAAACACACACGCACAGACAAACATCACACAGCCGGTTTGTCTCAGAATAGCTGCATCCTTTCTCGACAACATTCTTCAGCCTGAGCTGTTTTGAATAGTTACTGTGAACTCCTGCAGAGATTAAGCATGTCTTTGTTTTTGCATTCACATATGTTACATAGGATACATATGTTGCTCTTTTTTTGTGTGTGAGTGCATATTTTGCACATTTAAAGCAACACACTGCTTCTGCAAGTGGCGTAAGAAAGGCAACTAGATGACGGGAGATATTTTTGTCATTTGAGTTTCATGAAATAAAGATGCATGGAAAGCACAGATGCTGTCGCATTTCTCCTTCTCCTGGCTGCACACTGCCATTCAGCTGACTTAAAGGCAGCTGCTCCCTTCTTTACATTGTCTGTTCAGACATATTTTCCATTTATGACCGGCAGTCAGGGTGTGAAAAGTAAATTATCATAACTCATCACTCCGACTTAAGTAACATTGTAAAACTGCAGCAGTAAAGCTGCAGGTTGGCAGAACCAGAGCAGAAATACTGACTTTTTATTCACTGAATGCACATATGCCAAACTCAAGGCCCGGGGGCCAAATCGGGCCCGCCATAAGTTTTTATGTGGCCCTCTAGTCTAGAAGGACACAGAAGTAAAACTTTCAAGATTACATTTGTGAGCTTAAATATTATTTTATTGATCAAATCAAAGCATTTTTATCTGTATTGCCAAATTACATCAATGTGAAAAGATGCTAGATAATATTTAATTTATAGAAGTTCTCATCAAATGCAGAGACAGCTATTCATTGATAGTGTAGCGTTTTGTTAAACTGTTGACATTCGTAATTTGGATATGGACCGAAAAGAAAATAAATTTGATGCCTCCGATCTAATGTGAGGTTTGTGGATTTCCAACGCTGCTTTGTTACGAGCAGAATAACAACGTTACAATATTCCGGGCAAAAATATACTTAGCTGGTATTTAGTATGAATATTTTGACATCAAGACATAACGATTTCCAGCCATAACTCTTCAACATTCCTTTGCAGGCGAACATAAAATCTTCTGGATTTGTGCATATTGAGAAAACTGTGTTATTGTGTAGCTCTGTGTTAGAAAATCATTAGTTCTGAGTTTAAACCCAGCTTTCCTCGCACATTTGTTTTCATGCTCGTTATTCTGGGCTATGATACGTCTGCATTTACACCTAACAGACATTTAAAAACACGTTGATTAACATTTTTAGAGCGAATAAATACTGATTTTAGCCTAAACATCTGAGGAGTATTTAGACATTCTTTAGAAGTAGTTCCAACCACAAAATTCTCATCTTAGAATATAAGATTAATGGCATCATCTTAGACACTCGTTTTATGTTTCTAATGTTGGGTAAATACCAGGATGGAGTAAATCTGTGCAACTCCGACTCAAAAGTTATCAGCTCGTCGTAAGGCTCTCGTACAGATACAGTTTGGATGCAGACCCCCGTCCTGACATGGATGACAACACATGCTCTTTCCTTCTCACTCTGCAGGCGGATAAAACAGAAGCGAAGCCTTCTGCAGGAGCCACCAGTGCGCTCAGGGACACAGCGAGCAGCACCCAGGGACCGGCACCTGGTCCCCCTGCCCGCGCTCCGAGGAGCAGCGAACTGAGGAGCCAGCAGGTCACCGTTTCACCGAGAGGCTCCAGGCAAACACATCACAGGCAAAAAAAAAAACCCAGAGAAGCACTCTGGCTTTCAATATTGATCACCTCTTGCACATTCACACACACACACACACACACACACACACACACACACACACACATCTCATGTCAGAGAAATCAATGAACAGACAAATTTATTCTGGCTGCAAACCAAGTAAGTCTAGCGGTATTTGTGTGTGTGTGTGTTTTTTTTTTTGTTTTAGTTTGGAGCTCGGGTGGATATTCAAGACTGGGAAGAAAAAAAAAAGGAAAAAAAAAAAAAGGGCGCAAGCTGGAGTTGAGGAGTCGGATCCAGAAAGTTTCTGTGAATATTTTTCGACAAACGATCGAGGAGGTGGTGGAAGGGACTATATAGGGAGCGAGGGAGGGAGGAGAGGAGGCGTTGACGAGGCGTTGTCGAAGAGAGAAGAGAGGAGGAGATTAGGGTTGGCGGTTCGCTGTCGAACCAGCGTCGATACAACGGCAGCATTTGCCTAATCCTTTGGTAATGGGAGCTTAGCGGCCTCCTCGGACACACAAACACTCCCACCGCCTCCTCCTCCCGCGGCTCCTTCTTCTTCTTCTTCTTCTTCCCTGCCCTCTTCCCGTCTCATTTACATGACATTAGAAACATTAGGGCGACTCCAACAAGGCCCCATTGTGTGCGTGTTGGTTTTGGGTCCCAGCGAGCCGGAGCCGGAGCTTTGGAAGAGAGGAGAGGAGTGGAGCGAGTCAGGACATCACAGAGGCTCGTCCGCTGTTTTGTCCCGCTCGAGATGGTGTGTGTGTCTCTAAAGGGCCCGTTGAAAGAGCGAGGGGAGAAAAGTGATAAATGGGCCTCAGTGTGTCCAGAGCGAGCGATCTGACTGCAGATGCGTCTCCACGGAGAGAGAGAGAGAGAGAGCGTCCCGGGCGTCTGTAGGATGCGCGGGCTCCGGGCCTGGAGAGAAGGGCTGTTTGTTTTCCCCTCCGATAATTAGTTCGACAGAGGAACATGAAAAGCGGCGTGGAAATGATGTGTCATGGAGAACTCGCGCCATTAGATTTGTTTTTTTTTGTTTCTTTTCCATAACCGCAGTTCAAACAACGAGGTGACAGAAGAGAGGAGAGAGAGAGAAAAAAAGAAGCATTGCACCTCATTGGAAACTGTTTATGTGACAAACACTTTTATTACCATGAAAATATGCGTCTTTTTTTTTTATCTAAGAAAGCTTTTTTTTTTTTTTTCCACCCATGACTATCTTTGGGATTAATGTGGATAAATCTGATAATGGGTTGTGCATAAGCACTGAAAAATTGCAGCCTTTGAAATGAAAAGTGAAGGGAAACAAAGATCAGAATGGTTTCGCACACATTCATTGCTGCACTGACTCAAAAACACGAATGTAAATAGAGTTTTTTTTTTTTTAAGACAAACTCTTATATTTTATTTTTTTGGAAAATGTGTTTATGCGTTTGTAAAACAAATCATGCATAAAAACAAGAAGTGTAAAAAAATAAAATAAATGTTGGAACTAAGCAGACAAAAAGAGACATTTATAGAAAACGTCCAAGACATTACGTTAAAGACGAAGGGGGCCTTTTTTAAAGTCTGCAGAGAAAATATATGTTTTACCAAAACATTTTTCAATGGATAAAAAAAACTAATTTCAATTAGCTTTTTACGCAATGTTTTGTCCCTTTTATCCAGTTTTATATAGCATTAAAGCAAACAAATATTATTCACATGGACATGACGTTGAAATCACAAAAACTATTGTAAACAGATAAAAATACTGCAAATGTTTGCGTTTGTAATTTAAGCTTAAAACAAAACCGTCTGCTACAGTAACACGTGCCAGAAGCCGTACACATGCAGCAAATACATATTGGTTTCTTTTGACGATAAGTAAAATAGTTTGGTGAGAGGATTTCTACGCATCAGTCGTGTTTACACTCACAGAAGCTGACATGTTGAAACACACTGACATTGCTTTCATTGTTAAGACAAAGTTTGGATAACTCTGCTGCTGCGTATCAAACTGCAGACACATTCACAATCACAAAACAAGAAGAAGAAGAAGAAGAAGAAGAAAAACCAGCAACAGTCCTCTGTGTTTCTCGGCTTTTTCTCCAACTTTCCTCCTTTCCTCTCGCTTTCATTTAGTCCCATAAAGCGCAGTTTTCAGTTGGCTTCAAAGCTCTGTGCCGAGCTCAGTTGGGGGCCTTCAAAGCCCCCTGTCTGTCGGCAGGTTTTAGGCGCAGAGAAAGCTTCTTGTTCTTTAAGGATTTGGCTCACAAATAACGCCCAGCCAGGGCCAAGGCAACTATAGCTTGCACCCTGACAGGATGGTAAAGGCGAACCGGTGCATTTCACTGATGTGTTTTGGGGGGCTGTTCCTGCATCTGTCCGAGTGAGTACCTGCTCTGTGTTCATTTTATTTGCCTTCTTTGCTTTGAGGTTGTTTTTTTTTTCTGTCTTTTTTCCCCCTTCTCTCTTCTCCTCCATACTGTCCTCATCGTTGAAATGCTGCCTGTGCTTTACAAGACATTTACCATGAGGCTGCTTGCACTAGACATCATCTCGAAGCTATTCATCTAGGAGTAGTTTCACTCTTTCAACCCCTAATTGTCTTATTGCATTATTATTTAATACATGCACTGTCTATTATATATATATATATATATATATATATATATATAGTGAACTAAAATTAAAAGTGCAGGGAACTGGCTGTTTCTTCGTTTTAAAGAACAAAACCGTCTTTGAGTTTCTTTTCAGATACACTTCATAAATATCAGTAGGAATTTTCCGCGCTGTGGATCGCACTGATCTTACATTGAGCAAATGTTGGACTTCAAAAGCCTGTTAGATATGTGCTGAGAACAAGTCACTATTATTCAACGCTGTGGTTTTATTGCTGCTCTGTAAAACTTGTGAATCTCTGTGATGGTGGTCCGGATTGTGATGCAGCGCATTAACGTTTAATCGTGCCTTCGGGTCGTGACTTTTTCCCCTGTCCCTGCTTTTTTTTTTTTTTTTTTTTTTTTTTTACTTTTCACGCCTCAGATCCGAGATTTCGAAATGATGAACTGACACGAAAACAAACACAACAGGTTTCTCTGCTGTAGACCATAACAAAAAAAAAGAAAAAAAAAAAAAAAAAAAAAAGGGAGGAGATCCAAACCTCCTCTGGCCAATGAATGCAGGATTCACGTAGGACATTTTTGACACTGTGTCTCTCGGAGGTGGACAGGTAAAATCCAGGTGCTGATACTTGTAATGTACATGTTGGTAAAATAAAAGTAACTTGCAGGCACCTTGCAAGTAACTTGCTTAGTTACTGCTTAGCAACAGTACGTTACTGTTGCTAAGCAGTATTTAACACAGCATAAGCTGCTCTAAATGAATACCGTAGTTCTTTTTACAAATGTAGTTATGAAGTACACTGTAACGTCACAGTAAAGTGACGTAAAGTACGGTAGCTTAACTGTATAATCACTAACAAAACTGTCAGCTTTCATTAATTGCAGTAACGGGAGACGCTCCTCTTTACGTTCTTTGGACTTTACGATTGTTTCTCTGTCATTTTGTGAAGGAGCTGCTGAATTTGACCACATTTCTAAAATAAATTAGCAAGTTTAACGAATTGTAAAGTGTCATTTCCAACATTTCACACTAGTGTTGACTTGCGTGTGCGCGTTCATGTTGGAGATTTCGTGGCGTCGTTGCTGTTGTCGGTGTCCAACGTGTTTGCTGCTGAGAGCATTGTGTTGCAGAGTCTGTGTGCCACAACAGTGGCATCAGCAGCAGAGCTGAACCTGAGCAGAAAATGAGATTATGAGTTTGTTTGATTGTTTTTTTTTGTTTGTTTTGTTTTGTTTTTACGTTGCATTTTGCTGAAGTGTGCAGATCCAACTCGCTCATTCGGGTTGGTTTGATCAGAGAGAGCACACAGTCAAAGGAACTGTTGCCCTACATGTTGCTCTTCTGTAGACTCTGGGTAATTTGCACACTCAGTCCCTGGTTGGGCTTTTTCTTTGAAAGAAGAAAAAAAAAGAAAACAAAATTGCATTTTAAGGTCTAAATTAAAAAGGTTTTCCATCTAAAGGTAAAAAAAAAAAGAGCTAAAGGAAAATCAGAAATTTACAAATGTAAATAAACTACTATTACCAATCGGACAATCTTTCCTTGATCGTCCGATCTGGTCGGTGGTCGGCAGTTAAAATACCGAAAAATCTGAATTTTGTTTTCCAAATTCATTTAAATGCGTAAAAACGGTGAACTCCCTCAATTTTCTGTCTACGAACAGATCAACCAATGGATGCACTTTTCTGAATTCAGTCAAAATCCGATGAAGGTTATCGGATATGCTTTAATGAATTAATACTCTTGGAATTATTTTT
This sequence comes from Poecilia formosa, assembly GCF_000485575.1. Classification (NCBI taxonomy): domain Eukaryota; kingdom Metazoa; phylum Chordata; class Actinopteri; order Cyprinodontiformes; family Poeciliidae; genus Poecilia; species Poecilia formosa. The sequence goes on from NW_006799939.1 coordinate 3,134,216, forward strand.
ATTTTCCGCTGGCTTTAAAACTAATATCACTATCAAAGAAGATAGTTTGTGTGTGTTTACATATTAAAATTCTTAAAAAAAAAAAAAAAAATCAGCCAGGAAAAGGTAAATCAGTGCATCTCTGCTGAAGTCTGACTGGCAGAGCTGACTGCGTTTAGAGCAGGCAGAATGGATGAAACTTGTTTTAGAGTGATATACGTCAAACAGCGTCCTAATTGTAACGTGTAGAAAAGTTTGAGTGGCTCTCAGGAGACGCAACTACAATGTATCTATTTGTAATTGTGTGTGGGGTTCAGTTCTTTTAGTTATACAATTTATTTATTTTTTATCTGTAAATGTGGCATACCTGAGAATAAATCAACAGTGTTTATGGTCTGAGCAGTAATCGTTTCCCCCCACTCGGCCCCTGGTCGTCTTCAGAAGTTCTTGGAGTTGTGTTTTTATCACGATGCAGAGGATAACAGGAATCACAGGCCTCTTTTTTTTTCTCTCTCTCTCTCTCTCTTTCTCCCTCTTCTGAGCCTCTTTGTCAGTCACTTTGTTACGGGGCCGCCGCTAAATGCCTAAATTGTAATTGTAAATTGTAGGCCTGCCCACATGTTAGCTCGCCGGTCACAGCGCCGCTTCAGAGAGCAGCACGGAGAGAGGCTGACGGGACGAGATGGAAACAGGCAGCCATTATAATCAGTCATTCAGCCTTTTGGAGGAGGCAGCGAGCGTTCGCGGTTGGTTCTAAATTTAAAGGGAACCTCTGTGACCTGCTGGCCTTCAGTCGGCCTGAAACCACTCCGCTGCCCCGCCGTCCTGCCACCCTCCATCTCTCCATCTCTCCCTCCCCCCCCTGTTCTCCTGCATTCCCTCGTTCCCCCCGTCAACACGTCCCTGCCTCGATCGCTACCGGTCTTTTTTTTTTTTTTTTTCTTCTTCCATGCATCCACAACCAGAAAAACACAAATTTGTAGCTTACTTTGGAATTTATTTGTTAATGAACACAGTTAATATCATTTCTAGATCGAATTCATTTACTGTGGGTATTTCCACACAGCTGCTGCTGTTTGTTTTTGAGTTATTATCTCATCTGGTCTCTGTTTGGATTCATTTTGTTTCTTTTACCTTGCAATTTTTATTTTATTTTATTTTTTTATGCATTTTTCTGGCTTCAGTGAGATTCATTCATATAATCCCGTCCACTGAAACGATCAATATTAGTAAGAAATATTTACGGCTTAAATATTTGAGAAATTTTGACAAGCATGTTCTCATTTTAGTTCATGACACATTTATGAACTGATGCAACATATTTCACAGCAGTTTTATACACATAATAAACATATAACACCATCGCTTTAAATACATATTCACCTTTTTCGTCAATTTCAGATCTTATACAAACAATCATTTTTTTAATGTAGTTTTTTAAGCATTGTATTTCCTTTGAAATCAATGGATTTCTAATTGTGAATGAGAACTGCTAACAAACAAAAACAAAACTAGGAGTAAACGAGGCGAAGCGTGCGTTGTAATAGCCTTCAGTGACATTAATTAGTGCTTCTTTTACAACAATATGAATGTTTCTGGATAAATGCATTTCTTATAACATAATGCAGTGCTTTAGCCCATAAAGGTTTTGATTTTCTTTGGATTTCATGCCACATCCATTTTTCTTGTGGCTCCTTATCTTCGACAGCGCGGCTCATAAAATGTAACATTACATAAAGTTTTGCACAACGGAAGTAAATATTACAGGCGAGTCTATTTTTTTTGTATTTTCATTTTTAAGTCATTTTATTGCAGCACATTGATTCAAAAAGTGAAGCTCATTTCCATCAGGTACACTGAGAGTGAAACATTTCAACCATTTATTTCTGTTAATTATTCAGATTGAATAACACAAACATCAAAAATCGATTCTCTAACAGCCCTGTTGTTCATAGGGAGGGCTGATAGAAACATATTAGAGAAAAGTTGAGTGGAAGGAAAAACGTGTGCACAAGCAGCAGGGACCACCTGCAGGATTGAGAGCTGGAAAAGCTAATTGAAGAGTTTGGGGAGATTAACCAGGAGACAGAAACATCAGGCCATCCATGAACCACAGACCATGGCAGAAGTAAGAAAGAAGACTGGATAAAGTTCTCTTTTCAGATTAAAGTAAATTTTGAGATGTGGTTGAAGGTCCAGTGTGATGTTTCCACAGTTAGTGATAATCTGGGGATTCACAGCGTTGTAGTGTTTTTATCCAGGGTAAAGTCAGCCTTATACTTCCCTCACGCTTTATGGAGATGCAGAGTTGATTTTCCAGCAGGCCTTGGCACCGGCCCACACTGCTAACGGTACCAGGACCGGCTTTAACGGCCGTGATTTTACTGTGCTTAATTGGCCAGAAAACTGTCCCGACCTAAACTACGCAGAAGAAGAGACGCCAGAGCCAACGATGGCTGACATTTTTTTTTTTAAATAAAAGATTATTTTTATTTCAATGAACCGTATATAATCGTAGTGATGAATGAATTTTCATTTTTTTCCATCAACTTTAAGCCATAATCATCATAATTAAACAAAAAATGCTTGAAATATATCACCCCCCTGTTTGAGATACAGGTTTCACCATTTAAATTGAATTATTGAATTTAATAATTTTTTTAATGATGTATTAAGATGCACCTGTACATGAGAGCAGGTGTTGATGTGCCACTTGCTGCTATGGGTATATAGAGACAATAATGCTAAGCAAGTCTCCAGTGCATGTTGAGAAGGAGAGAGGTGTAAAAAAAAAAAGAAAATTGAGTCTCATGCTCAAAGACTCAGTTCTCCTGACCTGTGTGTGTGTTTGAGGCAGGGGGTGTCGCTGCAAACTGCGCAGAAACCTACTAAATTATAGGTGGGCTGCAGCGCTGCCTTGTTATTATTCCCAGGCACACCCCGTCTCCCTGCTTCACCTTTCCTCTCCCACCAATTTCTGTCTGTCAAAGCGCAGTCGGGGGAAATATCGCCCGTGTGTGTCGCCTCTTAAGCAAACTGTGGCTCTCTGCTGCGTTAATCGTATTTCTCCTGGCAAGTTGTTAACTCTGGCAGGAGCAAGCGGAGGCGGGTGGCGGGAGAGGAGGAGAAGAAGAAGAAGAAGGGGATGCGATTGGGGGTAGTGGGGAGGGGGCCGATGTGGAAAACGCATGACAACAGGCGAAAGAGAAGGAGTATAATTAGCAAAGTTGCGTGCCGAGGTTTTGAGTCATTTGCAGAAGGGAACCTGAATCCTTCACTCCCCCTTCTCATGATTCCACCTTTAAATAATTCAGCAGGAGGGACGGTCCTTCTCTCGCCGAGGAGGTGTCAGCGTCTCTGCACCTATACCCGGATGACAAACACGCATGAGCGCACGCCCACACCTGTGCACACGGCTGTCAAGTCAGCTTAGTGCGTAGCTAAAGTCTGCCTGCGCCGTGGAAATAATTAGACGGGCTCCTAACGTCGACGTACGGCGTCATGTGGTAGTGCCGTGGATTCATGCACAAAGACAACATGGCTGGAGCGTCAAAAAATAATTTGACGTCGCATTAAAATCCAGCATGACAAGCGCGCGCGATCATCTGAAGGTGCTCAACGTTTCATTGTGAGACGTGCATTTTGCTTCGTGATTAAGATTGGTGATGTTAAATTTAAAATATATATGTGTTTTACCATCAAAAACACATTGTAAATTCACAAATAAAATTAAAGTCTGCAGGTTTAAATAGCAGGGATGCTGGGAGGCCAAACGAAGGGCGAGGCACACAAAAAGAAAAAAGAAAAGAAAAAGAAAAGAACATTTCAGGAAATACATGTAGGTTTCTAATCAGGGATGAAAATAAAAACTTGATTTTATGGACTTTTTTTTTTTTTTTTGAAAAATAAACACCACTAGTAGGATGTAGTTTATATTTTCAAACAGCAAATTTGATATGTTACAAGATGCTATTTGAGCCGTCGCCATATTTGGCTCTAATGTTTTTGAAAAGCTCTGTTAAGTTTTTCCTCAAGTTTTGAGTGAGAACCTGTAACCCAGACATCGTCTGAGGACTGAACGTGTGAGAGACACATTCAGAAAAGGCCACAGGAAAGAGGGAGAACACACAGCAGAAACAAGAATGAGAGGAGAGGACACGAAATAATAACTGTGGTAATAATGATGGTAAGGAAAATGACATTTTTATATTCTGAAACTTTGGATTATCTCACTGTTTTATGCAGAAAACAGTGAGCATAAAAAACAAGCCAATTAACTGTAATTAATAGAGAAATCAGCTGGAGTTAGTTGTTTAAAAACTTTGGTTTCTTATGTAATTGTCATTTTTCTTCCTTGACCATCAGAGAGTACCAGAGAGAAAAACAAAATCACCTAAATGTCCCATTATAACAATGCTGGATGCTGCCAACGACAACAGTGTCTACCAACCTTACTGGATAGTTAATAAACTAAAATATTTAATCAAAGTACACACTGTTTTATTAAGTAGACCTGCCTGCTGCAGATCAGAGCCAATGAATGGAACAAAGACTGATTCTGATCTCATTCCAGCGGATTGATGCGCCATTATTAAGCGTTGTTGCATCAAACTCTGCTATCAACAGCGCTAACTGCGCGGTCCGGCCTCACAAGGTGACGTCCAATTAATTTAATCACATTTAAGCCAAAGTTCTTGGAGGATTCAGTTCTTCACCGCTCCTCCCGGCTGCTCTCGGCCCCGTTCCTGTCTTCTCCTCACTTCCAGCAGCAGCTTTTTTTTTTTGTCTTGGTAAATATAGCCACCATCGACACTTTTTTTTTTTTTTTTGTCTGCCTGTCAACATGGAATCTGCTGCTACTTCAATAATCTCAGTGGTAATTTTGTACTAGACAAATATCTAATAATAGCCAGGCTGTTAAGATAGGTGGTTCTTCCTGGAGCTCAGACACAATGAAGTGTTTCGTTCTGTCACGCTGTCGAAAAATAAAAAAAGCCTTGAATGCTGAGATAATAAAGTAGATCCCAAAAATATAATCGCAAATGAGTCCAATAAACAGCGTCGACGTCCCGTCCCACTCCGGCGTGCCTGATATAAATTCTCCCTGTATCCGTGCTGTGCTGCGGAGTAACCTTGGAGGAAAGTGAGGAATAAAAAAATAAAATAAATGCAAAATTGTCCTCTTATCAGAAATCCTAGCAAAAGCATTTGTATCTCTTGACCTGTTTTTACATTTTGTGACGCAAACTTTGGTATATTTTACTGGGTTTTATATCACAGAGAGACCAAAACTGTGTGACATAAATTTGCATTAGAAGGAAAACAATCACCAGAGTTCGAGACGCCACAAAAGGAAATCTCAAAACCGAGAGTACTGCACATGTACTCAGTCCCCCTTTTAATCTGACACCCCTAAATAGAATCCAGTGTAATAAAATGTCTAAACAGAATTTAGTGAGATTTAAAGTCAGTCGTAAATGCAGCTGTTCAGTTGAGGCCTCAGAGACACGTTAGAGAACATTAAAAAAAAAGTTTTTGTGAAAAAAAAATTGAAAACCGCATGTTTTCTTAGCGCTTCAAAGTTGAGGCTAATGTTGTGTTGCTCTAAATATAAATTACACCAATGTTTGTGGCTGTAACGTGATTTTTTAAAAAATCAGCTGAAGGGGTATTAATACTTTTTAATTGGTTTATAAGGTTAAAATAATTTCCTGCCAGTAGGTTTTTCAGATCACCTGTGCTAAAACGTCACGCTAACATAAATGCACAGTTTCACCCCGTATGCAAATGCGTATTAATTATATATTTTCTGAACACATCTCACAATAGTTCATTATTGTGTTGCGTTACGACAACACCAAACTAATTACGAAGCCCAGTCGGCATCGGGCCAGACGGCGACGCGGTGGAATAGATTATTATATTATTAATACTGAGGGGACGTTTCCCGTGTCATCTGAGAGGAGAGAATATAACCCGCATGGCTTTGTAGCCACGGCCCAGGCGAGGCTGTCTTTATGCATAATTCATATTTCATATCGTCATGGCGATCATGTGTTTGCTCTCCCTGCAGGTGGGGCTGCTTGGTTTTTAGTGGGGAACGCGAGCAACGCAGGCGTTGCTCGAGTTGGTTTACAGAGTCGCAACGTGGGAAACTCATTTTCTACTGAAGAGATGATTCCCACGAGGTAACGTGATGTGTTTGGGAATGAGGAAGCGGCTCAGGTTGGGATTAGGTCATAGTGGTGTGGAAATGTTGAGGAAAACCCAGCAGCGTTCCAAGCTATTTCTGGAGAAAGGCTCTGCTACAGAGGTACAACGGAGTGGGCGTGTAGAGAAACAACATTTGGCCACGAGTGAGAAAAACAGAAAATATCTAAACACCGACCTGCCTTTTGATTCAATTTGCCTTTGTGTTAAAAAGGGAATACTGTCACATCTCTGTATTATTATTTGCACATAGACAGCAGCTGGATTGGGATGAAGATGTTTCTGAATAGTTTACAGGTAAACACATGCAGGGTTAGAGCCACAGAGAACTGGACCAGCCTTCTCGCATTTCCAGTAGTTTGAAACTTTTCAGCCACTGTAGATGTGGACAAATTACGTCACTATAAGACAATTTTCTTACTTATAAAAATGAATGCGTGTCTGTTTTGCTTGATACTCATGTTTCTATGTTTTACCCATTTTGAAGAGTTGCTTTGAGAATGGCTCTGTGTTACATCATATTTATCCCCAAGTGAAACAGGATTTCATGGATTACTAAGTCAAAGTTCCTATAGGTGATCTGATTAATCTAGAAACCTAACTTGCATAAATACACAAAAAAAACAAAAATCACTCCTGTTAATTCATCGCATGGGGTTACGATACTTTTTGGTTAAGATAATATTTGTGTTCCTCTGCTGTTGCAAAAAAGAAAAAGCTTTTTAACACGTTTTAGACTTTTTTTTTCATAGAGAGTGCTGATCATTTTGGTGTTTTTATCCAGATAAAATGCAGCTTTGGGTATTTAGCTGATCCAGTTTAATTTTAAAAAAGTAAAAAAAAAGAAGAAAAAAAGAGTAAATAAATAAAAATGAAGTGTGCATTGTTTTTATCAAAATTTTACAAGAACATTTTTCTCGCTCTGTTGCCTTTTGTTTCCTGTGCTTCGTTCTTTCCATCCCAGATGAGCTGGAATCGATCCGGCCGCTGCTCTTGAGAAGTTTTCCCCTAACATCCAAACCCTCACTAGCGCACACACGCGCACGCTTAGTGGGATAAGTATATGTATCATGTAATCTAGATATTGCTCACGTTTTGTTGGCCACAACAGACTAGAATTAATTCTCTCCGCCCACTTTGGACGGACACACACACACACACACACACACAATCAGAGATCCACAAAATAAGCACATATAAACACACATTCCCTCTGTATGTATTTGTGCAGTGTTTATTCACTGAGAAGTGTGAAGTTACTCATGCTTAGTATTCCCAAGATGTCTCACAGAAAGATATTGCAAAGTGTTTGTGTGTGTGTGTATGCGTGCGAGTGTGTGTGCGCATGACCATGTGTGAAGGCTGGAATACAGAATGGTATTGATTAAACACAGCAGGGGGTGAGAGTGTGAGCGCTGCAGATAGCTCACTCACCTGCCACTCTGCAGACACACACACGCGCACACACAGCCATACACAAACATCAAACTAGCCGCTGGCTTCATTAGAAAGAGCCTGGCTGGCTTTCGATATGATGAATAAAATAAATCAAGGAATTTTAATTCAGCTTTGAGGGGTGCAATATCAGGTTTGCATTGAAAATATGTTCTGCTGTCTTTTGTTTTTGTTCTCTCTTCAGCGTTTCAGTGTTTGACAGGTACATTCTTCCAAAAAAGAAAAAAAAAAGTACATTTAACCTCATCAATTCCCCCCCAAAATGTTACTTTTTACAGCTTAAATTGGCAGATTTGAGAATGCAAAGGTTTTTTTTTTTTAATGAGTGACACTTCTGTTAAAGATATGACTAAAAGACTGAATAAAAGCCTCCAGTCTTGTAACTCAGAGATTAGCTTACCCAACATTTGTTTTGGGAGTCATCCCTGCAGAGTCCAGAGCTGAGTGGAGTTTTCCTGTTTGTGGTCGACATGAGAGACAGTGAGCTGAAAACGGCTGAACGATGAAGAGCACGTCTTCTCAACAGGTACATCTTTGATGTAGTAAAAACCAGATTTGTGTGTTGGTTCTTAAACATATTACAGTCATTCTGCTACGGTTTCAATAGCCTGGTGTTCGCTCAATAAGAACAAACAGGAAGGCAGATAAATAAAAGTATGCAGACGTTTTCAGCTCTTCCATACATGAGTCGTAGAAATAGACAGTCACGTGACGAGCGTCTTCGTTTGTGAGCCCAACTTTCCCAGCCCAACTTTCCCGCTTTTACGGCTGACACGAGTTGAGCCGTGTTGAAATTGGACCTAATGAACGTCCTTTGTACGTTTTCATGACTTAAGAACATGCAATGACCACGTCCTGTTTGAAATGAAAGCGAAAGCCTTTTGTGGAAGCAAAATCACAGATTGTTTTATCTTTACAAATTTATTTAAAAAAAAAAAAATTAAAAAGTGAGGCGTGCATTTAGGTTTGACCCCCTCCCCCCACTGCCTTTTGAGCTCAATAACTTGGTAAAGAGTACAACAATCGGCGAATACATCTGCTCTGCGAAGGAACACCAATTATACGCCAGGAATGAAGCTGTGGAGAAGTTTTTCATGCAGGGTTAATTCATAAAATTTCTCACAGAGAAAACACAATTTAAAAAATACCCACAAAAATGTTGAAGTTTGTGGTCGTAATGCGATGGGCGTATGAATTCTTCTGCTAAGTGCTATACGGTAAACTCACCAAACATCCTGCTTGCATGGCATCGTCTGTGTTCGTCGCAAACTAGAAGCTGCTGTTTTGCATAGAGTGAAAGTAAAGCAAATTAAAAAAAAAACAAAGCTGTCCCCATATGGTTAATAACACACAGGAAAAAAACCCACAATATTTCAATTATCTATGTGAATTGGTAAATGCCTTGCAGGTGCAGACATTATGAACGTTGGGCTGTAAACTGTGTGGCCATCCTGCTCTCATCTATAACGTGATATGAAGCTTTTGTTGTTGACAGAGGGACACATGAAGGGCACTGAGCCGGAGAGGGGAAGGGAAGGGTCCTCTAAGATAAACCATGTCACGATGTGATCCACCAACAGGAAGACAATCATGGCCGCCCCTTGCCTTTTTGGCCTTCGTTAGCCCAACGTTAATAATTAGATGCTTCTCACTAACTAAATATAATCTGACAGTTTACACACAGAGCTGAGAAAGTCTATTAATTGATGATTCAGTGTCTTTTCTTACTTTCATTGTGAAATATTCTCTATTAAGTAGATTTAATGTAATTTTCCTATTGTACTATCTTTGCTGTTGAAGGCTAAAGTTTAACTTCCTGCAAAGTATCTCGTACCTTACTTTCCGTCTGCAGCAAAAAGTCCCCCCTCCCCCCATAAATCTATTTATTCGTCATTCGTGTCTCTTGACACTAATTATGACATTACAGTCTGCAGGTAAATCAGGACCGATGCCTTGTTCAGAAGCGGCAGCCTTCAGTAGATCGCTGCACTCTGATTATTATTATCCCGACTTTCTCCAACCTTCAATAACGATGTTGCTCATTTTGACACTGATGCACTCCTGTTTACGGAGCCTCTCCTTGAGCGCCGCACGGCAAATTGCCGGAGCCTATTTGCAGGAGTTTTCGCTCTCCATAAATGTCGCAGCTCCAATTCAGGACATTGATAAGAAAAGGTGTGGTGGAGGGGTGGTGGGGGGGAATAGAGAGGCTGTATGTTGCGAGATGCATTTGTATTCTTCACCATTATTATCCCTCACCGTCTCTCTGTCCGTCCAGATCCGTCCTTTCTTTTCTTTTCTTCCTTCCTACTCTCCTCTCCTTCTTTCTCTTGCTCCCTCTTTCCACACCGCTAGGTTTTAATCACTGCTGTAATTGGCAACTCCCTGCTGTGCCTGCGCACACACACGCATTCACACACATTTACACACACACACTCCTGTTCTTTCTAGCTGCTGCAAATCCCTCTGGCAATGTATGCGTGAGCGTGTGTGTGCGCGTGCGTGTGTGTGTGTGTGTGTGTGTGTGGGGAGGGAGTGGAGGAGATATGGAGAGATAAGGATAATGAAAGAAGGAGAGTTTCAGAACTGCAGGCCAACTCAACAATCTGTCTGCAGCGAAGCTCTATGTGCAAGTGGAGCGGTGCGGCCAAACTGTAATTATGGACGAGAAAAAAAAATAAAAAGGCACATTTTAGGACTTATTAATGAGCACCACATTGTGATGGAGTTACTGAGAAAGCTGATGTAGCTTGGTCCATTAAATAAACAGCCAACATTGAGCTGGGGCACCTATTAAAAAGCATAGTTGTGTTAATGGGTCACAATGAAGCAGCAGTTTTGTGTTCAACCAGACCTTTTGGCCTGTTGGTTGAGCAGACTTGACGACGCAGGATCTGCCTGTCTGTTGTTTTTTTTTTTTTTTTTGGTTATTTTTATGTTTGGTCAGAGGATACAGTGAAGCAAGCAGCTCTGAGTATCGAAACTGCAAAAAAAAAAAAAAAAAAAAAGCAAGTAAAAAAGTATTTAAAATGTTTTTCTCCATGTAAATATTTCTTTCGGGGTCATTGACGTAAAATCGGCACAGACTCTAGTAATCCATAAATAAAAACGAAACATGGCAAATTGGGCAACCAATCAATGTTCCATTACTAAACTGGAATGGAACATTGACCAAGTATTGAAAACACTTACAGAAATGTGTTAAATATTTTGCAGAAAAGGCTGTTGTGATGATGAGAACTTCAAATTCTCGCATATGGAAAAATTGCGATTGTAACCTTTTCTTCGGCACAAAGCTTAAAGAGTTTAAAGATACTTCCTATGAACTCGAATCTTCAGTTCTTTCTATTGTCTTTGAATTGGAAACAAGTGAGTTATCCAGACTGGACCACTCTAGCTTTTTTTTAAAACCATTTAGAAGTTTAATTAGATAGAATGAGCCACATTCTATCTAATTAAACTTCAGGTTCTCAGAGAGAAGGCTCCAGTACATTTCTCCATTCATCCTTCCTTCAGTTGCATGAAGTTTGCCAGTATCACATGATGTAAGACAGCCCACAGCATGATGTTCACACCTGCAACCTTCACTTTCTGTATGTCAGTTTTGGGCTGAAGTGGACAAGCATTCTTCCTCCAAATGTGGCTAATGCATATGAGTGTGTGCGGCTCTGGATGTATATATCAAGACATGTAAACCCAGATAAATTGGAACATTAATTAACCTATGTTTGTTTTTTAAATTTTTTTATTTGATTTAATAATGAGGGCCCACCTGAAAATGTAGTGAGTTCATGAGGTAGGAGTTCATACGTTTCTTACTTCTTCCTAGTCCTTTTCGAACGTGTTAAGATTATTGTAGTACAAAAAAATATGTCTTTTGCATTCCTTGTTCATGTGTGTGATTTTATACTTGTCATGTTCGAAATAAATAAAATAAACGATACTCAAAGATTTCAGCTGTACCATCATCGAACCAGACTGTTTTCTCCCAGTAATCTTCTTCAGCATATTTTAAACGAGCTTTCGCTTCAGCATCGTTTCTTCAATTAAATTTATGTTTTCATTTATATTGGTCAGAGTGTTTAGGAAGTTTTAATTCGCGTCCCTGATTTCAAGTTTTCCTTCTGTGACCCGACACAGAAGCCGTTTAAACTCAACCACTTCTAAGATTAAGACAAAAAAACAAACAAACATGACATTCAACTAAGTTAGGAATTGGTTAGAAGAAAACAGCTGCGCTTGCCTTTCTTTACAGTCAGCAATAATAAAGCACCAAGTCTCCATAACAACCAGTCGATTTTTTTACACACCTTTAATTGGTGCGCACATCATTATGAAGAACTTTATAATATATCTGGATATTGTGATAAAGGATGATCAAATCATACATTTTATAAAACATTGAAGTCGAGTTCAATTTATTATGCCAATTGGAAAAATGTTTTTTTTTTTGTTAATGTAAGGAAACCCAGCCGACTGTATTGAGTTCGCAGCAATCCCTCATACTGAGCAAGTATGTGGCGACAGTGGACAGCATAACCCGACTGAGTGCGAGCAGCCAAATAGGGGTTTGATGTATTCTCATACTGAGAATAAGGCAGCAAATGTCATGTAAAACTTGCACAGCTTCTCAATAAGTCACAGGTACAGAAATGTACTACTACTCTCTGTGTCAGCACCGTCAACACGGATGAACGTGTGGGAAAAAATGCCCAAACCACACTTAATTTCAAATCCTTTACTTTAGAGAACTGACCAGGAAGAACATGCCTGGTTGTAAAAGGCTTCTTCGACCAGCTCACCAAATCCCACACTGTGAGAACCAGATGACAATGGCCGTGCTAAACCCAAATGCTAAAGAATCCCAGCTTTATGGTTATCATGCCACATTGAATGCAGAAAAGAAAGTTTCATGCCTGTGTGTGTGTGTGTGTATCTTTTATGTGGGTCACCCCACCATGTCTAATGGCCCCTTGCTGCGTGCAGCGTCCTGCGTTGAGCTGCTCCCTGCTGTCACACACACACACACACACACACACACAAACAAATGTGCGGGCACAGTGGGGGAGATTTTTGGGGTCTCCCTTTGCCCTAATACCCTCCACAATACACCACTGCTGCATCTGTTGCGTCTGTCCTCAAAGTTTAAAGTTGCTCGGTGAAGAACTAGCATCCCTCTCCTCTCCTCATTAGCTAGCTTCTCTCCTCTTTTCTGATGACATCTGCTCACCCTTTCCCTCTTTTCTGCCACTTTTTATTCTTTCAACTCAAAAGATGGGTTATTATTTTTGCCATTTTTTTCTGCAGTTTTTTTTGTTGTTGTTGTTTCACCCTAGGATGACTGGGACTGAATTTTACAAGGAGCAGACTTCAGCCTTTTTAGGCCTCCGTGACGCATGCGGCTAGCGGCTAGCAGCTACCTCAACCAGGTGAGCCTCTGCTTTAAGGAGATTTAAAACCCCACGTTGGCATTTTTAAGGTTTCTCTCAATAGAAATTCAAGGTTAGTATTGACATAGCTAGCAAAAACAACACTGCTTGATTCCCCCCTCTGAGTTATTAATGCCATGCTAAAGTCAGCCTTGGCATCTTCTGTCTCAAAATGTGAATTTCAAAGTATTTTTGCAATTAGTAGGTTGGAAGAGTGTGTTGTCTTTTTTGTCATACTTTTCCTTTTGCCGCTTGTCTATCCTGGCATAAACCAGAAAAATAATAATAATAAAAAAAAGCCCCTTATTAAAATTCTAGCACTGCAGTTTTATTTACCTCCTTCACTGTGGAAAAATCTTGGAGGCGAGGAAAGACGAAGAGAGGAGAGGACAGGAGCGGAGGGGGATGGGTGAGGTACAGTTCGAGAAAGGAAGAAGCAAAGACGAGCAAAGAGTGAGATGCTGATAATTCAGTTTACCACAGCCAGACCCAGCCCATCCCCATTGCGTGTCTATGTGCTGGAGCACCAGGAAACAAGGCAAGGCATAATTGCAGATACAATAGGCTAACTGAGAAGCAGCTAACTTTCAAAATACTATCAGCGGCATGAAGGCTCACTTTGACCCTCAGAGCGTAAAACGAACCGATACATACCCAAGCTAATTCTCAGCTGCAGAGAAGCCAGTTACGTCACTACCTTTTCACACTGCGGTACTGTCTCTTTGTCTGCTTGTCGGATAACCAGCTGTAAGACGGAGGGCGCAAGATGTCTTAGACAAAAATACAGCTTTGTGGATTTTTTATTTTTGGTTCATTTCGATGCACCTTTGTTCAAATATTGATTGGTGTCACGATGATTAGTTGTTTGGTGTTTCAGTTTTTTCTCTTTTTTTTATCTGAAGTGTGTTTCACCGAATATTTACACAGATAAATTTAATTGTTTGTCCTTGTGTGTGTGTGTGTGTGTGTGTACAGAACATCCTGTGGATTATAAGATCCACTGAATTTTACAATAGGCATGAAGAGGGAAATTAAAGCCATCTTTGTGTTTCCACGTGAACTGGGCAGCCATAAACGCAGTGTAACGGTGTAAAATTTGAATCGTGATATATGGCGACCTTTTGTTCAGCTGTGCTCGACGTCTCATAAACACACAGACAACACAAAGAGAAGAAGAGTAATAATTTGTTTCAGTTCTTCTCCGGTCATATCCCGTTTTTGTTGCAGCTTCTCTCAGTAAAAAAAGAGAGTATTTGACTAAAGTAGAGGATCTTTTTCAGCAAACTGTTTGCCTGTGTGCATCAGCAGCATTCTGTTATTTTCAGTGCCACGCCTTCGACCGTTTGGGACAGACTAACCTTATTCTCACTCCACCACCCCCATTTTCAGCCCAGCTGATCGAGATTCACAAAAGACAGACCCCAAAAAACGCTCAAGCGAATCCACAACACCGACGACATGAGAAATTAAAGTCTTCGCCGAAGTCTACGGCGAATACAAAAAACGATGAAGACGAAGCCAGGAGAACTGTGAAATAACGATTCTAATTTGTTGCAAGTGATAAACAAAGAAACGTTTTGGGGTTTGATTCCACTGTGGCTTCTGCTCTTCACTCACACAGTCGTACCATGGACTGGGCTGATAGGATTATTGAGTGGTCCTGTAGTCACATTCTTTGTGTTTCTTTCCTCTCTTTCAGTCCGCCAAGCCTAAAATATTCACAAAGTTAATTCCTGTCCAACAGAGCACTAAAAGAAATATCTATCTATCTATCTATCTATCTATCTATCTATCTATCTATCTATCTATCTATCTATCTATCTGTGCCTATATTATTTTTCAGGTTTTGGATGTGAGGGTGTTGTCTGCTGGTGTATAAATTAAAAATAATGCAGCAGAGCTGGAGACAGACAGGCTTTACAGAATACTGATGCCATATTACGTGTTCGCGTGTGGAGAATATTAGTCCTGTAGCGATAGGTTATTGGTCAAACCTCGGGTTGTGACAGCAGAGCTGTTTTTCGAAAACCTCCAGCTTTATCTTGCACATAAAAACGCCAGAGGGACACTGTTATTTTTCAGTAATGTATAGATGTATATTTAAAAAAAAAAAAAAATCAAACACTATTGCTCTGCGAAAGAATGAATCGAGCAGTCGTCGTCGTAGCAATTGTCCCGACGTTTTCGTATTTGATTTTCTGGCGGCGACTGCAGCCTTATTTATGTGCTTTTTATTCGTTGTCTGGGTATCGGAAAGAGTGTTAGTTTTTCTCTCTGTCTGAAGGACAATGTTCCCATTCGGAGGAGAGTGGGAGTGCAGTGTTTGACACATGTTAGTGCTGGCTGATTAGTCGACACATAAAGAACATGCAGTCCCTCCATCACTATTCAGCCATTTTGTCTGCGCCGTTTGTGCTTACTGGTCGAGTGGATGTTTCTGTGCGCGAGAAAGGCTTTTGTTAAGGTAATGCCTGGGAGAGAGAATGACCGAGGGAGAAGACACCGTGAAAAATCGCGCAGACCGCGGCCAAGTCCCACCGACCCTCAGATGAGATTTTGTTGTCTTTAGTCTGACCACATCATTAAAACGGAATTTTTGCGAGGTAGCAGAGTAATACCTAAAAAAAAAATAATAATAATAATAAAAGGTTATATTTTATATGGTGAAGTTCTGTGTAGGGAAGAGTGTCAGATCAGTAGTTTTGTGTCTTTTGTCTCTTAAGTGGATTAACACTGTGGTCAGTGAGACACACAGTGAAACTGGCAGCCATAGCCATTGTTTACAAGCTGGTGTCGCCTCTGCTGCTTCAAATCTTTGTTCGATGCTGATTTGTTTCCCCAGACTTTCTTACAATTGCTGGGTGGAGTTTGAGCTGATTCGATGTGTAATCTTTTGAGGTGGGGTGGGGGGACGTGCAAATGTTTGCATTGCATCGTTATATTTAATTCATTTTTGGGCCCTTTCTAAAATTAGAGCCCAGACCGAGAAGGTGATGTGGTCAAATCTGCAATATATGTATATTCAGCACACTCACACAAAGATATATATATATATATATATATATATATATAAAATATCAAATATGTTTATTATTATTTTACTGGACTCTAAATCTTTGATAAAGATGTAAATCTTATTTTTCACATTGCGTAACCTTGTGTAGTTTTGAAGGCAAATTCAATCAACCTTCCAACATCATACTAGTTTTCTAAAACATCAAGAGGAAATAATTAGATATGCAATAAAAAGGCAAGACATTTGATGCTTTTTATATTTTCATCTTATTTTTTTCTCACTAACACCACAGCATAGTGACTGTACAGTAAAGTCTGAAACACTCTTAATGAATATGTGCTTAAAATACAATTGAGTTTACTTAAATTGATGCAATTAGTATTACAAATACAATTTATGTTACTGCTTCTGTTAAGCATTCAATGTATATAATGTATGTAATTCATGCTATATCATTCATTCATAACATAAATTTTATTTCCTTTTTTTTTTTTTTTTTAATTCCTGAAAAGAGCAAAGGTACTTTGTAATTTTAGCTGTTCGAACAGTAGAGCTCCCCCTCTGGCTTTCAGATAGCTTAGCATCCAATTTGGCTCTAAGCAGTCTGGGACAATAAAGTGTGTGGTTATAACCGCATTGTTTTTACTTTTTAAAAAAGAGAAAAAAAATAACAAAATAAATAGGCCTATTTCAGCTGCGTCGCACATATTTACGATTGACTTACACCCTTAGAACAAGATGAATGAAATACTGTGACACATTCACATATTTACGTAATTAATTTTAAAAACATAAATCAAAACATATTTTTTAGCTTCACGGTGAACAGATTTTATTTAGATTTGAAAAACCATAAAGAGTATATTACTCTGCAGAACGCAGAGCTGCTGGTGTCTCTGTTTTAAAAATTTCTTTAAAGAATCAGTTTTCATTGAGTGGGTTACATTCGCAGTGACAGTGATGAAAAAAGTATATTTGCACCACGAGACGAAAATTCAACTTAAGCTCCTTTCATATTTATCAATCGCAGCCCACATTTCACATCTCTGCAGATAATAAATACCTGCATATTTCAGATTTGTTATCTTTGCCTCTGTACGCCTTATCTCTGCAGGTAATTTGTATATCTTTACGTAGACTCTTAACCTCGCCTACAAACGACTAAAACGATAAGATTTCAATACGTTTTTGAAGTGCTGTCTAATAGATGGTGCTGTGATTACACCTTCAAGGCCTTTAAGTGACATCCAAGTAATGTAGTTCTATGTCCTTCATATTTTCTTTTTTCATTTTCCGACGAGGCTTTTTAATGGATTTATTCGTCAAAGGTTGCTACGTGTGGTCGTGTTTTCAGTAGTTTAACGTGATGCTTTAGTAGATTTTATTTTTTATTTTTTTGCATTTCTTTAGAACGTAGTCTTCTATTTTGTTGGCTGAAAAATAATTAAAGTGGATGGGCCTAAACGTACACGAGTAACTTCGCATCAGCGATCAAAATTTAGACAAGGGAAAACATTTAATCAACATTCATGGGTATACATATATATTTTATGAGCGATGAAATAAATCAAAGCCTAAATAAATATTATTCCTACTTCATAACACGAGTGCATTACAGATCAAATAAGAAAGCTAGATATTTATCATGCTGCACTTCTTAAATATCCAAATTCTCACAGTAATCAGACATAACATTTCTTTTGTGTCGCATGACATGTTAAATTGGTTCGTGAGCCATGAAGGAGCTGTAATTTCAACGAAATGACTCAATGTTAAGTCAGATGACATTGAAAAGCAGTTTGTTATTCTTCTGGTTGACTCAGTCATCGTCTCCTTTACCATTCAGCCCCGTTCGCTTTGACTGCGGCCTGTGCTGAGGACCGCCATTCATGACCAGCAGTGTGTGCAAACAGAAAAGTGTTATTGTCAAGGTGGGTGTGTGTTTGCATTGACCCTTTTAAAAGGGAGGCTGCGCCTCCACAATACACTCTGATGTTGATTTTTCACTCTTTCTTCTTCTATCTGTATTTCACACACACTCCCTGTCGTAAGCACACACACACACACACACACACACACACACACACACTCACAAAAGCCAGGCGGACCTATGCAGGATCAGCCATGCTAGAAGTTGTCAGTTTGACATTGTTGTCTATAAGCTGCTTTGGAGCAAAAGAAGAAGAAGTTCTAAGGACATTTCCAAATGGTTTGTAGTAGTTGAGTTCTTTTTCTTCCCCCCACTGCAGCCACAGCTCCACGTCAGTGAATCGCTGAAAGGGGGGGAGGGCGGCGGCTCCTTCCAGTCCTTCGCCTCTCAAATGTGAATAGGACCAGCAATTGATTTGCTAATGACAAAGTCCTCTGCCTTAATAAAAATGGACGTGACAAGCCTGTCCGTGTTGGCGTTTGGCGTGTTTTAGGAGGCTTCCTGAATCGATTAGCGGAAGGTGAAGCGGAGGCTGCCGTGCAGGATGTTGTTTCATGCAGTGGAAAGATGACTTTAAGATAAATGTGACACAGCTGTTGTAACTGCTGCTGCGCCGCTTGAATCTGTCTGGAATAACCAAATAGTAATTATTGAATTATTGTGCCACAAAGTGAGTGGAAATAATACGCTCAGTCATGATTTATTAAATTCATTTGAGCAGAGTCGGTCTTGTCAATGGTGCAGCCTCGTCATGCGGGGACAAGGACTCGGTTTTCCAAATGCGCTTTTGACTTACAAGCGTTTACAATATGGATTTATTTTCACATAGGATTTATATTGCACTGTACGTTCATGAGCTGAAATAATGTTAGGCTTAGACTCAGATAAAGATTTTATGCGTCTTAAACAAAATTGAAAACAAAAAATGTTACAGGTGATGTAATTGATTTTATTTAAAACTGAATCTTACAACTACAGTAAGAAATAATGTATTATTACAATCACAGTTAAGTTATATGTCATTTTTACTTATTGCTATTTAAATATACTAAAACAAAAGTACAGAATTAACTATTACTAAATGTATTCCCATGTTTTGTCATTTATAGAGTAGCACAACAAATTGACGTATAGTTGGAAAAGAGATGCTGTTTAACGGAGACGTTCGTATTGAGCCAGTTGTAATTTGGATACGTTATACTTCTTTAATCTGTGCTCAGTGAGTGTCTGTTTGTGCAATCATAAAGATTTACAAAAACATAAACAAACAAACAAAAAAAATCCAGCTGACTGGCAGTGTGCAGCAACCACGGGAGGGACGTGCATTACTTGATGATCCATTCAGGAAACTCTTTATTTCCCTGTCATGACATTCAAAGGACTTTAAAGTATAGCAGCAGTACAATAGAAAACATTAGTAGATTAAAAATCTCAGTTTTTTAAAACCTTCAAATGTGCTGAAACCTTTAACTGGCCCATAAATCATCAAAGGCCTTGTAGAAAACCCAATGAAAACCCCGGCTAATTGTTTTTTTTTTTTTATTTTGCTTGTTTCCCATATTTGGTCATCTCTTCCTCTCATTTTCTCATCAGTAACGCTGTTAGTTTTCTGTTGGCTTGACTTGAAATCTCGATAAAGCATCCGAAGTGCCACCTCCCTTTTCAGCTAACATTTACACTCTCTCTGGGCATGTTGAAATTACGTCTTAGCTGGCGTTGACGCGAGAACAATAACGACAGTGATTGTGCCCTGCTGCGGATGTGGCACAAACGGCACATAAATCCAGATGTGACGGGCTTTATTAGACAGCTGCTGACGATAATCCAGCCGATAAATGACTTTGAGGAGCTCTAAGCCCCTCAGCTGTAGCGGTTCGCCCTCTGTGGCGAGTTTTAATTTCCCCGTCACGAGACGTAATAAAAATATCAGGAAGCTGTGTGACACTTTGCACATTCGAGTGCTGATTGAGGCTCAACGCGAGGAAAGTTATTCCTGTCTAGTTTTTAATAAAACGAAGCCGAAGCAGCAGAACGGTCATGGAGGGGGGGAGAAAACAAAAGTTGGAAACGTATGACGGCGAACGCCATCTGCGGGCCCTCTGCGCGTTTGGGCTCGCCGCGCCCGTCGTGCTGTTTTGTAAACTAGCGATAGATCCGGAGCAAGAAATCTCAGCGTGGTCCTTGCAGGAACATCTCAGCGCCTGCACGTCACACAGCTGTCACTGGGTTTGAGCTGTCTCTCAGACCTCGGATTTCTCCTCGCGCTCGGTCCGCTTTGAGCGTCTCCTCCTTTGCGCAGGATAGACGCGGGATGGAGGACCTTTCACCATGGCAACCGCTAATGCAGTATAGATGCAGGGACTGCCGGCTGTAATAACACGGGGATGTGGGGAGAGGCAGGTGAAATGTCACGCGGGCTGCTTAAATGAGGCGCCTTTGATGTTGCAGTGCGGCGAACTCTAAATCCCGTTCGGCTCGGCGGTGGAAATCAGGTTATTGTTTCCTGTATTGGTTCGGCGCCGCCGCCGTCTCCCGTTCAGCAGAGTGGAAGCCAACAAAAGAGCCTGTTCCTCAACATGGCGTCCCTCACCGCCCGACAGCCATCACTTCATTTTTGTGTCAGCCTCTCCTCGGCATTGTTTCCTGTATTGGCTTAGACTGCCCAGCTCTTCTAATCCCCCTGTAGTCTGAGTTGGATATCGGCTTCGTGCCGTGTCCTCTCACCTCTTCAAGGATGGGATTTTTCCTGTCCTGTCCTTCACACACTGGAGTGCATTTCAGAGAGTTTGAAAAAAAAATGTATACTCCAAGCAAGTTGTAATGGAGTTGTCAATACAGCTTTCCATCTTGTTACCCATTATTTCAATTTTTTTTTTTTATTATGGGTGGACTAATTGATCAATAAGAGATCAGAACAGGCAATTGTTTACCGATTAGCTCTTTAATTAAAGAGAAAATCCTTTATTTTCTCTTTAATTAAAGGCACCAAAACCAAGAACTCATCAAATAACTGCGTGAACTTTTTTTTTTTTTTTTTTTAACAAATGCTTTGGATCGTAAATAGGGGTGATCAATTCAGCTGCTGTTGGATCTCAAACTACCATCTCTTTTTAAATCTTTTTTTTTCTTCCGTTTCATGTGTTTAGATTTCTTAGAAAAACTAATCGTGATCAGTCGAAAATGAACCTCAAAGCAAATCGGAAATTGCTATCAGCCTGGGAAAAGCCTGATTACTGCATCTCCTATTGTTATTTTTAAATGCATCTTATAAATGTGTTCATAAACACTTGTTCATTCGTATCACATTGCTAGAACACAAGTAAGTGCATTATTTGATCGTTTCTGGCTGACACTAGGCCATAAGTCAAGGACCTCGTGACCACATGGTCCAAAACAAACATTTCTTCAATACGGCCTTGTCAGTAGCACTTCCCTGACCCTGCTGCTCCTGCTCCTGCTATGTGTGTGAGTGAGTGTGTGTGTGTGTGTGTCCCTGTGTGTAAGGGCGTATTTGTTTTGTCTGCCCCTATCTATAGCTTTGAGCTGCCCCTTTCTTTTACAGGGAGAGAAAGAAACCACACCCCTCGGGCCTTAGCCAGCCTCTCTGGTGGTTTGCTCTCTTGGGATTTGGGGATTGATGTTGGGGAGTTTTTCCTCCACAGCAGAAGCTGCGGGACAACGCCATACATGTGTTTTAGAGTGAAATGTACCCTGAAAGTTTTCCAAAAGTTATGATATGCAGCACATGAATAAAGATGGAACATATACCGAGGGCAACGGTGCATCTGCGCGCATCCAGCCGCACACGGTGGTGCGTTTGTTTGACTTTCACACACTCAACTCGTGAATACAAATGACAATGTTGAAGAGTAAACTTGACACAACACATATTTGCAAGTTTCCTAGTTTTGACCAATGAAATATGAATGTGATCAGGTGTTTTGTTTAGAGCATCAACGTCACATCACAGTAAAAATGCATTGGTTTTATAGTGTTTTACACAAATACGTGACATGATCTAACTGATTTTAAAAGCGATATTTTTTCCAACTGCTACAACAATATTGTATCACATTGATATTGCTGCAGTTATAGTAATATCTGCAGCACCTATGTATTCGTACTTTAAATTAAATACTTTGAAAAAACATCAATTTAGATGCTAGCTGTTGGTTGTTTTTTTTAAATAAATGCTTTTTGTTTTGAATACTGCATTTTTTGCCGTTGTGCTTTTTCTACAATATAACAAGCCGACATTAGCCGGTTAATTAGTCGGACTACAGAGACGCCACTCTGACCTTCCTGACTGCAGTCTGAAAACGGTGGTACCTTAATGAGAGTGATGACCGGAGTCTTCCGGTCACACCGAAAATATCCCTGGTCTCATTAAAAGGGCTGAAAACTGTAGCAACGGTATGATTCGTAACTTATCCGGTTTAAAACTCTTAACTTCTTAAAACATTTGGCGTGCCTGTGGCGTAGGGACAAAGACAGGTCCGCTTCAGTCCGTTTGACTTTTAATTGCGTGATAATGAGCGCTACATTATCGCGGCCTGTCTAAAAACCACAAATAATATTCACATTGCAGTTTCATTTGGCGACGTGTACACTTTATAACTTATTGGACAAATGTAGGAAATGTTTTCGCAAACTTTTACAACACAGGCGTCCTATTTTTAAAGTTGACAATAATGCAGTTTCAGTTCCAGAAATATTTCCAGGAGATTATGAGAAGGAACTGAAACCTGCGCAGACACGGTTGGAGGTGGCAATGAAAACATCTGAACTTGATGCTTAACATTTTCCAAAAATAACAGGCGGAGAGTAGTTATTTTCCAGTAAGATTATTGCAGTCCTGACCAAATCCGCTTGCATGTTTGTTTTAGTAAACAGTGTGGCCGTTACCAATCTCTGCATTTCAGGTGCACAGACTCCTCATTGCGCCTGGGCGGAACATGAAACGGTCCCTCCAGCTGGAAGAGCGAGAGCTGTGTGGGCTTCCTGAAGTGGTGCAGCGCCGGGTCATCGGAGAGCCGCAGTGCATGCTTGGGAACAGAAGCAGCTATCTGTGTTATTTCAGCAGCAGCAACAGCAGCATGTTGGATGAAGGGCCCTTCCACGGGCATTATGGATTAATCTTTGGCAGGATCTCAACTGGATTGGCCCAAAAATGGGATGTTTAACCGCACGTGTAGCAGAACCGCTGTGATAAAGCGGGATGGAGAGAGGATTGAGCGTGACCCACATTGGGACTGTTCGAAATGTATTACCTGTG
Source organism: Poecilia formosa (assembly GCF_000485575.1). Lineage (NCBI taxonomy): Eukaryota > Metazoa > Chordata > Actinopteri > Cyprinodontiformes > Poeciliidae > Poecilia > Poecilia formosa. Next base: position 3,157,510 of record NW_006799939.1, read on the forward strand.
TTGACTGTTTATGAAGGTATGTGCTCTGCAAACCCACAATGTTATTCCAAGAGAGTCGTCACTATATATATATACATATATATATATATTAGCAACAACAGATGTTTGCTAATTCTGAAAGATTTGTTTTAGATGCAACAATCAGAGATCAGAATCAGCATTTTTTTTTTTTTAGCTCTGACCAAGTCAATACACTGACAATGTTACGTTTCCCCTTCATTCATTAAAGCTACATTCCTCCTATGTATACTTCCTAAACTCAACGACCAAAACGCAAGTACTTTTATGATATATAATTTTTTTATTTAAGAAAAATCAGATCGAGGTTAGTTTAATGCGCTTTCATGCATAAACTGGGGTTAACATAGTCATTGCTTCATTTCTGTTGGATTCCAGACATCTATCTCTATCAAAGCATCTGCAGTATATCCCCCCCTTTTTTATATGTTATAGTCCTAAGTGGAAAAAAAAAAATCACTCAAAATCGAATCTCAGAATCATCCTGTGATCATTCCTAAAAGACAATCGGAAATATTTCTCACTTTCAGTCGTTAATAGGCAACATTTTTGAACTATGTGGTGGCGTTTAATCCACCACCTTTCACATGTGAACACAGGTTCGCAGCTAAAGACTCCCACTGCGGACCTCCCTCGTTGTAAATTGTTTGTTACACAGGCCTGAGTGGAGAGTCACTTTCCTGTCGAGCTTCACATCAGGGAGTCAGTTTTGACAGGTCTGAATAAAAAAAATAAAATAAAAAAAAGTCAGGAATCGCACGTACAAGCCTCGGTTTACAGGGGAAAGGCATGTTATGAATCCAGTACGTTTTCCTGTATCGCGAGAAACAAGTTAGGCACAAAAGGCGACTCTGTTTGCTCGTACGGAGCAGTTTGCAGCCTTTTCATAGACATCCCAGATTAGAGATCAGAGGGATTTTCCACAGAAGATAAATCTGATTTTAAGTCTGTGCTCTTAATCCAGACTCCATGGTCACGAGACGATGACCCGTGACAGTCTGGTTGTGATTAAACCTTCTGGTAACTAAAGCTTAACTTGGATATCGCAAAGTCACTCTCTCTTTCTCTTTCTCTCTCTCTCTCGGAACGCAATCACACTTTTTTTTTTTGGTGAATATTTCATGTTACTTGTTTAGATTACATGCAACTAATAAAACAACATCCTGCATGAATCATTAAAAAAAAAAAAAAAAAAAGCATAAAAACCTAAACCTGCTTCTCTTGGAACATATGCTTCAGCGGGCGAAGTTCTTTATTTAAGATTCAAGCATTAGACCCGAGACAGTGATCACAAAACTCTGTTTAGATTGTGCAAGCAGCGTTTCAGCACTACAAAGGCAGCTACGTCTTTTCATGAAGGAGTTTACAAGTACTTCCTGCTTTACAGTGGTGCACTCCAGAGAAGGTGAAGGCTTTAATGTGCAATTGCCATCTAACAAAAACACGATTATGTCAGAAGCTGCGTGTACCATTCTCTGTTCAAAGGGGCTTTTGTGATCATATATTTTAATGTACTTTATCAAAGATTCCCTTTTTTTTTTTTCCCTGCGTCTGAACCCTGCAACAAATGCTGCACCGTTTGATATTCGGCGTACGTAGTGGAAAGATCGGATTTTTAGGTGCTTTCAGAAGGACAAACGGATCATCACACCTCTGATCACGAGCCCATCGCCTGACAAGTGAACACAAAACCTCTCGGCTGATTTATGTTTTGGACTGTAATTAAAACGTACGAATGTGAAATCACCCTGTCCTCCTGACGTGACTCACAGCATTAGGATTTGTCGCTCTTCTGGTTGTGTAATTGCGGTCCCCGTGAAGTCATGTGACCGGCGTGAACCCGTTTTCAACTTGAAAACCTCTTGGCTCGGCGTCTGCCAGAGTGACAGCAGTAATTCTCGGCATGGTTTGAAAAGGGATTCAGGGGGAAAAAAAAAAAAAAAAAAAAAGCAAATCAATCATGTTGCAGCCTCATGACACAGGGTGGAGTCACGCTGCTGATGCGCTCGTTGCGTTGCTGTGACGCTCTTGTGGAAAGGGGGGGGGGGCAGGTCAGCTGAATTAACAGTTTCAGACAGAGTTGGGGTTTCGGCACTCTATTCCACCCACGCACTGTAAATATAGGTTAATGAAGTAGCCTGTAGGCAGACGACAGGAGAGTGTGTTACCTTTGTTTGCTGGTGACATTGCCGCATGCAGCATGAAGGGACCTCGCCGGCTCCGCAACCTTTTATTTCAGCAATTAAGGGACCAACACTGACGAAGGGGGGACCTGAAATGCATGCTGAAATTTTATATGAGAGCCTGCCTCCTAACTGTATCAGCACCGAACCACATAGAAAGTCGTATGAAAATGAATAGCTGTGATCTCCAAATGAAAGGGAGATCACACTATTTGCTTAAAGGACCACATCTATGCCCGCTAATAGGTTTCATTGGCTCAATCTGTTTTTTTCCGGTGGAGTTCAGAAACAGGCCCGTGTTTAATCTGAGGCCGGAATAGATTTTTGAATGGCTTGGTTTGATTAAATCTGTAGACGTGTTAACTGCCAAAACTCAAAATGCTAAAATACTCCCAGTGATTTGCTCACCACTTTCGCATGATTTTCCTTGACATGTGGGTTTTTGATTTGATTCTGCTGCGTTTGTATCTTAGCAGCCATCGAATGCCAGGCGTCTCAGACGAGCACAGGCTCTTGAATTGAACCCTGATGCAGGTGATCCACATTGGAGAGCTGCTCAGACCTGCTGAACCACCTGTCATGTCGCCTGCAGACATAATCAGAATGTTTTTTTTGTTTGTTTTTTTTCTCAAAGGAACAAGTTGTGAGCAAAACAAAAGCCAGCTACTGAACGGCAAGGACATTTATCAGTCGAGTATTGAATATCTGTGAGTGAACCAATAACAAATAAACCAATTAAATAAACACGTTTTCTGAGTGAATTCATTGCACTGTGAATGATTGTTTTAATGTCTGTCAGACCACTAACATATTCTACATGATAAGTCTCAAACAAACAGTGGTTTCCAAAGTTGGAAATGTGTGTATCAGATCTAAGTAACATAGCAATGGAAGCAGCACATTTAGGCATTAAGTTATACAATAAATACAAAGCAGTACTTATGGATTTGTTAAAAACCAAACAACAACTATATCATGGCTGCTGATTATGTTGTCATTACTTACCCTATTTAAGTGACTTTTAATGGCTGCTTACTCAACAGCCAACGTCCCCGGTCTCTTTTGTTGTTATTTTGAGGGTTGGAAGGTAAAAGGTTAGGGAACCACATGGGTTCAAACCCAGTGACGGTGCCTTCGTTTCAACCCAGTTTACTGAGATTTAAAAAAAAAACAAAACTTTTTTTTAACAGTGTATTTTTCATCCCATTTCAGGTAAAGTAATAGTATAAATACCATTAGCAATGACACGGACACAGTCTGCTTTAGTAAACTTCTATGTTTGCGTAGCTTAAAAAAATACTTATTTTCTATTCATTATATTATTTTTCACAAACCAAGAAAACTCCGGGAAACAAGATCGGTTTTCCTATGTTTTGGGGGTGGGAGGGAGCTGGAACTTCATTTCATTGTGTATTCATACTCCACACGTACAAATGCATATCTATAAAATGAGGTATTTATTCATACCAAATAATTTTTATTATTGTCATAGGTAAATTAATGTAGAACCGAGTCAGACATATAGGAAGACAAAAAATGATTTCTGATTTTAGTTTCTATTTTATTATAGAGAGCACGGCAGGATATGGCTAGAATGCGGGTGTTCTCCGGTCTATATAACTCCGCCGCCATCTTACATTTCCCAGTCTCCGCTGTTCTGGCTGCGTCAGTACCTGCTGTCTGCAGCTGCCTGTGAGGGAGTGGATGAGGGCTCCCCGCTGACGCTGCTCCACACATTTTCCTCGACTTTTTCTTTTTCCTTTTCCAAGTGGTTTTTACTCTCCGGAACCCAAGTGGACGGATTTGTCGTATTGACAAGGGTAGGCTTCAACATTCAAAACTATCGGCTTTCCTCAGTTTTCCTCCTTTTCCTTACCCGGGTCCGTGTGAACGCCAGCGGGAGTGGAGTTGGTTGTTGTGTGTATGTATGTATGCATGCATGCGTGTGTGTGTGTGTGTGTGTGCGGGCCAGCCGGCCGGGGATGGAGCTGCGGTAACCTGCGAGTCAGCTGCTTTCACGGCAGATTTTTGGGATGATCCAGTCACCGCCTTTTGGGGGCAAAAGCTTGTATTCGTCGACCTAATGTTTATAAAGAACATTTAGGCTGTTTTCCCAGCCAGTACTTAGACACGTTTGGATTTTATTGCCTTTTACCTAATTCGGGAGCGGAAAAAAACAGAGTTTGGATGAAACGTGGATATTTCGTCTGATATTTTTTTTAAGTAGTTGACATTAGTAAAGGTTAGCCTGTTAGCTTACAAACTGTTGGCCACATTCCTCCATTGTGACTCATGTTTGGGCTTCTTGAGTTTCGCCTGAGTTTTTTCAGCTGTTTATGCGTAACCAAAACTACTGGAGGTGGGGAGGACACAACGGGGGGTTCACGTTTAACTTCTTACTGGTTATTTCATCGATGTGAAAAACGCATAACGCGAATTTGTGAATTGTATTGAAGTCAAAGCAAAACGTTTCGTCTCGAGTTGGAAGTTTGTGAGACTCCCCAACCTGTACGGAGCGTCAATGCTGTTTTATGTGCGTATCTCAGTTGAAACAAAGTTTTTGTAGGTCTGACTGCAAGTCTTGGGTCAGCGTGTGTGTGTTTTTTTCCCTTTCGTCCTTTTAAACAAAGACCGACAAAATTCCTCGGGAGCCGATGTGCTTCGGGAGGAAGACGAGGAGGAGCCTGAGTGTGAAATTTGAGTCGCTGGTGTTGGGGCAGAAAGTCGGGGGCAGCTGTGGAGAAGAGGCGGGGCGGCTTGCACATTGTTCTGGTGTATGTTGGTGGGGCTTTAGTAAATATTCCGGGGCTGAAAAAGCCGAATTCGACCCATTCGGCTTTTTTGTTGTTGTTGTTGTTTTTTCTTTTGCGGTTTCTGCCGTTTCTCACCTTCCCACTTGTCCTCAGCGGAGCCGTCTGCCGCGGGACGTTCATGCGTCAATTCAAACCCACCAGGGGACGTTTCTTACCTGCTTTGACGCTGACGCTTCCTGACAGTGGCATGTAATTATATATATATTAAAAAAAAAAAACAGACTGAGATTTTAGGATTTTTTTTGACAAATAATCTGAATAATTCATTAGAATATGAAGAATATAGAGTGATATGAACTGGTTTCAGAACATGAGTGTGGTGGTTTCAGATATGACTTGCAGTGTTAAGAAATTAAAAGGCAAGTATGAAGCACATTAGTACATTCCTGTGTGTGTACTTGTGCTACCTATTTTGATCATTGTCTGGTATATTGCTTACTTTAAATAGGCCTTTAGGGATGAGACCTGTCCTAATGCATCAGTTTAAGAATATTAAGCTTTAAGAGTATTAAGCTATAGTGTGAATTTAAGACTAGGAATGTAGATGGAGATATTTGGATTAATTGTCAGGAGTTCCTGAGATACACTGAAGTTAGTAGTAATATTACCTTTTTTTCAAATACTAAAGTGTTTTTGTTTATAAAATGAACAAAAACACGATTTGAAAGATTGCCAAGGATACCTCAAATGTTTTCATACAGTACAGCTAGGTGCATATGTTGAACATGGCAACTAAAATGATCAATTTCAAATCAAGTGGTAGCTAATTTAATGTGTTTTATTCAGACTTTTTTAGAATGTTTAATTGTCTTTTGTGTTTGTGTTGCTCATCAGAGAAATCCCCAAGCAGGTTGCACAATGGAATAAAAAAAAAAAGTCGATCAAACTTGCTGTCTCGTCAACACACTTTTTTTATTCTTTTTTTTCTCTTTTTCTGATGATGCACAGAAATTTTTCAGACGGAAACGTAGGTGGCTTGTTTTGAGACGATCCACCTTTCCAGTGGTCTTGTCATTACCGGAACAATGCAGGGTTTCCTGTTTCCTCTGCTACTGAGTGTTGTCTAGATGTAGGCAGTGATTAGTGTTTGCCACCTGGTTCTGAGGCAGACTTTCGAGGCATAAACAAATAAAAACTAATATGTGTGTGTGTGTGTGTGTGTGTGTGTGTAAGCTACGTTTGAGAACTCCCAGCATCAGAAAGGGATTCTTCGTGCGAGCCCCGTTGACGTTTGTCCTGTGTCCACAGCTATGCAGCATTTTGCAGCCGAGACACAAAATACGACTCTGCAGCGGCTGCAGGCATTTGGTTCATTGTGGTGTTTGGCAGCCAGTACTGAGTGCTGCTGACCCTGCACTTTAGCCGGCTAAGCCTGTGGCTGCTTCTTTTTCTCTGCTTTTGCCAATAATGGGTTTTACTTTGGCTCATTTACTCATCTGGAGGTATTGACTCTGTTTTCTCCAGAAGAAACTCATTTGTCTCTGTAGCATGTAGGTGGATACAACTCATGTATTGTCCTGATATGAAATGCTTTTTAGCACAGCTAAAGGTGATGTTTTCCTTCCCTTCGCTGCACAGATCATCCCTCTAGTGGCTGCTGTGTCGGGCAACGTGCATCTGGTTTTAATTATCCGCCTTTTAACTGCACCAGGCACAACGCTACATACTGGATTTCACATATGGCTTCAAAGCAACCCACTGTGCAGATTCTTGTGGCAGCGCACACAGAAAGCAAGAAGCCCTGCAGTAACAAGTTTTTTCTTCTTCTTTAAATTCATCTTTACTGTTTAACTTTAACATTGTCTCTCGGTCAAAATCCAGAGATTTCTCTTTTGCTCATCTATAAAGGAGGAACTCCATTTTCTAAGCCAGATTAAACGAACCGCTCAAACCGCCAGCGTGAATCATAAATGATTCCACTGTGTGCGCTTCGATTGTATGTTTGATTTGCATCCAGGCATGTATGAGGCATGTGGCTCTGGTTAGGACTGCGTTGGGTTATATGAGGCCAGGGCGGCAGTGCCGGGAGGATGGCGTGTGAACAGCCAATTTTGAGTTCATGGTTGGAAACAGCAGTCGTCGTCTAATTCGAGATGATTCAAGATTGGCTCTTTTAGTCACCCGGCAAAACTATGGTGGTGGAGTTTCTCCTTGGATATCTGCTGCAGTTGAGCTTCATAAACTCACATTTACAGAGTAAATTTGTGCCTGTCTTGTTTTAGTAGCTTGTTTTGTCTTTCCTCCTACTTTTTTGCCCCCCACCTTCTTCTTTTTCCTTTTAGGTTTTGATCTGTCCAGGATTAACCTGGGATAAAATTTTCAAGTGAAAATGCGAGGGGTTTCCCCTCATTGTATTATAAGCCTGGCGGGCCACCAGGCTTTACTTGTGCCCCCACCTGGCTAAGCATTGCTTTTTTACTTAAATCTTTGCAATTTTTTTAAGACTTTATAGTTAATGTTCAGGTATAAATCTTCCAATCTTTCAATAACACATAATTATCAAGTGAAATTTTCAAAATTTCCTGCCAACTTTAAACATTTTATTTTACTCAAAAACACGACTGCCCTAGCACCCAACCACTGGGCTTAGCAAGTTTTCTTGGGGAAACTTTCAATGTGTAACAATGTTTAATTACTTTTACTTTAAATCTTTTTGCCAACTAGAGTTTTAAAAACAAAGTTGTGTGAGTGAGTGAGTGGCGCTCCTTTAGCTCCCACAACTTTTCTGTCATGTTTTCCAACAGGATACATTTCTTTCTGAGTATTTATTTTATAGTCCTCTGGAAAATATTGTAGCCTTCTTTTAGCCAGAATGACCAGCATTGCGCAGCAACTGGTGGGGGAGGGGCATGGCTGCAACACTCCAGGACTATTTGAGATCTCATAAAAACTTAGAAACCATCTGAGAGGAAATATAGACTGTTTTAAAACGGAAACTTTTTAAAGCCTCTCAGTAATAAAGCCGTAGTTAGCTGCTGCTTCTGTTCTATTTGAATAAACTCGGCTTAATCAGCTCCTCCATGCGTTGCTGTTCTCACCAGATACTGGAACAGATGCGTTGTTTAGTCAGACACTCAGAGGTGGCTCTCAATCCAGCTGCAGACAGGATTTTAAGTTGCGTTTGTTTCAATTCTTCCTGGATTTTGTACTTTGATAAACGGCCGATTGGACTCAATAGAATCAAGCTCTTGTTGGATTTTAAATGATTAAAGCCACACCTTTTTCAGGAGCACTGACGTAATAGTCAAAAGATGCTGTTGTAGTTTTGCATGTACTGTTACAATGCAAAGATTACATTTCAACTACTGACCAACGGCACTCTGAAACGTAGCAACCGCAGGGCTTTTTTTTTTCCTTCTTCTTTTTTGTTTTTGGACCGAGAGGATGGAACATTATTTTAGTTGTCCATGTGTTGGCTCAGAGATGCAGGGTAGATTAGGGAAATTAGGTCTGCCAGCATTTGTCACTTGTTCCAGAGGCAGCTGCAGCGGAGAGAAAGTACTGCTGCTGGTCACGCTACTGCTTCAGTACAACAAAACCCACTTATTGCTCCTAAACTGTTCAGATATCACACATTTCTACAGAGGATAGTTTTTTTCCCTTGTTTTTTCCTTGTTTGAGTTTTGCCACCGGAGGACAAACATGAATGTTTTTCCTTGTCCTGTTTCCAGGTTTGCTGAGCTAAAATGTGCCTTCAAACTAGCAACTTATTCACTCGAAATTGAAGTTAACAATTTTTTAAAGGAGGAAAAACAAGAGGAGCTCAATCAGTCGTCTCTTATCCTGTTAGGATGCTGGGGACTGGTATCCATCTCTAGAGGTCGTTGGGTCGCCACCAGGACAAACACACACACACACACACACACACACACAGTTGTACCTGTGTATCTTGTGTGTCTCAATGATTTGCGCTCTCATTCCTGTGGGTGTAAAAGAGGGGATGAGCAACAGACCCCAGAAAACCTCCGTCTGTCTCCTGGAAAATTACAAGTGGTTTAATTACATGTGATTAAGCAAAGTTAGAGGGACTTGTTCTGTAATTGTCTGAAACAGAAACTAGACCTCCCCTCTTGTGAATATCCTGTCATTTTAGTCATTACTGTGATTTTTGACACAGGATGGCCGGTGTTTGTAGGAGTCAGACTCTACTTGTGTTGACTGACCGGTTTTCCTCTTTGAGTGCTTCAGAGGTTGTTTCTATAGCAGAGCCTGTTGTTTCCTTTGATTAAAGTCTACAGTAAGTTTGTTTTCTACACAGGTTCCTGTCCCGCATGTTTTCAAAGCTCTGGTTAAACCAGACCTTCAGTTAAATCGGTTCAGTTTAGGTTCATAAATATTGATGTTACATGTTGGTGTTCAAAAATACCTGATTAAAAATAAAACAAAAAAAAACTTCATACGTTGTAATTTGGCTCATTGCTGGTCTCTTCACACGTGCTGTTTTTTATAAATGTTGAGAGTTTTTGGTCAAGTTAAAGTAATGGCTGGTAGAGTTGGTGGCAAGCAGCATGAGAAATGATGAAATGAGACAATTTCCTGATCTGATCTACAAAAAACAAACAAAACCCAAAGCTTTAGTCTTTACAGTGGCAATGTGACCCTGACTTGTAAACCTGTGGAAAAACATGCGAATAGATTGGAACCCAGCGACTTTATTTGCTGTTTTGGGCTGTGTTGTGTTTCTGTTTTACTGGGTAGAAGCTGTAGCTGCGTTTGTATGCTGTAGGAAATGTACTTGCGTTTTATTGTCTCATTAATCTGTTTAAATGCGTTTTTCCTTTCGTCTCTCATATGGCGCCTCTTTAATTTGAAGGGGCGTTCAGACTAGCATGTTGTAGCGAGAGTGCATCTATTCTCCCATTTACTGTCATGTTAATTTTCCCATGGTGGTTTTTGAACGTGTACAGACTCCACAGGTTCAGACTTTTCTTATTTTGACAGACCTTTGTAGACAGTTTTTCTTTACTCCAACTTTTTTGTTTCTGTCATAACATTTATCTTCCAATGTGAATTGAAAATGCCCCGTTTTCAGTTTTGCCCCCTTTCCCCTGCTAAATTAATCCCTTTTGCTTGCTCTACCTCTCCTGCCATTGCCAGTATTTACTTTCCAGCAGTGTGTGGTTTCGGCTTCAAAGCCAGCTCAGGAATGCGAGCGCCCTCCTCCCTCCCGTTGCCTCCTCTCTCCACCCAGTGCTGCACTTCCCTCGTCCTTCCTCGCTGGTAGCTGCTGCCCTTAATGGAGGCTTTTGTGTGCGAGCTGCAACTGTTTGCATATCTGTCTGAAATGGGAAGAGGAAACCCAAGAAAGGGAGGAGGCAGAAAAAGAAAACACTATAAAGTCACTTGTCTGGGTGGTTTCCTTTGAACTAATATCATCTTTAATTTCAGCTGCTTTTTTTACTGCTTTCCTCTTGTTGGATGTGAAGATGGAAGTAGAAATGTTTGACAATTTACTGTTTTGTTTATTTTTTTCCTCCTCTGCAGATCAGGAAGCTGTGTTGGGTGTGGTTTGAGAAAGAAACATGGCTTCCCAGGGTGAGTTGTTTGGGTTCACGGGTCATCTTTGCACAATTGTAGAAGTTGTCGAGCTTTTGTTGATGTTCTTGAGTAGGCCTGTCGCAATAAATCAAATAATCGCACACTAAATTAAAACAAACTCAATAAGTCCCATTTGGATGATTTATTTTTCTATTTCTCTCTTCCTACAAAAAGCCAGATGACAGAAGTCTTCATATTTGATTTTATTTTTTGTTTCCGTTTTTTATTTGGGATATTTCAAACATCTTCCAGTTCCAGTATTGTTTATTAGAATTTAAAGTTTGATCTTTGAGAATGTTTTCTTGCATTATTATATAACTTGAAAACGGTCTCAAAACAACTATATTGTTTATCACAATAACTTCTGGGACAATTTATCATCCAGCAGAATTTCATTGTGACAGGCCTGTTCTTGAGCACAAATATTCATCTACCGAGTTCAGTTTGAATGTTTGGCCAGATGTAGTTTGGTGAAGTGACTCTAAAGTTGGCTGAATTTGCGTCTCCTCAGCTGATCTGATGGAACTGGACATGGCCATGGAGCCGGACCGCAAGGCGGCCGTCAGCCACTGGCAGCAGCAGTCCTACCTGGATTCAGGGATTCATTCAGGGGCCACCACAACTGCTCCCTCCCTCAGCGGGAAAGGCAATCCAGAGGAGGACGACCTGGACAACAACCAGGTCCTGTATGAGTGGGAGCAGGGCTTCAACCAGAACTTCTCCCAGGACCAAGTACAAGGTAGGTTTCACCTGTTCTCTGCCTCCCTGTAGACGATTAGGAAGCAATGGTTAAAGTAAGCCAACGTTGACTGATTAAACTTCCCCTCTCTCTGTCCTAGACATAGACAGTCAGTACGCCATGACGCGTGCTCAGCGGGTGCGTGCGGCCATGTTCCCAGAGACCCTGGAGGAGGGCATGCAGATCCCGTCCACGCAGTACGACGCTACGAACCCCACCAACGTCCAGAGGCTGGCGGAGCCGTCGCAGATGCTCAAACACGCCGTGGTCAATCTGATCAACTACCAAGATGATGCCGAGCTCGCCACCAGAGCCATACCGGAACTCACCAAGCTACTCAACGACGAGGACCAGGTCATCATCCTCAGCAATGCCTGGTCCAGATTAGGGCTGGGAAATGTGGCTTAGAAATATGTCATTAAAAAATGACATATAACAAGGAAGGGATGTCATTACAAAAATACAAAAGACAATATTAAAAAAAAATTAAATATTTCTCACAGATGTACTACTTCATTCTTCAAATATAAAGGCTTCTTTCTGATAATATTGAGATTTTATTTTCATATTATTTAAACTTTATTCTTGTATCATGACTTCTTCAAAAAAAAATTGTAGTAGAGTTGATCTAAATACAAAACTTAAATAAATGGAAGCTGTAAAAAACGCTTGTCAAGCATTCAGCACTCTGAATTCTGGATTAAATTTTTTTTTAAGAAGTAAATCTTCAAAACCCGAAAATTCAGTTAATCAATAAAATCAGTTCATTGCCCAGCTCTATCCCAGAGCTTCTTTTTTTTTAACGCAATGATCAAAATGACATGGTTCCATCTTCCATCCAGGTGGTAGTTAACAAAGCAGCAGTGATGGTCCACCAGCTTTCGAAGAAGGAAGCCTCTCGTCACGCCATCATGCGCTCCCCTCAGATGGTCTCTGCGATCGTCAGGACCATGCAGAACACCAACGACATGGAGACGGCCCGCTGCACGGCAGGAGCTCTGCACAACCTGTCCCACCACAGAGAGGGGCTGCTGGCCATCTTCAAGTCTGGAGGAATACCGGCTCTAGTTAAAATGCTCGGGTAGGCGGCGCAGGGATGATTCCCACCGGTTGCAAATGTCTCCCAACTCGTCGAGTTTGTGTAGCCGAACGGTTTCTCCTCCGCAGGTCGCCGGTTGATTCCGTCCTGTTCTACGCCATCACTACCCTCCACAACCTCCTGCTGCACCAAGAAGGAGCCAAGATGGCCGTCCGCTTGGCCGGCGGTCTTCAGAAAATGGTGGCTCTGCTCAGCAAAACCAATGTTAAGTTCCTGGCCATCACCACCGACTGTCTGCAGATACTAGCCTACGGAAACCAGGAAAGCAAGGTGAGGAAGGAGTCAAAGGGAGGAAGCTACATGTCAGAGCAGCTGTGAAAGAGCCTAACCTGGTTTTGTTTGCGTAAAGCTGATTATCCTGGCGAGCGGTGGCCCCCAAGCACTGGTCAACATCATGAGGACCTACACGTACGAGAAGCTCCTGTGGACCACAAGCCGCGTCCTTAAGGTTCTGTCGGTGTGCTCCAGTAACAAACCGGCCATCGTTGAAGCTGGTATGTCTTTAACACTAAGGAACCGTTTATGTTGAGTGGATTTCCCAGCAGCAGGCCGTTCCATATGTAACACTGTGCGTCTGTTCAGGAGGTATGCAGGCTCTGGGACTCCACCTGACAGATCCAAGCCAGAGACTGGTCCAGAATTGTCTCTGGACCCTCAGGAACCTGTCAGATGCCGCCACCAAACAGGTGAGGGCAGCTGCAGCAACTCTGTTTGACCGAACACAAGACTGCATAGTTCCAGGATTCCTTTTTATTAGAATATAAGATTAGAATGATTTTTCTTTCTCCTCAGTCTTTATCTGAAGTTCCCAGCGTCTTTGTTAAGCTGTCTTCCGTTTGCTTTCCAGGAGGGAATGGAAGGTCTTCTGGGAACTCTGGTTCAGCTGCTCGGCAGTGATGACATCAACGTGGTGACCTGTGCTGCTGGGATCCTTTCTAATCTGACCTGTAACAACTATAAGAACAAAATGATGGTCTGCCAGGTGAGATTACACTCAGTTTACTGGCCTCATTTGCACATCTTTAATAAACTGCAGTCAGTCACTTGATGCGTATCCACTGACCATAGAATTATGCAAATTGGAACGACAAAAGTTAATTTGCGTAATGGAAACATGGCAATTTCAAATAAAACTTGCAGTTTTGGATAACGTTTTTGTGCTTGGATGAGCTGGTTTTCCAGGAGTATCAAAATGAGTGTTTTTTGAGAAACTTCTGGGAAAACAGGAAGTGGTAGAAGGAGGATGACAAGGCGGCGTGATTTTTAAATGACCTGTAGCGTGATCATGTGTGGTTTCAGTTGCTTTTCTCATTTAATGGAAACGCCGCAATTGCGAAATAGTTTTTTTCAACATTAGTGGAATATCAGCAGAGTCTTGCTCACGTTTGTAATGTAAACGCAGCTACTCATTCCTATAGTCACTAAGATCTCCCTCTAATTTTCAGCAACATTTTTGTTTTTGTGCATGAATTTCTCTAAACCTGTAATCTGTTCATGCCTCATCCGTTCGTCTGTTGCGTTGTGCGTTTCAGGTTGGAGGCATTGAGGCGTTGGTTCGCACGGTGCTGCGGGCCGGAGACAGAGAAGACATCACAGAGCCAGCCATCTGCGCCCTGCGCCATCTCACGTCTCGACATCAGGACGCCGAGATGGCCCAGAATGCCGTGCGGCTGCACTACGGCCTGCCTGTGGTGGTCAAGTTACTGCATCCACCGTCACACTGGCCCCTCATCAAGGTAAGCGAGCACACGCTCCTGCTCTTAATTTATGTTTAAAATATGTAATGAGCATTTTCTAGATTTAGAGGTTTTTGTTAATTCCATAGTGGAGCTCGTGCATCTTAAACATGCCGTGTTGTTTCCCATCAGGCTACAGTGGGTCTGATCCGTAACCTAGCCCTGTGCCCCGCCAACCACTCCCCCCTGAGGGAGCAGGGCGCCATCCCCAGACTGGTCCAGCTGCTGGTCAGAGCCCACCAGGACACGCAGAGACGCACCAGCATGGGAGGCACACAGCAGCAGTTTGTGGTAAGAGCAGCTCACGCTAAACTCCCGTCACCATAGCTCCAAGATGAGCCTCCATAAGCTCTCGCACACTTGCAGAGCGGCCATAAGAGCCCCAACGGCATCCTGTGGAGGGCAGGATGAGCAGGCGGTGCCGGGCTTACCCCGATCCTGATGGAGTGTTTGTGTTAACAGGAGGGAGTCCGTATGGAGGAGATCGTCGAGGGCTGCACAGGAGCACTTCACATCCTGGCCAGAGATCTCCATAACAGAGTGGTCATCAGAGGCCTCAACACCATCCCACTCTTTGTACAGGTATGTCTTCTGTTTGTTTTTTGTTTTTTTAAAACGTGGAGGTAGGAATGAATTTGACTGTGAGTTTCTGTCTGTGCAGCTGTTGTACTCTCCCATTGAGAACATCCAGCGCGTCGCAGCAGGCGTCCTCTGTGAGCTGGCCCAGGACAAAGAGGTGGCAGAGGCCATCGAGGCCGAGGGAGCCAGCGCCCCGCTCACAGAGCTGCTGCACAGCCGCAACGAAGGAGTTGGTATGTCCAGAGGAGGAACGACTGCTTATCATTTCTTCATCATGTTTTATTTAAACAGCCACCTAACTGGTTATATACTAAATCAATGCAAAAGGTTACTTCATATAACGAGCCATAGAGACTATTGAGACGGGGTGATGTGGCTTAAAAACAAAATCAGATTTTTAAATTATTTTCTATTAAAATTTTTCATACGTTTCTGATTTTTAAAAATTATTTTTATTCTAAAAAGACAAAATATATTTTTTGAAAGCGGCTTTTAATTCAATCATCCCGTCCGTGACTAGTATCGAGGCCTGTTGTCATATTAACAGAATATAGATGTAATTTTACCAAATCTATCATCTTAAAATTTTTGTTTAATGAGGGGGGAAGAAAAGCTTGGATATTTTATTTTTTCTGTTGGCGTTCTTATAAAATTACTACTTCGTTTTACTATTATGACTTTATTTTGGTAATCAGACTTTATTCTTGTATTAATTTGACTTCATGACTTAATTCTTGGGGGGGGGTAAAAGGGTGAAACCAACTAATTATGACCTTTTATATTTGATCAGAGTTGATCTGAATTGAAAAGCCAAATAAATAGAAGCTGTAAAAAAAAGAAGTAAAAAAAAAAACGCTCTTCAAGAAAGATGGCGGCCTTAGAAGCTCACGACACTCTGTCAATTGGTGAAGCGAAAATCCAGATTTCCCAAAAATCTAAAATTTGGTTAATGGGGCCAAATCAATTTATCGCCCTGCCCTAGCAACGGTAGTGTTTGTCCCAGAGTGCTGAAAATGTAATCATTAAAGCTGCAGCAGCTCCTTCTGAAGCCGACCCTCTTGTCCTTCCCCAGCAACATACGCAGCAGCAGTTCTGTTCCGCATGTCGGAGGACAAACCTCAAGACTACAAGAAGCGCCTGTCTGTGGAGCTGACCAGCTCTCTGTTCAGGACAGAAGCAATGTCCTGGAATGAGGTACTGGCAGCTTTTTCTTCTTCTCATAATGGTCCTTATCATTCAGACTGCTACTTCTTTGTTCACACATTTTATGCGTTTCCACAGACCGGAGACCTGGGTTTGGACATCGGAGCACAGGGAGAGCCTCTGGGCTACAGACAAGATGGTGAGTTACCTTCTCTGGTTGATGCTTCTGCAACACTTTCACACGAAAAAGAGGCACAAACACGTCAGAGCAGCTGAGTTCATAACCTACTTGGTCTCACTTCAGATCTACAGGAAAGTTTGGCGGAAATCTTAGTAGCTTCAACTTTTTAAAGCTCGGTGTGTGACGTCAGTAACTACCTGGGTGTGTACAGTAATTTTAGAGCCTGCTGCTCTGTTTACTTATCAGCAGTTAGAGGGAACAGTTGTCGGGTCTTATTTGCGTTTCTGCTTCCAAACTTGCTGAATGTTGGTGAACTCATTTACCATCCAGCCGCCGCGGCACCAAGTAAACTGCAGCATAAACTGGGCCTGAATCGCTTCCACACGTGGGCCGATGAGCCACCGTGTAGCCTGCCGGCGGGTGACCTGTGTTGCTGTGCAGTGTTTTGTTGAAATGATCATACTACTGTGTGACTGCGTGGTTTTTAACATGCTTCTAACAGCTGCTTTGCTTCCCCTGCTTCTCCTTCGTCCTCGCTCCCCCCCCGCCCCCAGACCCAAACTACCGTCCCTTCCACTCTGGGGGCTACGCAGGGGACGCCATGGGCATGGAGCCCATGATGGACCACGATCTGGGTGGAGGACACCACCCAGGCCAGGACTACCCACCCGTAGAAGGGCTGCCCGACCTGGGCCACGCCCCCGAGCTGATAGAGGGCCTTCCACCTGGCGACTCAAACCAACTGGCCTGGTTTGATACCGACCTGTAAATACCAAGACCACCATTACACTACACTTTCTACTAGGTAAGACCCACTTCTCATTCCACTTTGTAGCCTTCTCCAAGCAGCGCAGTGGGGAGTATCCCAGATAAATGTTAGGAGGAGGAGGAGGCTCACTCTGGCTGTTGCATGTCCGGACGGCTCCCGCTCTGAAGCTGTGTGATGTGGCGTTTGATCTCTGTGTGTGGTCCTCCACCAGACCCAGTAGCCTCCACTTCCTTTCCTTGAACGTCTTTTTTTTTTTCTTCTTCTTCTCCTTCCAGCTGTATCATGTGATCTGGATGAACCTGCATCGTGATTCACCCATATGGAGGAGGCGGGGTCTCAGAAAGTGCCTGAAGATGACTCAACAACAGCAAGCAGTTTCCTGTCTACAGGAGCTCCATTGGGACAAAGTAGATTTTTTTTTTTTCTTTTTTTTTTCTTTTTTAGTGCGGTTCGGTTCTGGTCTCTCGGCTTCATCGAAGGCTGACTTCAATCCTGACACGAAACACATATTTTGATCTCAATGAGCTTTTTTTTTTTTTTTTTTTTTCCCCCAACAACTTTTTTATGTATTGTTTTTTCATTTTTAATACTTTGGGTTGTTTTACTTTTTTATTCCGTTTTAAGTCTGTAATGGTACAAACTGAACTTAGCTTGCTTTTTCATTTTTCTGCATTATGATACTCATTTTTTTTCTACTCCCTTGTATTTTAAGTCTAAGTGTTTTTTGTTTTTCTTTCTAAGTGGTGATGCTCCATCCAAAAGAACTGGATGAGATTTTAAATGGTGTCCAAACACTAAAGGTAATCAGTTGAATTGTATTCTAATGATCAAGTGTAACATTGTGTAGCTTTTGTACAAAAAAAAACAAAAACAAAGAAAAAAAAACATGAATTGGAAATCATGGTCCAAATATCGAGCTATTTTCTTGCTTTAAAGGAGGACACCGACGTGTCCCAGCTGTTCCAAAGGGGGTTAGCTGACCGAGCTGGGTGGGCGTGTCTGTAAGGACAGGGGTGGAGACGTGCTCCTATTGGTCTGCTGTTACTAAGGGGTGAAGTAGTGAGGCGCTGGTTGCTTGTAGCCTGCTGTGTTCTGAAACAATAAAACGGACTGTCATTTCACCCACGTGTCTGTCTCATTTCAGTGAGTTGGACAAACTCTCCTTCACTTATCCAGCACCACCGCCTTTATAACATTTCAAATCTTTTAAAGGATTCTCTGGGAAAGACACATTTTGATGTCGATGGTCTGTACTTTTCCAAATTAATTAGCAGATTCACAGGTATTTTTGTGCAGGTGAGACCAGTACAATCATTCAGACTTGTAACTCGGCTTCAAGTTCGAAAACTTATTGCGACCCTGCTGCATCACAGACCTGGCATCAACACAAAGGCCATAGAAATAACATCCAAGTTCTGAAAATACCGACTATGATGCAATAATTTCACCCTGCTGTAAGAATTCATTAAACATCACACTGAGGTCAACTAGAGGAGAGACTAGTGATCCTGAGATCAAATCATTTATAAAAACTTCACTCATCTGAAGCATGTAAATAAATACCTGGAGAAAACAAATCACTAACTCCAAACTCTTAAATAAAACAAAGCTGCTTTGTAACGGGTCCAAACTCTTGATTCATTTGGTTTATTGGGGGGAAACATCCTGTAAAAAGATAATTAACCTCCAACTTGTAGATTTACATTAATGTTCTACTTGATGGAAATGCACTTAAATGTATGAATCTGAATAAGCTTGAAATGAAGTGAGAAGTCAAAGCGGTGAGTGGAAACGACACAGTAGAATTAGGAGTAACCACTACAAGTGGTGTTCACTACTTTCCTTTTTCCAGAATTGTCCTTAAAAAGAAATTCCATTTTTTCAGGCTGTATGGGAATTACGTAAACACTGTAATTAGGAATGTCACTGCAAACAGTTGGGCTTTTTGTACGATGGTGTATTGGAGCCATTGTGGAGTAAATTTCTATCCAAAAAAACTCAGAAATTTGAAGAGTAATAGAAACTGACCGGGAATTGACTTCTGAAACTCAGAAATGTTCACGTTGTTTTCTAGAAAATCTGAGATTTTGTATCTACAATGCATCTATAGTGTATTTTCTATTTACTATGGCCCTAATACACCGTCATACTTTTTTCTGCCCGATCAGAAACTCTCCTGATATTTTCCGTATATTTTTCTATCGCAACATCAACAGCTGAGTTATTTTTAAACAGCATTTCACTTTCCTGATGAAGTCTCCATCGTGCAACAGCAGCCGACGCAGCTGTGAGCCGTCCGCAGCCTCCGGCTCCCGTTGACGCCGAACTGATGCCCTGTGAAACTGCAGGTGGCTGTGTGTGTGTGTGGACACTTGGATTTCACACTTGGCAGATCCTTTTTCCAAAGCTCGCTGCACAGCTGTCATTAATAGATGAACTCTCCTGTGTTGCTTGTGCTCAGATTGTATTACCGCGTCTGACCTCGTCCACACTCCAAACGTACAAAGTGCAAAGTATTTATATTTTTAAATGAAATCCCAGTCATTTTTCACAGACTCTCCTGTGAGAAGAGGCCAACATGAACACAGGTCTGTCCTAATCTAAGCTCATTTATGTCTGCGTGCAGAACTGAGTGTTGTGCTGTAGAGGCAGAGTAAAGTAGTCATCGTTGACTGACACAACACACACACACACACACACATACATGCGTGGCCACGCTGAGGGCTAATCTAATGAGTCAATATTCTGTCATTAAAGCCAAATGGGAGCATCTAAACAGACTCCAAGGTCAGCGCTCTGATGCATGTGACAGCCCAAATTACTGCTCATGATGTAATCCTGTGCAGACTGATGGATGTTTTCAAATGAGCTGTCAACTCTGGTGACACAGCAATATTCTTTACCATCACTGATCCAATTTTTGGATGAAGGGAGTCACGACGAACGACCGATATCCGAACCGCGTGACTTGGTGGCGCGTAAAGATCTTAGCATACAGGAGCTGCTGACTGAGACTCAAATTATTAAAACAAATTTATTAAAAGAAGCAAAACGTCAAATCCAACAGAGTGTCTATGTTGAGATCTGATTGGTTTTCAAGTACCAGCGAAACAAAAATCCTACTTTCTGAGGATGCTGTAGCCCCAAAACAAACAGACTTTAAGAGGGAGCAATCAGTACTGGATTTAGAAACGGTAAGATGCCGTTACTGTTGGGGTCACCGAAGGTTGAATGACGGAAAAACATCTAGGACCCAGAGAGCTCCTGGAGGATCTCTGCAGCCCGTGTAGCCACATCAGCAGGACACCTAAAATGAAAAAAAAAAAAAAAATTATATATATAATCTCAAAATGGAGACGGAAACAATGAATTTATCTAACATATATAGTGTATTCTCAATAGCTGTATGCTTGTTTTACCTTATAAAGCACAGAAGAGCAAAATGGAATAATAGTCTGCTCCACATGCACTTATAATCAACTACGTTACATTTGTTCTGTTTTTACTTGCATCTGTATCAAAATCATAAAGTTTTACAGATAACATTCTAACTGCAACATGACTGAATAAAGTCCTCAGTCGACACAGTCAGCTCTACACTGAAGATTTTTCAGAAAATCCATCGTCAGCTCAACATAACGGCTCAGACACAAAATGCTTCACAAAATCACTGATCTGGACTTGGAGCCACATGATGAAATGAATAGGAAAAAAAATTAAACATGGTTTCACACATCCACTAAGCACTCCAAATGCAGGTGTATCTATAAGCAACAATATCATTGAAAGTTCAATTATTTCAGTAATTCGATAAAAAAAAGAAAAAAAAAAGAAGAAACTCACACAGATTCATTTCCACAGGTCCGCTCACGCCTCTTAACTTAATTACCGTCCTCATAATTGATCTAATTAAAACGTTCCCCAGAGGCCTCGCAAACCCATGAAAGTTTTGGCATTTGGATAAAGTGAGTGAGTTCAAACTGCAGAGTTTGGTCACTGATTACATCCTCACACGTTCTGCTAGCAAGTACACACTATGCAGCTACGCAGAGGACGAGGAGCGACAGCCAAGCTAAAAATGGCTTTAGTTTTAATTTTCAGCTGATTTTCAGTATATCTGATCGGGCCACCCTTAATTTACAAATATAATATGATGTTTGCAGGACTGAAATATTCGTTTCCAATCTTCCTACTTATATTAGGAACATATTTCTGTTCATGACAAATATGTGAAAGAGGAGTTTCTGCAAAAGAGGCTGGAATCTTAAACTGTCATTGGCATCTTTTATAAGTAATTAATATTGTTAGCACAGTAATACATTTTCCTGGCGTTTCCCTCGAGAAATTAGATCTTTACCTTAACTTTACCAGCATTTTAAAATGCTCTGCTGCCTGACAGACTGAGGCCGAAAAGTATAAAACAGCGAAACCTGAAAGGTAATATGTCTAGCTTTTAGAAAGTCATGCTCTCTCTCGCCGTCTGGCAGCCTGAATGAGTCGTTGACATGTCTTAGAAGATTTTCTCCCTTCAAATAACCTCATTATGCCTCACTACCTGGTTGGCCATCAGTAAGGGTCAATCGAGTCGATTCCTCTGCATTTATAGGTTTTAGATGATCAGCATAAACAATAAGCAGCTTCTCACATTACAGGGAGAAAACTGAAGGAAAATTATAAGAGCAACACTCAGCATTGTCCACACCACATGTAGCAGCAAGGGGGGCAGATCACAGCTGAGCAGATGGTGCCCTTTGATGCTCACTTGTTTCTGGAACATATTGCCAGGACCTTACTAAAAATCACCCCATAAGTCCTCCCCACCCCACCCTTTTGTTTTCTTTTTTTAGTTTGTTTCTGGTTCTGCTCTGGTCATAGTTCCACAGCTGCTGAACGTCAAAGATTTCTGCAGGAGATTTCTGCTGCAGCTGCTTCACGAAGTTTGAGCCCAAAAATTAGACAAAGTTGTTTACAGAAGGAGCGTTTTTGGTCCCGCGCGCTGAGTTTGCTGTCGGCGCGGACATCAGAGCGCCTCAGCATTAGCGACGGCTTTGACCGACCTGAACGTGGCGGTGAGCCAGGATCAGGTTCGGAGGGGGGCGAGGGGACTCGAGGCTTTTCTTCAGGAGCTGAAGTGACGCCCCTCCCTCTGCAGACGGTCGGGCTTGAGGGTTTACAAAAAAAAAAAGCATTCCTCAGGTTGCCATGGTAAAGGCACAATGACATCATTAGTATCTAGGCCCCGACCTCCGCTCTCCCTCCAAATCGCGTCTTTTCCCCTCTTCTGCCGCTGTCCAAACTCCTCTCATCTTCTCAATTAAAACCTCTCCCACTTCTTTCCTCTCCCCTTCCTTCTCGCCACATGGCTCTTCTCATCTCCTACCCCTTTTTTCCTAAAAACCTCTACTTCCCTCTCCCTACTCCTAGATGGGGTGGGGGGGGGCGCCAGCCTCGGCCACTTCAAAGCAGAGCTGATTTTTGCTTTCATCTGCCAGAGAAACGGGAAAGTGAGGCGAGGAGAGGAGGTCAGGAAAATAGGGAAATGGAGAGGGGCAGTGCATGCTGGAGATACGGGGCTGCGAGGGCAACAAAGGGGGTGAGGGGTGGAGGGGGGTGTATAAAAGAGGCGGCGGAGGAGAAAAGAGGTGGAGAGGGCGGGTCAAGTAAGAGGAGCCTCAATGGCAGACCAACAATACACCTTTAATATTGATCTGGCAGGATCTGTGTGTGATTGAGAGACACAATCTGGATGCAGAGGGGGAGGAGGGGGGGGGGGGTAACTAATTGTGTTCCTGTGTGTGTCGGCACAGTGCGCGCGTGTGTTTGTGTGTGAGAGGTCGCTGGTCTCATACATCAAAGGATCAAAGGAAGCATGGTCGCTATAGTGAGAAAACCCTCGGTTCAAAGAGGGAGCAAACATTCAGCCCACACACTCATGAAAAGCAGGCTGGTGCGGGGATGCAGGTGCACATATGGGAACACACACGTTGGACGGGGAGCAGTAGCCAGCGTTTGTCCCTACAGATGTTGGTTATTGATAACTACACAATCAGTACTGGTGTATGAATAAATCATGTGCTGCTATGTGACTGAAGTTTTCTTCTTTTTCGTCAAAAGAGCTCCAAAAATAAGTTCACTAGTGAAAGAGTATTTTACATCTCTGTCTGTTTTGTGAGCTTTTTATCTGACCTCCTGTCCTTTTCTGCTCTGACAAGAAGAAAAGTGAGTTTTGTTTTAGACAAGATGTGAAAGATATAACTGACATACATTAAAGGAACAGATGTTGTGCTAAAAAGAACAAAAAAAGTTTTCAGATACATGTTTGGTGGGATTTTATGTGACACGTTAGTTTGTAACAATGAATTTGGAGAAAACTGTTAAAATTTTCCACACAAAAAAAAAACAAAACAAAAAAAAAAAACAATAAACAGCTGAAATGTGTTGTGTGTGCATTTGTACCTCTTTACTCTGATACACTTAAATAAAATCCATTTGTTCCAGCAGGACAACAACTCTAAATGGTACCACCACAGCTAGAGCAAAATAGCTCAGATTAACTCTAACTGTAATTGTGGGGCAAATCTTGAAAATTGCTGTTCACACTCGGCCTCTACTGAAACTGACAAGAGTTTTATTTATACAGGACAGAAAAAAGGGGCACGAATCTCTTCCTCACCGTGTACAACAGATAAACGCACCTGTTGATTACAGATGCATGCCACACTTTTCAGATTTTTATTGCCAAGAACACTTAAGCCAATGTAACGTCAATGTTTCTTCAAAAATGAACGAAGTGTGAGGTTGTAACTTGACCAAATGTGGATAAAGTTCGAGGGGTTCGAATACATTTTCAGGGCAAAACACATGAAAATAGGTTTATTTTCATGCTTCTTGCAATAGCAAACCTTTCGCTATAATATGTTTCAGTCAACGGTGAGTCAAGAAACTATGTGAGTAGGAGGTTAAAGCTTCTCGTAGGGTCTGACCTGTTCTGCTGGTCCCAGAGGAGTGGGCAGGACAGGCGACTCAGCAGGCCAAACACTGAGCTAACTGAGCCTGTTGACAGGCATTTCACCTTTAGACAGAACAAAAACAACTCTGGGTTACGAGTAAGGGAATCTGTGTGACGCTAACCAAGCAACGTTACGGCTACGCTCTACGTACATCAGTGATTCTGAAGTCCAGCTGTTGAAAAGGAGAAAGCCTTTTCAACAGTAAAGATGTTTTGAAATGAGTTGGGGAAATAGTAGCGTAGGCTTCACAGCACAAATATTACTTAGCAACACAGGAGGAAAAGGTTCATGAACGTCCGTCGACAGATGAGAACTGCTCTTAAGGAAACGACGACTCGCTCTCAGAAACAGGTTGGACGGGCTCAGTTATGCGGAAACGCATCGGAGAAAAGCTGCTGTGCTGAAAGGAAGGCTAATTCCTCTGGTTGTGCGCTATTACAAATATTTACACTGCCCACGCTGTTAATTGGTATGTTTTCCAGCACCGCAAACTGGTTTGAGGCAAAGAGAATGTGTCTGTACAGAGGCCAAACTGGTTCACCCAGAACATCACACAAGGTCTCTACCAATCTGTGATCGTGATAATTAAAACATCGACACCTCGAGTTCTTCAATTGGTTCTGGAACCATTTCTGCAGCATGTCGGCCTGCGTCGGCCTGGCCAAAGAGGCTACTGGTTTTACTGGATATGGGATAATGCAGCAGCATTAGATGGATGTAAAAAACAAAATCCAACTGAATGACAAGATCCAAGTTTCTCAATTAGAACCTTCCTAAAAAATAAAAACATCATGGTGGTTCTGCAAGCTCCCCGTCTTTGCACAACGTTCTCTGTTCTTCTCTTAAGCACGGGACAAAGACGTCCACCGTTTACAACTTGTTTGTTTTTCCACTAGTTTCATGAACGTCCCACAAGAGTTGCAGCTGCAGCTGTGACTCAAACAACTTCACATCGCAATGTGGTTAAAATTACAGTTTGCCAAATCTTTTACCCGAGTCACTTTTTTTGTTTGTTTTTTTAACCTTCTCAGACCACTGGAGTTTTGAAGGACATCATTTTCATTCTTTCATTTATTCCACTTTTTGCCAGATGCCACTGTATTTTTCTCTTCAGCTTTCAACCAATAAACCTTACAAGATCGGATAAAAATAAGAATCAGCATCAGAAAGACGCACCTGTTGGACTCGGCAATATCCTGAAGCACACTGGTCAGGCCCGTTCCTTCAGGACATTCCAGCCAACCAGACTGGTCTGTAGTTTGTATCTGAGAAGAAAAGAAGAAAAAAAAAAAGAGAGAAAAATTCAGTAAAAATGTTTCACAGTACTTTTCATTCTGACAATGGGATGGAAAACTTGAAATCTGGTAGAGAATGGAGCAGCTACTGGACTTTCACACCAATACGGTTCTGGCTGTTATTTGCATACGGTAATGGAAATGAATCAAAATTGTTCTGCACTTCTGAAAACCTAAAACAGATCTCTGGTCCAGGGACATTATTACTTTTTTATTCTGGCAGAATAAAAAAATAGAACAAAAAGTGCGATGGATTTTATTTTCTGTCTCTAAGATTGCAAAGCTGGAAATTCACAGTATTGATGCAGTAGATAAAAAAAAAAAAAGAAGTTCTTTCTGGAGTTAAAACAATTTCTTCAGTAAACTGTAAGTCGTCCCATACTGACGAGGCACTCAAGTGTGTTTCTATCATTTCAAAATTCACCTTTCTCACTGCAAGCCCCTTTTTTTCTGATGTCTGTACTGTTTAGTCATTATATAGTCTGGGTGGTTTGGCTTCCAGGATCTACTTTATGATTCCATCGCTGAACATCGACTCATATGCTGCAGTCTTATGAAGTGTGTCCATAAGCCCCGCCCTAAACTACCTGATATCTTCTCTCCTCTGGCTCTATGGCTGCTCTGTCAGGCCTCTCATCATGGTGATGCCTCTGTATTTTCCCAGAGCAACCCCCCCTCCACCTCCGCCCCCCCAAGAAAACTGAACAAACAGTTTAGTGATAAAATCTGCCTTAACTTTGCATTTAAAGTTATTTTGTAGCTCAAATCTTTAATAACTAACAATGAAGCATGTTTGTGTCGGTGTTTCTTTGTGTGAGTTTGGTGTCTGTGTGCTGATGAGTGGATTCGTGTCACTGTGTTTTGGAGAACATGCTTTCTCTGATCTCTGGTGACATCATCATGTCTGTCTCTGTGGCGACACAGTACAGTTGTTGCTAAGTAACGGGGTTAGGGGGAGAGAAAAGATGCTCCCCTCACTCATTTTCCACACAAGTGAGCACACACACACGCACACCGACTTTTTTTTTTTCTTTTGCCTTCTCCATCGGCGTTGGAGGACCTTCATGTGTGCCTGCCAACCAAACGCAGACATCTCTTCTTCAACCTGGCTCTACCACCTCATCCTCCATTCTCCCCTCAACTCGATACGTGACGAACAAGCGAGTCAATAATGTTGAACTCAAAGTTGTACAAGATGAACCCAGACAGACAGACAGACAGACAGACAGACATGCAGCTCCTCAGACGTACAGCACAGGGCTGTCATGGTAGACGTCGAGTTTAAACAAGTGACAATATACCTGACAGCACGGAAACGGATTCGCCCCCCAAAAAAAGAAAATAAAAAACTTGTACATGATCCATGAATAACAGAACATTTAGATGTGTGTTTCAGAGGCTGATGGAACGACTGAAAGGATGAGCTTTGTTTGAATGTACGGCTAAGTACTTTGTTTGATGAAAAATTAGCAATAACTGTAGGAGCAAAACAAGAGTTTTGTGTTTTTGATGGGATTTAGCTCCAGGCTTTGACTGGGCCGTGATGCACTTCGATCAAAACCTTGACGTTTTAGCTCCCACCAGAGTTGTGGATCTGTGGAGCTAGTTAGCTTGGGCTGCTGTATTTGTATCACCATTAAATTACCTACAGGACTGTATCTACTAATTAGGTGAATTCTGATAGAAGCTAATTGCGATGGATATTTTTTAGAAGTACTATGTTTTTCTTTAACTTTGAAATTATGAACTACTGTTA
The DNA here is from genome assembly GCF_000485575.1 of Poecilia formosa. Lineage (NCBI taxonomy): Eukaryota > Metazoa > Chordata > Actinopteri > Cyprinodontiformes > Poeciliidae > Poecilia > Poecilia formosa. Next base: position 3,184,369 of record NW_006799939.1, read on the forward strand.
ATTGGACTAACACACAAACCTCAGATAAAATATATTAACTACATTTTGTGGCTGCAACAAGACAAAAAGTGGAAAAGTTTGCTTTTCCTTCTGTACGAGAAGACATGTGACAGATCATTAACTCCATGTTGCCAGAAGCAAACGAACAAGTGAAAAAAAAAAATACATAAACTACTCTACGGAAATAATAAATGCTCAGTTCTCTCGCAAATTATCACACGGTCTTATTGAATTAGCAGTTTTTTTTTTTTTAGTCTTTTCAATTTGTAAAAATAAATTGCAGTCAGATTTCACTAATTCAAAAATGATTTATTCTCCCCTTCCCCTCTTTTCAGTTTCAAAGCTATTAGCGGGATCTTTGATTGAGATTAACAGAGGCCTGAAATCAATGAAAGATAATTAAAAAGCTTTTGTGAAGGGCAGACGCTCGGTTCAGTGAGTAGGTGTGTGTTTGAGACAGAATGTGGGAGACAAATTAAGGAGCACTACACTGCATGGCACAATTAACAGATTCGAATCCAAACATGGAAAGCGGTAACGTCCTACGCCTAAATAGGTCAGGTATTTACCAAGTAGGGTCTGTTTATGTTTTTTCTATAAACTATAATAATAAACTAACTGTTTGGATTTTTTTTTTAAAAATATTACAGATTCGTAAAGAAAAGTCAGTGGCTCTGATTAGGTCGACAAAGACGGGATAGGAAGTGCAGCTCTGCTCGCCTGTCGCCTCCAACACTGAGAGTGACCGCCACGGTTCCTCCGTTCATCAGACTGATTTACGTGTGTGAGCAGAGAAAATCAGCTTAGGATAAAACGGTTTAAACGTCGTTCTTTTCATTGCGTTGCTTGAACTGTGTCGGCCTGCAGCAGGCCTAGAGCGAGCCGCAGCTGAGGCCATCGGTGATTCAAACTTTATTTCCATAAGTATTTAAGCACAGACAGGCCAGTAATGTGATCTTATTCTGTTTTACATTCCTCTGCTCTCATTCACCTGTATTAAATGTTTCTGAATATTTCCTGTACAATTGTTGAATTGAGTCCATTATCTCAGCTGATAATGCTAACGCTATTAGCTCTGCCAACGCTAAGACGCCAACCACAGTTAGTTTATGCTGTGCTTAACACTCAACTTATTCTGTTTATGCTGTAGTCATAGTAGACAGAAAAGGGGTTTTCAAGACGTGCTAAATACCACATCTGCTACTTTCCGTCTTTGCTAAACTGAACTGCTAATCCCAGGTTTGACATCATCACGTCTGCCACTTGTTTGCCATCCTGCGATTCATAAAGCCACCATCTTGGTAGTCCATCGTGTCATCCACTCAGTCGATGTGAGTGCTAGGTTCGTACAACACTGAGAATCGATTGTCCAAAATGTATGTGATTTTTACTTTTGCAAATCATTTTTAAAACATTACTTTATTAAAATTTGTTTTATTTCCCCCTCAGCGTTGCATTTAAACTGCTTGTTTTAAAGCATTACAGCTGTTATTTATTGTGACCTTTCAGAAACATACTTTGGTTCTTAAACATACATATTTTCACTGAACTGTGACATCACTGTATTGTCTTATTAGACATTTTTTACAGGTAAAAAAAAAAATCATTATTACTATTATTATTATTTCATTTTCACTTGTCAGCTTAGTTGAATGTTGCTAGTCCAGTTAAAGAGTTTGTTTACTAAAGTATTTTACCTGGAAGTATTTCGTTAAATGTTTACATTTTGGAGAGAAGTTGTTTGTGTTTATTCCCCATTTGATGTTTGAGAATATCAATGCTCAAATTTACTCCATCTAGTCTACAACGCCACACAGAGGATTTTCTGCTATTGATTTCTCATAATCAGGTGGTGCAGGTGCCTGACTTGGTAATTTTGATCTAAATTACTAACTTTGTTAACATTTTTAGCCTTTGGCACTTATTAATAACCAAACCAAACCTATTGCTGTACAACATCAGGAACACTAAGCTGAGTACCAGATATTTAAAATGAATAGACTTAAAATATTAGGGCTCTAAAATGTGATCAACATCATACATTTGATGACTCCAATGTGTGCATTAGTGTGGAAAAACAGAAGAGCTGTGGACCGAGGACATGGGGTATTTTTTTTATGACCAAATAAATTAGTTATATTTCCACTGGGATGCTGCTTGGTGAATCATCCCCTCGCTACAAGGAAATAGCTGAAATATAGCACTATGTGTTGCTCAGGGTGGAGAGTCAGAGAGAGACGGCACACTGAGGCAGCGCTGGGGTAATGAGGGAGCTTCCACCAAATGACAAATTTGTCAGACAAATAAAGGGGAAAAAGAAAAAGGGGTCTGTGACAGGGAGGGAGAAAGAGAGAGAGTGGGTGGTTCAGATGGCCAGAACTAATTAGTGAGGAGAATTACAAATATATCTACACATGCAAATGTCCTCTCCTTACTCTTTCACGCACAGCTACAAAGTAGAGTAGCTTCCAGGCACAGCCTTGGGTCAGTTCATGCAACACAAAGGTGGCAGCTGACCTTGTGTCCCACGTGCAGAAACTTTTTCATGACCCTGCGGCCAAGCCAAAACATTAGGGATGCATTTTGCATAATTCATAGAGGTGTACAGAAAAATTAGACGTGTTATGTGTTTTCGTCGGACTCCCAGCCCAAAAATAAAGTCCTGGTGCAAATCAAAAATGGAGAATTAACAACTCATTACAACCAGAATGACAAAAAAAAAGAACATGGTAAACTAAGAAAGTATATGTATTAGGAAAGGATGCAAACCTTGACGTATTAAGTGGGTTACCGTTCGACGTAAAACGGCGTATCAGGCTCAGCATCAGAGAGTGAAGTGTAAGTCTTGTACTTTGGAACCTTTTTTTAAATTTATTTTATTGCAGGATCATAACAGGGAATTGTGGTACTATTTAATATTGCAAGATGATATTTATTAAGGTTAACAAACTGTTTCCCAACTCTTGCCTGTCTTTTCTTTAATACAATGTCTTTACTTATTCTTTATGGGCTTCAGCATCTCAGCGACTGTAAAACATACATCATGTCAGCAGAGCATTGAGATCAGTGAAACACCATCCAGCAGGCCAATATATATTATTGGCAAGCGGAATTTGCATTCAAGGAACATTAAATAAAATATCCGACCAAATGTTGCATCCGAGCGGTCCTATGCGATCCCATCATTACAGATATCGACACTGCGATTCAATATATTGCGCACCTCTGGCAGAATGAAAATAGATATTCCTCCAGTGTTTCAAGGCTGCATTTGCAAATAATGCAGCTAATCAATATTTCCAACATAGCGGAGTTATTGATTTAACGGTTCAATTAAAGGGGCCAGCGTTGGATTACTGTTGTGTTAATGCAGATGAAAAAAAAAAAGAAAAAAGTGTCATCTTGTTAAAATAAAGTTTAGTAAATGACAGTTTTCTGCTCGGTGTGAGAAAACCAACAAACTCGTATTGATTGTGTTTGAGGAGCAGCAGCTGTGCTGCACTGCGCTCTCTTCCAGGTTGGCTTTCATCAGAGCAACAAATCACACCGACTATCCCACAAAATTGGACAGACTCTTGACCAGACACTGACAGGAAGAAACAACCCAGCATTTTTCCCCTCCCCTCCCTCAATCCGTCTTGCACCTTCTGTCAGTCTCATTCAGGAGAAACTGCACATTATTCGGGAGAGTAGGAAGCCCGGTATGAGTCTGTGAGAGTTAGAGTGTGTCCAAGTCTGTGTCTAGTTATTATTTTATTATCTCTCAATGGCCCCAAGATTCTCTCCTGCCAGAGCAGAAATTTAGATACATTGCATCAGACGCTGCTGCTGTGTGAGCGACTCACCAGCCGTTTAATGATCCTCAGAGCCGTGCGTTGGACTCGGGGGTTCTCGGAGTTCACGTGAGCGCGCAGGAGATGGGAGAAGCTCTGTAAACACGAAGGCGACAAGCAGTCCTGGCCCTCTCCGCCGTACAGCTGTACCAGTAAGGACAGACACTGAATGGATTCCTCCCACACTTCCTGGTTTTCAGTGGACAGCTGGAGAGACGATGGAAAACACACAACAACCACAGTTCAATTCGTGTTAACGCTAGAATTAGCTGAATTTTAAAGATTATTTACTTTTTTTTTTAGCTACCGATGTTTACGACACACTGTGTTGTGTGTGTAGAGAAACTTTATGAGCTTAAACCTGGAGTTTACAGGGCATTTTTGATTCCTAAAAGCTTTTTTAGCACGGAGCAGGCAAAACGGATGTTTCCTCCTAAATAGACCAACTACAGAGCCTCGTGAAAGTGTGACAAACTGTATTTACATCGACACTACATTATTAAGAAAGAACACAGGAACTCTAAATAAAATACACAGAGGTTTAGGTGGCATCATGGTGACGTTTTGCTGCTTCAGGACTTGGATGATCGTAATTGCTGGAACCGTGAATTCTCCTTTCTCGCCAGAACACCCTGAAGAAGAATGGTTGGGGTATCAATTTGTAACCTGCATTCAGCCAAAATGAAACGATTAAACTTTCTACATTAACAAAAGGTTTACCGGTGTCTAAAGCTACCCGTTTTGGCAGTTTTAGTGACGTTTCACTGCTATTGACAGCGTTTCGCTCACTCACTAATCTTTCAAAGGGCAAAGGGGCTGAGCAGAGGTCGAGAGTGTGTTGGCTGCTCCATCAACCCTCTAATGTGTTCATTGTATCCCTGGAGACGCCCCTCTTTTCTGGGCCCCCAAGTTCCTTTCTTTCTGCTCTCTCCACAATGCCATCGACTTTCCAGGATGACTTACAGCATCCTCCGTTCTGCGTGGATTCTTTCTTCTGTCTCACAGGCAGTTTATTTCATTTTTATTTGAGCTGAAAGGCAGATAACACACTCAGAATAAAAAGTCAACACCAACAAAATGGAATGCATGAATTAATCTCCTTTTTTTTTTAACAGTGCATTGTTGACTCGTCTTGTTTTCATCATCTGCTACACGATCCACTGCGCCATCATTCCAGAGAATATTTAATTTAGTGGCCGCCCTCAGAAGAAGATGGGAAACATATCAATATTTCATTTTGTTAAGTTTGTTTAAGTGTGTATTCAGTGCTTGTGGTTGCTCTCTGAACCATTTACATTTCATAAAAGTAAAGATGACAGTTCTTTCTTCTTGTGAGGCAACCCTGTCTTCACCAAACTCTGCCTAGCTTTGAGGGCTATTTAAATCTAAATGTCAAAGGTGATAAGAACAGGTTACATTTACATTTAAAGAATTTGAATTTTGGTAGTTTATTTTAGATTTTGTGATACTAAATTTAATCTGAACTCTATTAACAGTTTGCACTGAGACTTTGAAGCCACATGAAGGAATGGGAGCGTTATCTACGGCACATTTGATGGACAGCAGAGAAAATAGAACCAGAATGTGAGAATGTTTAAGAGGCTCCTTTGGTTAAATGTTCAAAATTTCTTTCCAAAAAACAAAAAAGGCAAAAATGTACTCCATACTTATCTTCCTGTTTGTGAGATTTCTATAACTATAACAATCATCAGTGGTCAAATGTAAGCTAAATATGCACGGCCATCTTGCTTTTCCTTCATTCTACACACTGTTTATGTTACCTGCTCATCTCTTCTGCTCAAGGCAGGGACAGCATTGTTTCATATTATGCGGTATCTGGTAAAGGTTTTCGTATCTCCTGAAATTTCTAAATCTTCTCACATTTCATCCACAACCAACAATGTTTTTTCTTTGGGTGTCATGTAAAAGGTGGCGTTGCAGGCCAAACAGGAGCGATGTGTAACGCTAAAAGGAAATGTTTGGTGTTCGGTTCTGAGCTGTGGAAACTTGATGCTTTAAAGGTGTTCATCACTGCAGGTTTCACCAACTCAAAATTAAATTCTTTTGTACGGCCGTTTTAAAATCATCATGATGGAAATTTAAGACAAGTCTCAAGGCCAAAATGTACTATAGAAAATTGCATATTTTATACAGAAGAGCCAAGCTTGATTCACAGAATACACATAAAAACGTTCCGGTTGGCAGGAGAAGTGAGACAGTGGCAAAGATGAACCACATCTGGCCAGCTGGCGATAAATTTACACTTTCCAATGATGGGCATAAAAAAACTAGCTAGCTAGCAAGGGTTTTCTGTCGGCTAGTTAGCGGTAGCCTCCTCTGCTTCACGTTACAGAACGTAATCAAGATGTCTGACAGAAAAGTCCCACAAGAAAAATAAACTACATATATAGTAATCAATAGACCTGCCAGGGCAAAATTTAAGACCTGTGAATAACTTACTGAATAACTGATGAATAACTGAATAACTGAAGAATAACTGATTTACATAATTTTCAGTGAATTTAAGATGTTTTAAGGCCTTCATTTTACATGCATAAATAAGACTTTTTAAGGGTGCGGGGACTCCCTGCATCAGTGAGTTGCATTTTGCGATCTCTCATTAATCTTCAGAGATAGGGCGTTTACACATCCAGAGTCATGGAGGCGAAGTTAAGGCACCATCTCACAGATGACAGGGGGGAGCTGTGGAGATGTAATTTGTTTTGAGGGTGGCTGTTACACTGCAGCTCTTTAAGCTCAGTGTGGATGTGTGCAGAGGCTTTCTCAACATCAGGAAGACCAAGAAACACCACACAAAAGTTAGGGATAAAGTTGCAGAGAGGGTTGAAGCTTTTAAGATCTGTCTCAAGTCATCATCTGAACATGGAAAAAGTATTTCACAACAGCAAAAAAAAGAACAACAACAACAAAAAAAAACCCCCACAGACACAGCTAACCCACAATAACCCACAGGTTGGGCAAGAAGAGCATTAACCAGAGAAGAAGAAAAGTGGGACATGGTAACTTGGGAGGAGCTGCAGAGACTCAAAGCTCAGGTGGGAGATTCTCTTGACCGAACAAGTATTAGTGATAGAACGGTTTGGATCAAAGAATATGGATATATCGGAATGGTGCAGTTAAAGTTCAGATCAGAAACTGAACGAGAGTCCAATGTCAAAGTTTGCAGACAATCTGAGGTGGAGCCATTTTCAAAAGAATAATGTGGAAACGTTCAGTGTAGATGTGTTAAATTGGTTTAAACATAGCACAAAAAAAAACAATGCTACCAAGATTATATGTAAGTTAAATTAGTCTTGTAAAGTACTGACTAAGGAATGCCGAATACCAAAGCACAACACACTTGCCGTATTTTCTTTTTTTTTCCTCCAAACTTAAAAAAAAAAACAAAAAAAAAACATTAATCATTTTCCTTCCACTCTGGAATCCTGCACCGCTTTGTGCGAGTCCATCACACAAAACACCAATGAAACACAGTTTGTGGCTGGCAAAGTTCTTCGGACGTGAAAACTTTCGCCACGCAGTGCGAATAATCCAGAGACGTACACAAACACGCTGGGAGAAAATGTATCAGCACAAACACAAAAAGGCTGCGAGTGTAAGGTCTCACCATGTGAATGAGGTGAGTGCTGAGTTGGCTCAAGGGTCTGTTGGCTACGAGCAGTTTCTCTGCTGCCTCCGTTTCTGCTGCTGAACAAGATAGCCTCTGGCTCTATACACACGCACACACACACGCACACGCGCGCACTTTAAATCATTTATAGAGATTTGACAGTCAATAATGATTTATCCAGAGACTTGTCAAGACTTATTCTGACAGTCTGACACAGAAAGACGATGTGATAGACTAAGAAAGGAAATAGTTTACCTGCGTGACGTTACTGCCGCCGTTCCTTAACGAGACGCTCAGGACAACATCGACTGAACACTTTTCTTTGCCACACCAAGTATTTTTAGTGTGCCACAAAGAATTAACCTTCTCGTATTCTGTGTTTTTTTTTTTTTTCTTTTGTTCCCCCTTCATCATTAGCGTCCCGGTAATACAGTTTGGCTTATTTTAGTTCAGTCCATGCCTGCAGTGAAACTTCAGGCCAATTAGTAGTGGAATAAGATGATTAATAGTGGCGTACATCCTCTTTCTCCACCAAAGTCACTGCTGTTCTGGGTTGGGGGTTTTTTTTTCTCCCACCTCTGTGCTGAAATATCTGACATACTCTCTCTTGACAAACTGCGAAACAGTTTAGGAAGAGCGGCCGAGTCACGTCCGCTTCCCTTATCGGACCTTATTACCCAAAAGAATTTGGTTTAGGCAGAATTTTTCTTTTTTAATGAGCTTTGCATTTATGGTGGAATTGATTTCTGCTGCACATTCTCTTTGTTCCTTTTTTCCATCTCCATCTCTCTTTCCATGCTTCCTCTTCTCCCCTCGTTCCTCTCTGTCCTCTCTTTCACCCAGTCTTTTACCCTCTTTCCACTTTAGTCCCCTCCACCCCCTTGTCCAGGCATTAATATGTATGCACTGGGCTGGGGTGCACAGTATGGGGAGATGGGGGCTGGTTTGTGTGTATGCGTGTGTCTGTCTATATAGTGAGGCAAGCTGAGGACAAAGCCAGCGGTGATAATGAGGCCGCAGGGACATAGCCAGACAGGCCCCTCAGTATATGCCTGTGTGTGTGTGTATGCGTGTGTGTGTGTGTGTGTGTCCCAGGGACCTCATGCACTTTCTCCTGAGTCTACAACTTCAATATTGCAGTTGCTTAAACCTGCTAGCTTCTACCTTGTACATCAATGGACACACACTCAAACACACACATGCACTCGCCTTTGGGGGAAAAGACAGAAGGACAACATTTTCAGGTAGATGACTTTGTGATTTTTGTCGGCCGATGTGGGCTCACTGGAGATGAAGAGGCCAAGTATCGGTAAAAAAAATTAAAAATAAAAAAAGGGTAGAAAATGAAGTACCTTGCAAAAGTATTCACAGCTCTTTAAATTTTTTAAAAACTTAAATGTGTTACCAAAATTTTGTTTTAGACCAACATCAAGTACTGCACAATTGTGAAGTGGACAGAAAACACTAGTTTTTTTTTTTCTTTTTCTTTTCTTTTTTTTTTTTTTTTACAAATAAAAGTCTAAGCATCCATTTGAATTCAACCCTCCTGAGTGTAGAAACACTTTTCACTGCATTTACAGCTGCAAGTCATTTCAATTAGGTCCCTTTCAGCTTTTCATATCTATAAACTTCAGATTTTTATAAGTCTCTGCAAAACTACATCAAGCTCCATCAGACTGGATGGATAACAACTGTACACATCAATTTTCTTTTCTTGCCACAGTTTCTCATTTCAGTTCCGGTCAGGACTTTGACTGGGCCATTCTTACGCATTAAAATGCTTTGTCTAAACAAACTGCAAAATATATAGGGTCACTTTCCCGTTGGAAAGGGATTTTCAGCACTACTGTCAAGTCTTTTAGAGACTCTTTTTCCCCACAAATGTTTGGTAATTAACCATCACATACCTGAAGCAGTGTAGTTTTCCACCACGCAGTGTTTTACATGACCAAAATGGAACTTTATTTTTTGCCTCATCAGAGAGGAACACCTTCTTCAATGTATGTGGTGTGTCTCCTCTACATGGTTTGTGGCAAACTGCTTGCATGACTTCTTGATTATTGTTTCGACATCTGAAGAAAGTTTGCTCCACTGAATTTTATTTATGGGTATTAGTGTAAAGGGGATTACAAATTTTACTGGAAATAAAAAATTAAACCCACATATTCTTTTCTATCTACTTCAAAATTGTACTTCTTTGAGCCCGTCTATTATATAAATTGTATAAATACATTGAAGTTTCTGGTTAAAATGCAACAAAACATGAGAATATTTTTGCAAGGTGATGTACAGTTTATAAGCGGAAATGTAACAAGTTACATGAAATTATCTCATATAAGGAAAAAAAAAATGCATATTTATATATTGTGTCCTTCATATAATTCTATAGTAAAGATCGGCAGGGTTTTGTTCATTTGAGTAGTCGTACCTGCAGTGCAGTTCGCACAACACCTGATGTTTGCTTTAGGACGTTGTGCAGCAGTTCCAGGAGAGCTTGCAGGACGACCAGGCTGATCTTCCTTCCAGCATGCTTTTCTCCATCAAGGTAAACCTGCGCAGCTTCCGAGAGAGTGCTCACCAACACCTCCACCAGCTCTGTGGAGCAGAAAATGCTTCCAAGTCAGGGCTGAATCTGACTTTCATATTTGTTGGACCAGGAAAACCTCTAAAGATTTCAAACTCACATAAAGTTACTACTCAGGTTAAGGCTACACAGTCAAAATGAATGACGTTTTGCTATTAAGATAGTCACATTTTTTTCTCTCTGCCAAACTTGGTCATGACTAGAATCACAATTTCTCCTGAACCAGAGACAACATCAGAGGCATCTTACCTGAACTAATGAGAAAAGGTATCAGACTGTTTTGGGTGTTCTGGGACCTTCAAGTCAGCTGCCAGGCTTGATTGGTTTTTATACTTGGCCTTTACACTGTTTTGTAATGGTTATGAGTAAACAAAGTTCAAGGAATAAAAAGAAAAAGCGCTTTCAGTTGCAATATTCTCCTCAAGAGGATGAAGTCTGAATTTAATATTAGACATAAATTCAACCCAACAACTTTATGTTGCACTAAAGAAAAAGGTATCACCTTCTGGTAAAACAGTCCATTTATTGTTCAGACATGAACCACAACTAAAACAAACTTAATTAATGGGATTATTAAAATAATAACACAATCTACTTCTCTTTCTCCCTTTAAAATAGCTCAAGGCACAGAGACTGACCAATATATATAATATGATCCAGCTAACCTTAATTACTTTCACCACACACAGACTCACCATCCATTGCTCATTATATTTGACAGAACATACCTCCCCTTTTGAAGTAAGTTTAACAAGCTGTTATGAGCCTCCAGAGATGTTGCAGGCAACCACAACCGAGAACGCCTAAACAGAAATGTCTGCAAATACAAGCTGAAACACGAGTCACGGATCCCAATGAATGCAGCTTTATAGCAAGTCCACACCTCTAGCTCTTCTTTTCTGTTTCTCGGGAAAAAGAAAACAAACAGATGCCCTTAAACCAATTAATATATTAAATCCATCTTCTCAATGATAAAAACTCATCCGGTTTTCTTTTTTTAGTTCAAGTAGATCTTTAGTTAAAAAGCAGATGATGCTCGATTTCGGTTAGTGTAACCAACATTGCAGGCTCTAGAAAGATCAGTCAGATGCACTGTTACTCTGCCAAATTGCCAAATTATTTTGTTGGATGGCACTGGGCTGTTCAAATCAAATAATTTAAAAAAACTCTGCAGTTATGTTTTGAAATATATCTAATGAAGTGGGGAAAAACTGCAAGTAAAGTTTTGAAACTAGAGACTGGACAGCCCGAAAACAAGGTTGGTCAAATACTTTTCCTGTAGATTAAAAGAAAAATAAAGTACACAGAGAATCGCTCAAATAGTTGCTTTTGGGAGATTTGGGGGTTGCAATGGTGGAAGCTGCCAAGTTTAGGCATATGAGGGAGGGACAGCAACAAAGCAAAAAAAACAAATAGTCATAGAATTTCACTTAGATTTTATAACTACGGTTTTGTCTTTATCATATGTTAAGTTTTGTCATGTTTTTCAGAATGTTATGGATGTTCAAGCACCTAATCTGGAGGCAATCAGCTACAGATGAACTACAAAAACAATAAAAAGCAAAGTAATATGGAATATTTCAGTAGTGGCATGAACAGCACTTGAAATAAAATAGATATCTGATTTAAAACAATAACATAGTTTTGGTATTTCTGCTCAAGACTATTGCTAACAATAACAATAATATCGCTTCTGCCTAATAATGGTACTTAATATCATTAGGGTAATTATGACTTGAGTTCAGGCTAGCACAACAAACTCACGTCATGACAACATCTGAATACACAGCAATTTAGAAGTGTCACAGCAGAAAACCTAGCTCGATCAATGTTTGTGCAATACAACATTTAGCATTTATCTCATTAAGACACTTGGTCATTTTAAAGGGTATTTAAAAACATATATATAAATAAATGATGATAACAGTAAGCAGTTACCTTGCAGTGATCTATTTTAGTATTTTGTCATCATCCAAGTTAAAAATAGACATTGTGCAAAAGCTTAGCAGAGTTATCTATTTATAAACTGTATTTAAAACAGTTCTGTTGGGAAACGACACACTGAAATGCTAAGAGCACCAGAGGAGCGAAGAGGAAAACTCATCCGACTCACGAATGGCCAATAAAAACCATTTTAGCTCATGGTAGTTGTAATTAAAGTAATAAAAACACATTGCATATAAATGAATGATTAAAACAAGTTTAACGCTTAATTATTAATTAACATCCTTTCGATATAAAATACATAAATTCCTAGTATTTTTAGTTAAAGCTTGGGAGTAAATGGGTAACTCCTGAGCTCAGTCCAGTCTGACTCAGATAAACAAACTTCCATGTCTGATTATTCTGACATTTAATGACTTTGGTAAACCTAATTCACCTAAAACAGAAAAAAGAAGAAGTTTAGTTTCACTGACTACCAAGAGAGAGAGAAAAAAAAAATTGTCATTGTGTCTTCAACTTGGAGAACAACCATACCATCGATTTCCACTATGAATAAATGTCAATTCAGTTCATCTCTGTAAGCCTTGCTATTAGGAAAACATTAATATGGAAGACAGATGTTGGTGTAGAAGTTATGCTAAAGAGCAAAATGATCGATTTCACATATATGTGGGAGTTTCCTGGGACACCATTTGGGAAATGACCTGAAACAAATTTTGAATGACTTATTGATGCAAATCGCATCGACATTAAGCAGCGCATGCACTGAAGCAGTTTGCTAAGATGCCAAAAATAAAATAAAATAAAATAAAATGCAAGAAAGAAAGAAGAAGAAAAAAAATATATACCATCCATATAAGCAGAGAGGAATGGTTTGTGAAGTGTTTTTTTTTCTATAATCAAAGATGAAGCTGTGTCATGTTTTGTCCAAATCTCAACCCTGGACCGAGCTCAAAGACATCTCGGCACATTAAGCACTTCTGAACTGTTGGACTGAATTTCTGATGTTCCCAATGTGTCCATTTCCTTATTAAATCCGTCAGTCTGCTTGTCAGTGTGCCTACAAAACAGGTTTCATATTCCCTCTCAGTGGATAAGCCCTAGGCTTCGTATCCTTATTTAATCAGATTACAGCCTAGACGGTTTCCGTCAATCTGCCGCGCGCGCCCAAATTAAAACCGAGCAATCTTTGAGCGTGCACATTAGAGCAAACTTTATTTTGAAATCACATTTCACTGTGGAATCAGGTTATCTCTCTCCTGCTGGTTCTCTTCATCGCTGTCGCTCGTTTTTAACCTCCCAATTTTCTCCTCTATAATCCCATCCCCTTCCCAAGTGTCTCTGACCCAAATGTAGGCCTGTTTATCCCATTCTTCCTCCCATCAACCTTTCTGCAACCATTTTTACTTCCCCTATTGGTGTTTTTGGCTCCCTTGTCATATTCCCTCCCTCCTGTTCTTTTTTGCCATCTTTTTTTTTCCTTTTTCCCTTTTTCTTGTTCCCTTCTTCTGTCCTATCTCTGTCTTCATTCCCCAGGGGGTATTATCTCAGTCAGAGGCAAATCTGCCCAATTATAAACCTCATCTCCTCTCTCTCTCTGTTACACACACACAGATGCTGGGTTCTTCTGAATCCTCTGCTCCACACACACACACACACACTCACACACACACACACACATCTTCTCTCAGCCTCACACGTACACGGAGGAATACACACAGACACGTTTGCACGAGCACACAAAAACCCACTACCTTGTTTTGCTCTTCTTCACTGTCTATTTCATTGTCTAACAACACATACACACGCAGACTCGCAAACCACAGCTACCCTCCTCTCTCTCTCCCTCACTCTCTCTCTCTCTCTGTCACACCTTAAAAAGCCAATTATTCACGCTTCTTCCCTTTTTGCTTTCCTCTCCTCTCCCCTTTCCCCTGTTCTCTCCCATCACTACACCGATCTGCAGAGAGCGACTCCCAAAACAACGGAGAGAGGAGAAGAAGGGCCAAAAATAGGTGACGAGGGATGTGTAAAACTGAAAACAGACAAAACAGAAGACGACGAGATGATGGGAGGGAAAGGGGGGCAGTGGTGGTGGAGAGGGTGGGGGGTGGGGGTAAAACAGGCGCTGATTAGTTTGGAAAAGTGCGGGACAGTCAAAAACAAAACAGAAAGGACATGAGAGGAATGAAGAAGCAGTAAAGAAGTGGAGATGGTGTTAATTGCCAGGCCAGTGTTAGTGCTGGGTTGACAGTTTCCTGTTGGTAGGGGGGCTGATTGGATGATAATGATGCTGACTAGTGAACTGCTGCACTGCTGACCCAATGGAAACAGAAGAAGAGATGCTGGCTATGAGCTCACCGAGGAAAAGATAGAGAAATGCACACTGAGTCAGTGAAAGGGACGTGGAGACAAATTAGCACGGGTTTCCAGGGAAGCATTAGAGAGTTGCATTTTATGACAATACAGTTGTGTTCTGCAAACTTCTGTTTTTACTGTCGTTTCCCCTAGTTTGAATTCTTGCGTGCATCTATGCACGTTCAAGATTTGTGTATAAATATTTGTTAGTTTTTTGAATCTATAGTTAAACGTGTAATTGCAATTGTATGAGATGGTGCCAGAATGACCCAATGTTAAAGAAAGTACTAACCTGTATGTGAGAGTAAAAATGGTTTTTATTACCTTCACCACAGCTTCAGCGGACGACAAAACTGCCACATCTTTCTGATGTGAAACAATGACACCCAGATTTCTAAGCTTCCAACTTTAATGTGACGCCTTTCCAGTACAATTCAACTTAAAAATGAAGAAAGGTACATTTTAAAACATAAAAATACACAATGACCTGGTTGCATGGGCTTAAACTAATACTTGTTGGATTAAAATATGAGCAGTTCTAAATACCAGGCAGTTGTGACCTGAAACCTTCGGGTGTTTGGGAAAAGGGAGTTTAGTTTTTCAGCAACACAGCGAGTCCAATCACACATCAACAGAAGAACGGCTTCACCAGAAGAAAATGCAGCTTTTGAGGTAATCAATTGAGTGTGAGCAGAAAATGACCTGAAGCGGGTTGTGGATAAGAAAAGTCTTCAAGATTTTGAGAAGTTTTGCCAGGTGGAATTGGCAGATATAAGTCAAGATGCCGATCATTTCTTTTTGTCATCAAAAAAAAAATTAAAATGAAGATACTTTATCAGTGTTAGCTTGACATACACATTTAGACAACCAGGTTATTGTTACTGCTTTTATGATTATTATTATTTTTTTTTTTTTTTTTCAAAAATGAATTTGTTTGATTTTCAGTTGAACTTTACAGGATATATGCGACATTGCAGGTGGACAATCTTTTTTAAATGGTCTCAATTTTTACGTCACAAAATGCTGATATTTTAAGAACGATTTGTCAACTTTAAGATTCGCCATCCTCTCAGGTCTCATTCTCTAATTTGCTTCCTCCGCTGAGCGAACAAAACATTAAAATGGCACAAACAGAAGAGGAAATGGGTGCAGAGTGTGCACTCACTGTACCTTGCTGATGTTGCTGCTGGTGACTCTTCACTGTGTCTCCGCTGAGATTACACAGCAGGACGACTGCGCTCTGGACTGTTCCACTGGTGACACTGTTGGCCTTTACAAAAGTTGGACGCAAGGTCAGCTTTCACTTTTACTCATGTTATCAACCAAAAGTTCAAGTTTTACATCTCTACTTTTAGCCAGAAAATTTCTAACAACTGTGAAGAAGTAAGAAATGGAAAAAAGGAAGGATATGGACTTTAAACTTTATTTATGCCTTCTCGGTATAGGCACAGTTTATGAAAACACAGAAAAAGAAAAAAAAAACCTTCTGTAGGGTGATAGTGATTCATTTCACATTTGATTTGACACCAAATCAAACGCACTATAATCTGACAACGGTTTTGCCACTGTCGACCAAAAATCTTACATCTCCACTTTAATTTTTTTTTTTTTTTTCTGCCATGAGCCTAACATAACCTAACGCTCCTTTAAAATTGATTAACAAATTTACCTCAATGGGCTGGGGTGATCGGCAATGACTTTTTTAGACACAGGTTTGAGTTTTAACTTCTCGACAGTCTGAAGCATCGGTGAAGCTCGGCTTTAATTCAAGTGCTGCCTTATGCAGACACAGCTGTCAGCGCCATCCCAGAAAATAGTCCCATCCTAATGATCTTTTTTGTTCTCATCACAGACTGTGTGCTCGTGCACTCAGGCAGATTTGCTGTGACACTTCTATTGATAGAAGCATGGGAAATGAAAAGCAGCCGTGTTCTCTCTGGGAAGAATACCAGATGTCACATTTTGCACAAACTGATCCTTGGCGGGCAAAACTAGAACTAAAAGGTTCAATTATGTATTTCTTCTAGAAGTACTGGAGAATAGTAATATGAGATAATTGTTTATTTTAAGAAGAAACAATGTTTCGAACTGCAGCTTTTGCCTTCCTCATACTGCCATCTCCTGAATGCCTCCTTCTCCTTTACTTCTACCCTCGCTCCTTCCAGCTAACACTTTCACCTGCTAATAGGATCTGCAGTCCTTACTTTTACAGCTTTTTCCCATTTCTCCTTCTTCCTCCTGCCCCCGTTTCAGCATTTGATCCTTTTAAAGATATGCCAGCTCTGCCTCCAGGGTCTGCGTACATCAGTGTGATCTGTGTACGGGCTGCTAAGTCAGGCTGGTACTCATCAGGTGAAGTTGCCTGAGGCTGAAGACAACGGCATCCGTTCACACCTTGGACAAACTGCCTTTCCGTGACGATGCTAAACCTATTTGATTTTTTTTATGAACTAAGAAGGTCACAAAAATACTTTATAGTGAATACAAAAAAAACCCTAAACTGAACAATAACAGTGAGCAAAAAGCAGAGGTTATTTTAATTTGGATCCTCCTAGAAGGCCCTCTAGAAACTCATGTGAAAACAATGTAACTAACAAGAGTCTATTGTAAGCAAATGAATCTAAGCAAAGGCTCAGCGAGCTAACGGTTAACAAGTCCGTTTTAGGCGCCATCCTGAGGTCCTTTTACGTTTGAAGCAGAACTACTTCATCATGTAGACAAATACAATTAAGAGAGCTTCTCTGTGAGAAGTGTGATCAGGAGTGACAGGTGTGCTCCGTCTTGATCAGAGGATTTCAGGCAACATAAATCAATCCATAGGTGAGCAACACAGACAGCTCTAATGGACCCAGACATGAGTGGTTCAGACAGCAGTAAACAATCAGGAGACGAGTTAATCAGGCTGTTGGATAAGAGTGTTTAAAAATTCTGCATCAGCTAGTCACGGTTGTGAAAGCAGCCATGTCGAACGCTCATTATTTAGGATGGGTGTGGATGTGTGAGTGTGTGCGAGGAGGAGGTGGGGGGGACTGTTTCTTGCAGCACAAGTATTTTGCTTAGCTGTAAACAGATTGCCCTATGTTGGGTGGGTGCATTAGAACGTGTGTTAGCAAAAAAGGGTCAGGGGAAATAAATTGTTTACTGGCAACGCTACTATGCTCCAGTGATAACAGGCAAATGGTGTGTGTTTGTGCATGAGGTCTTGTGTTGGGTGTGAACAGTGGAGTTCATATTCCAAGTCTATTAAGCGTCCCTCCTCCCTCGTGCTGACCTGCCAGTCAATTACACAAGCCCTCTAATAGGTCAACGCCACTCCAACTCATTTGCATAGCGGCTGGATGGAGCGAGCGAGAGAAAGTGCAGAGCAAGACTGAGAGAGGAATAAAAAAAAAGAAGAGAGAGAGATGCACTGATAAGGCTTTCCGGTTTTCCACTGAAGTCTGATTCGACAGGTTCGATTTTAACTGATTCAGATTTTTCTTTTAGGCACTATGACACATTAAAGAGGAAAAAATGCCCTGCAGGTTTTTTTGATAAAGCTAGTAGTTGTGGATCCAAGAGAAAATGAATAAATTAAGAGGATAATCCCCAAATGTGTGTCAAGGCACATGTCCCAAACCTTTATCAGATTTTTTTTATTAAACTCAAAAAAGTCCTTCGAAGTGCATGCTGTTGGTTGAGCTGTTTATAGGCTGAAAATGGCGGGAGCTCCTAGTTTAGATGCATTTAACGAGTTAAGTCTGAAGACGAGGAAACTGGAAGCGCTTCTGGGTTCTTGCTACAGCCTCACATATAGTTGGTGCTGTTTACGATATCCTAGCTACTCGAGTTCATACAAGAGGAATCTTGTTTTCACTGAAAAAGGACAAAGTTACAAACATAATCAAAGTAAGAATGGGTGAAAAAATATTAAAATTACATTAATTTTACATAGAAATTAAAATACTGGCCAATGTGTTGGTCATGCTGCTTGCTTTAAACAAACAACACGTTTACTTAGGTACTGACCTACCAATCACTGATCAGAGATTTTAAAAAAGGGGAAAACTGACTAATTCAAATCCCTAGTTGACTGATTGGGGCATCTCTGTTTAATATAACACACAAGTTTGTTTTATCTGTTGTTTTCTCAGCTGATTTTACGAATAGTTGATTGACAAACATTATTAAACTGTTTCTTACCATAATGAGCTGAAGGACAACTGAGAGGATCCTGCCCTGTTTGATCAACCTGAAAAAGAGAGATAATACAAATACTGAAAGAGCTGTAGACAAACCAAGGTCAAAATTCATTTTATGGATTTTCTACACTACTCACACATGCATGATCTGCACACAAACACAGACTTGCAGACACATAAATGTGGATTGGACTGTTTAATCTTCATTAAGGGCAGAATTAACTCCACCGACGCCTGTCTGACACCAGTGAAACTGAAAAGAGGAGACCTTTCCTCAGTTTCTTAAAGAGCAGAGGTGACAAGAATAAATGAAATAAGGAAAGGTGCGACAGAGGGATGGAAAGACATGGAACGAGAGTGGAAGAGAAGACGGGGACAATTATATTCTTTAAGGAGAAAGAAGTGCGGGATTATAAAAGAGCAGATTTCAACAGAGAAGACAAAGGGATGATGGGAAAAAAAAGAAAAGAAGGGTTTAAAAGGGGAAAAAGAAAGAAAGTGAATCAACCCCCTTTGAAAGACAAGAGGAATATAGATGGAACGGAAAAAAGGGCAGGAAAGAGATGGCTTTACAATCTCTTCTGTAATTTATCAAGGTTCTTTGATTTACATCTAATTACCATCTGGACAAAGCATCTAAAGTGGTTTAAATAGATGTCTTATTTACATATATGTGCATTTTGAAGCATTAAAGCATTCATGTCGTAATGGGAACAAAGTTAAATCGAAATAGACGGGTGTTAATGCGTTGCCCAGTCATTTATCATCAGTCTAATTATGATCCATTGCTTGTCGAGCAAACAGTCAGACAACCTTTAGGAGCTTCCATTCAAACAAGCTAACTTAATAAAGTGTGCAAACACACCGACACTGATGAAGATGTTCCAGCTTATAAACCCAAGATTTAAGTCTGATGCATCTGAAAACAACAAACATTTCAAAAGTCTCATCTCAAATTGTTCTTTTTTAAATTAATTACTCATGATATATATATATTTTTATTTTTTATTTATTTATTTACTTTTTACATTCATTTAGCTGTTCTTCCACCTGCCGAACGCTGCTGCAGTCCTATGACCTATTTTTTTATCTTACTTTTTTAGGATCAATAAAATTTTCATGTTTACTGAGAGCGTATTCTCCACACCATTACCCCAAATTCTCAGCCATGTGCAAAACAAACTGAGCTTTATTGAATCAAGCACTTGTTTTTACTGTTATGGCCTAAATTTTTAACTTCAGGGTGTTTCAATACTAGAAACTCGAGGGGAAAGAGTTAGCTCATACTCTGGTTCTTATCTGCTGACTTCTGAATGTGCTGATGTTTTACACAGCATGGAGAAAGTTTAAGAGATGCTGGATTTAGCATCGCTGATGGAAACATTTACTCTCCAACTGCTCCTTTTCTCACTTGTTGAAAACTAAAATTTTCATCCTCTATTGTGATGAAATTCATTGCCTACATCTGTGACTCTAATGTAGATAAGTCGAGCTTATAACAGATGATTAAGCATCTGTAATTGCTGTTGTTTAAGTTCATTCTTTTCAGATGTTTTCCTCAAAGCTGAGCGCTGAGTTAGTTTGTGTGTGTTAGCCTCCGCGCGGGTGTGTGTGTGATTGTGTTTGCTTGTACATGTGATGGATGACCCCCCATTATGGAGCTGACAGTCTGAAAGATGAGAGGACAGACCAGGCCAGCACAACATGATAAACTGGGCCACCTTTAAACTACCAGCCATACATCAATTGACAAAGTGCACAACACCGAACGAACCAGAGCACAACACATGACCTACAACAGAGCAAAAACTGATTAATCAATCCTCATTATGTAAGCCATAAATTAAATTTATCAAATGGTTTTTACAGTGATTTGTATTGTAATGAAGAGAAATACAGGGAAATTAACAATATTTCAAAAATGTTTTTTATGCATTTACTCACGTGGGAGAAAAAATGATCGCCTCTTGGCCAATTCGTACCCCCATTTCGTCCCAACCTACTTTCAACAAACCATGTGATTACATATTTACCAAAACAACTGTGTAATTTAGTAACTTGCGTAAATCTTACGCACAGCTGAGGATAACTGTATACCATTTTCTGTAGCGTTACAACGTAATTCTATTTATTTGTGCTGTGTTTTCCATTATTGATCATGTGACTCTAAAACAACCCAGATTATGACCCCTGATCTAACCATAATAACTGAAACTTATGTCCTATTTATTGCATTTGTGTAAACAGAAAATTAGGCCCAGTTTGTACAGAACAACTTATGGGAGACAGAGAGCAAGTAGGCTGACAGTGAAACAACGTAAAGTACAAAGGTAATGGCGAAATGACCTCCACCCAGGAAAAATACTTTCTATTGCTGTATGTACAGCAGCAAAATTGAGTTTATTGTACAAACTAACAAGGGTAAGATTACACTAATAGCTTCAAATAACGAACATTTTCCTTCTCCAAACTAAATACACAATACTTCTTTTAATGATACATTATAATTGTGTTGTTACAATCTGCGATAAACGTGCTGCGTAGGCACACACCATCTTGAGGAATCATAACCCACTCCTCATGACCAAAAGGCCCACACATCATTTATATCCTTGGGTTTTCAGGTTGCAAACACATTTTTTTTTTAATCCCAGCAGAAATTTTCAGTAAAATTCAAAACACGTGATTGGGACGGCTTCAATATGGCTGTATCTCTCAGCTCTTTTGATGGAGTAGCTCCTCCTCTTGGTGTGCAGGTACAAAGTTATGTTTCCGCTTTCCTAATTTTCTTTTTCCTATTTTTTTCAGCTCAGTCAAAGTTGGATATAGTATGAACTTTTCTGTAGAAACTGAAGCCTCCTTGGCTGCTACCACCAGGTTTTTCTCAAGGTCTTCTTAGGCTGAGGGGTTCTGTCAACTAGCCTCCTCAGGAATCTGGTGGCAGGTCGTCTTTCTGCCAGGTCCAGGTGCTGTGATCCATGTCAATCTAGCTTTAATCAAGTCATCTATGCGTCCAACTGAATCTTTCACAACAATTAAAGGCTTTGCTATCTTTTTTTTGTATCATTTGTTTGTTTGTCCAAGGCAGTTATCTCTGGGACAATTGTCTGGATTTAGCCATATTTCTTACATGCGATATTAATAGCCCCGGTACTAAAGGATTTCTATGAAAGGCTCACTAATCATGGCTCTGTTCGGGTGTACCTGAAAACACACCTCATTTGCATATGCATGTTTTTTTAGCGGGGTGGAATAATTTTGAGATTGCGGCATTCTGATCAAAAGCACCATTTGGTGTTTGATTTATATAAAATCCTTGTAAAAATTTTTTTCTTTATTTAAACTTTTCTTGTGTACTATTTGCACAAACAAGTTGAAATTTTGCATTGGGGATTGGAGTCATTTTCATAGCAATTGTGTGTGCATAACATATCTATACGCAGTCCCATAAGAAAATGTGTTATTTGGAAAGCTAGCTACAACACATAAACACACATTTCCCACAGAAGCAGACATTTAAGGACATTAAACATTGATGGGAAAACACAGTTGCAACCCCACAGGAAGAGGTCTTTGGCTAAAGGTCATAGTAAATGTAGTTGTTTGAAGGTGTCTGGACTGTGATAATGAAGAGGGAGACAGCAGGCTCCCTTCCCAACGTTAATGTCCCCAATTTACCATCTAATTACCACTCGGCTGGCTTCATAGCCACACTTATCTAACCAAGACCCAGGCAATTTAATTTCTGATTGTAAAACCGAAGCGATGGAGGGAAAGTTGTGGAGTGAGGGCAAAGGGAAAGAGCGAAATGTGGAACGATGTTAATAAATTAGAGATGGAGAGAGAAAGAGAGCGACGGAGATTGGAAAAAAAATGTTAAATGTTGTTAATAATGTCAAACAGAGGGAATGAAAAAAACTCAACGAGAAAAACAGATGTAAAGAGGAGAGTGGGCTGACACCAATTTGAAAAGTTCACGTCACTCTACTTGTGTCAAGGAAAGAAGGAGACGAGGAGAGGTGGATGAAGAGAAGGATGAAGACAAGAGTGTGGAAAATTACAGATAAGAGAAGTGGGGACGTATTTAGTTATGCAGATGAACTTTTAACTCTAACAACTGGTGGTCGGGAATGTATGGAGAGCAGGTTAATAGAGATTATTGCCTTATTTCCGCAGCAGATAAAACAAGCAGAAAAAGCAATTGGAATAAAAAAAAACAAAAAGTAACGTAATGGTTTAAATTAAAAGTTGCAATATTTGAAAGATTAATGAGTGAATCTTCAAGTCAGGATAGGACACAGAACTTGGGCATAAATGTTGTCTTGCTCAAATCCACATTAAGAGAAAATAAGAAACCACCTTTGACCTCAACATTGCTAACAGCTACATAAAGTCTTTGATAACAACACAGATAGATTTCAGTGTTGTGATGCATTTATCTTTCTGTTTCAACCTTTCATTTACCCGGCTAATCCAGCACATGATCACTTCTTTCTCAGCGTGCATCTCTAATAACTACACAATGACGAGATTGATGTCCATGGAATAAAGATCCACTCACATTAAACTCACCACCAAATCATGGGTGAGCATGAATCATTATGTACTTTGTTAAAGTTTATTACATCAAAGGGTGACCATTTATTGTTATAAATTTCTTATAAGAATTTGGATTTATCTTCACAACTATAAATTCTGAGTACTGATGTTTGAAAACCTCATGATCTAATCGTATTGTCATGATTGCATTTACTTCTTTTTCCACTGTTGGTTCCTTGAGAGCATCAACACATCTATCAATAAATGTTTAAATACGATCAAAAGTGCAGTTGATGTGTGACGCTTAGTGATAAAAAGTGGAGTTCTTTGTGTAAAAAAACAAACAAGTAAAAAAAGAAAAACAGGGAGAATATTGTGAAGAAGTACGCATCCATCATCAATTGATGTGGAGGAAAAGGACCGATGCACACACAGGAGGCAGGCAGGATCATTTGTAAGGTGTTATACTAAAGTTAAACCAAAGTGGAAAACAACAGTAAGAAAAACTGCCTAGAGAGAATAACTGAGAAAAACAAACTATGCTATTTTAAATTGTGAATATTATACAACATAAAGAAAACAATCAAAAAATAAGAACCCAGACAGATAACTCAGATTACAGGTTTAGAAACAAAACAGAGACCATAACCTCATTACAAAGAGTGATTATGTGTCATAAAGAGCAAAGTCGGGAAATGCTTCACCATGTAAAGCAGATTTATCCTCCACATGAACTAAAACAACAGGAAGCCAAATTAGCTTGTGAAATTAACCCAACAAACAAGAGCCAAAAATATGAAGTAAGTATTGTAATAGTTTAAGTAGAACCAAAACTCCTTGTGTTTGCTCAATAGATCTCCAGGAATGCTTTCATAACTCTATGATGGCCATTTTCACTCACTGGAAGCTAAGTAAAGCTCAGTCAGCCAAAAACCACAGTGCAACCATGTTAATGTAACCATGAACACATTAAACACAAGCACATACACACACATACACATGCAGACTCACACACCCTGGTAAGGCATCTCATGGTTAGACAAGGAATCAGCAGATTTTCTCTGCAAGAGCAACACATCATTATCTCTTGTTATTTTGGTGCCAGATGACTTCCTTCACAAGAGTTGTTTTTAAATTCCTGGATAGTGAATCCCTTCTACATTATGCAGAGATAATTTTGTCCTAGTGTTGTATATTTAAAGAGGATGCATTACATTTTTAAGCAAATCTCTTCAGGAGTAGCTAGTTCGCAGAGATTTCTCAGCACAACGTGTCAATTCAGTACGCACTTAAGCTTATGTAGCACCTAATGCCTGTCACTACAGTGATTACTAATGCAGGGAAGTCTGGCTTTTAAGAAAGGTAAAACAGGTCCACTTGAATGCAGATCACCAGAAGTGCTTCAGCTGGAAAGTTGTTCTTATATGCATATGATGCAGCTGTGAATCTGCATCATATGCATTGAATAATCATTCGGGTGTGTTTTGTATCCTGCAAAGAGCAGATAAATCACTGCTCGTAATACAAGTGAGTGTGTGTGTGTGTGTGTGTGTGTGTGTGTGTGTGTGTGTGTGTGTGTGTTTGTGCATTTATGCCTGTGTGCGCCTGGATAGTGATTCCCAGAGCTGAACTAGGAATCACTGGCCTTGGAATTAAAACGTTACACACTGTGGTGTTTGTATCGGTACCTGCAAGGACTGCAAAGCATTTAAATCAGAACAAGTGTATGCAACGTGAATTAAAAGGTGTCTCCACTACACACAACATTTCTGTTACTTCAGCATAATTAGCGATAAAGGTTTTCTGTAGTTCTCTTTCATTACACAACCCACATAGGTCAATTAATTGCATTTCGATGCGTATTTCTTTAGATATTTGAGTGAATAAATGTACCTGCAGATCTGAGTGCTGTGTTCAGTCATTGATACCAGCAACTTGAGTGCGAAGAGCGGGATAGGTTCTGCCGCACAAAGAAGAACTTCGAACCTGGGCAGAAACAAGTTTAGTATTTAGTGTATGATGCTTCGCCAGAGGAAGGTGAGGTGACTAAAGCTAAAAGGGAGTTAATGCAAAAAGGGAGGGCAGAAAAAATTCAGTAGCTTCAACCTTTTAAAACTGGGCTGTGAGAGGTAACAAAGGGAGTAAACTGGTAGATCAACTCATACAGTTGTGTAAAATCATAGCATAATGTTCCCTTTTAGGGATTTGGTTGACCTTGATATCTGATATAAGTATCAATTGTTAATATCAGCTCAATTTGATTTACTGGACTGATACCAATGTGTTAAAAATGACTAATGCAGGCCAAAAATGTTAGTGCCGGTATATCGCGTATCACTGCCTTTTCTTTTTCTAGCCAAAATAGCAACTTCATGAGACCAACAGGTTCTTAAAAAATGTTTTTAAGAGATATAAAGACAATAAAAGTATTAAACAACTTTTTTTTTCACAAAATATATTGCTATTCAGGGCCAGAAAATTCTCTGTTTCTTAAATAAACAAACAAACAAACAAACAAACAAACGAAAAAACACAATTAAAAATACAGCAAGTCTGTCAGGAAAGGATTTGGGAGACTAAGCAACCTTGAAAGTAGAGATTTGGTGAAGACAGATAAGACTTGGCTGCAGGATCTTCCATCTCCACTTCTTTCAGCTGCTCCTCCTTCTGTATCTCTCCTGTCTCTCTTTTCCTCTACTTTGTCCTCATTTTCATCAGCATTTTCGTCGTCTCTTTGGACGAGCATAACCAGGCTGAGTTCAGACAGCACCTTCAAAACAAACACCGACCACTCCACTGTAACGAGGAGAAAGAGAAACCGAATATAAATCAGTGTGTACAGTTTGGCATTCATGCGTCTGTAATAAATAGGAGACTTTAGACCAGCATGTGCTACTGGTGTTATTTGGCTGAAATGCAGCGTGTCATGTTTTATGTGCATCACTTTCTGATTTTTGATTGTCAAGACGCAACATTTTATTTACCTAAAATCCCCTCATCTACTGAGAAACCATTGAATCAGCTGATAGACAGCTTGCAGCGAAGGTGTAAAGGTGCAGCTGTATGTTTCGATCACAAGCACTGCTCGCCATGTCAGTTTCTTTAAAGGAAAAACTACTAACAAAATGGTGTTACAGTGCAGACATAAGCTAAAACAGCGCAACTAATATAGCTAAAGAAGTAGCCTCATTACATCATTACAATATAAAAAAAGAAATGATAAAAATGTATAAAGAGAATGAAAAAAAAAATCCATGCTAACAAAAACAGCCAAGGGCTCAAGGTTACAAAACATTTTAGACTAAAATGGAATGACAAGTAACAAGGAAACAAGATGTTAATGGCAAAATCCCTCCCCCCCTTTACCCTAACAACCAGCTCTGCTGTGTGGGCAGTGGGCACCCACAGCGACTACACATTAATGACTCACAGAGGGTCTAAAACAAAAACAATGTTTTAAATTACTGTTAAGAGTGATTTACACAAGCTACTGATTCTCCACCTTTAAAAAATTCAAGGTTATCTGTTCTGGTTTATATTCTTGCTTCTCGTTAGCAGCTGATTTCCAACTATGCACCCTGACTCATAACATAAGCCCCCCCCCCATCTTTCTCCATCGATACATTACAAACACTTTCTTTTGTTTTATAACGGATATATTTCAAGTGACAGGGAATGGAAAAAAAGAGAGTCTGTTTCTCCTATTAAAATGATCCTATCCCTGAAAACTTGCTATTCAGCTTTTTCAGTTCCTTCCCACTCCCAGCACTCTGATACTAGCCTCTCTTTCTATTGCTATTCTGTCTAATTCGCTTTATTAAAAGTGACACACCACTCATACCATTTCTGCTGAAAGCCAGAGTTGTCAGAGGAGGTAGGACAGCATCCACAACCTTCAGGAACAGAAGAAGACAGAATGTGGCAGAATCATTTACAGTCTGGCGAAACGCGAGTCCAGCCGGAGATCATATGAGAACGTGAAACAAATCACATCAAGCAGTAACAGGAGGAAGATAGTATCAAGCAGTATGTAAAAGGAAAATTGAACTGTCCTATATACAGCATTAAAGGGATAGTTCATGATTTTCTGCAGTAAGGTTCTGTTAAAAGGTAAAAAGCAGTTAAAATCATATGTGCAGAAGAAGATGACTCTCATGTGGTCTTCATTTAGAATAAAGCCAGATTATTTGGTCTGGAGGCAGAAGCTAATAGCGAGAAAGTAAAAAAGGTCAAGATTAAAGCAAATATCTATAAGTTCAACCTCAGAAACATCATAGCTGTTGTTGGGAACATCATTTTACGAACCTATGCAGTCATGTCTGTATAGGATGGTTATTTAAAAAGAAACCATTGGCTTCCAGGAAGTGGTGTACCGTCACTGATGGTACACCACAACTGTATGAAACACGTAGTGAGAGTTTCAGATCAGAGAAACCGTTGAACAAAATAATAAAGCATCTTTTCATTTTAAGCTGTTACAGTATTTTTTACTTTTATATCAGACAGCTGGGTGTGCTGTGGTGGCGCATTTAACCCACATTTGGAGGCCTCAGTCCTCGACGCAGCTGTCGCAGGTCCAATTCCCGGCCTTGGCGACCTTTGATGCATGCCTTCCCCCTTCTCTCATTGCCCACTTTCCTGTCAATTAACTATCAAATAAAGGCCACTAGAGCCAAAAAAATAAAAATCAGACAGCTACATTACGAGTTTGTTTTTTTTATTAGTATGTTTTTTTAAAAAAAGGTAGAACATTGGTGATGATGTAAAAAATTATCTGCTCCTTTATTAATAATTATCCTTTATTACCTGAATTGACAGCAATGATGGTTTAAATGTCCACAGGTTAGCATTCACAGAAGAAATGCTTTGGTATTGGCCCCAATCTAACAATCTAAAAAGCCATTAGTTCCATCTTTTGAGGATTTTTACCCAGAGAATCTATGACAAATAAAATATGAACCGCTTCTAACCTTTTTACAGAACCTCTCTTCAAAAATCCTGAACTATTCCTTTATTATCTGTTTAACAGCTAAGTCTTTTGCATCTTTGTTGTCTTATGTGGGAGAGGGGGAGAAAGGAAATATACCTTCTAAAGTAAGCCAGTTAATAGACTGGCTGCATGTTTAGATTTTGTTGAAAAGGAAACTCTGTGTTGCATTAATTCTGGAGGCATCAACCAAGCAGACCACTGTCACAGAGGGTCAAATTACTATGGAAATTCACTGCTGAGTGATTCTTTTCATTTATTTATTTATTTTAGGATCAAACAGACGCATGTTCCAGAACTGTCAAACCCTTATTTAGGCAAGAACTGTATACCACAAATTTGCATGATTACTAATATTACCATAGAAACAAGACTAGCACAGACACAGTGTGTGAGGTCATTACATTAAAAGCACAAGAAGGAAAACTACAAAGGAAGTTGCCCACTACCTAATGGCCTGCAAATTAATAGCAGAGCCATCAAAAGGCTAGGTGGAGCGCGTGTGCACATGAATGTGTGTATTTGTTTGTGATTGTGGTTTTGACCCTTTTACCTTGTTAGCATGCCGTCTACTGTCCAGTGGTGCAAAAAATCCCCCCGAAAATCAATGGTATCTTGTTTCATTAGAAGATAGATGCTGCACTGCATATAATACATTAATTACTATTATTTATGGAACCCCTGTCGGTACGATAAAACTTTTTGGACTGTGCTCAATTATAACAGGGACTGAAATGAGTTCTTCCACTGTTTTTTCCCGTACACTTTTTATGACTGATCTACTTCTGCATTCTTGTGTAAGTTCAACCATTCAACTTTTACCATATTTTGCTCATTCAGGACACTACGGCTTTGTCTTTTGGTACTGACATCTTCTACGGTGGAGGAAATATTCAACTTTGTGTGATTGTCTTAGGCCCCATTGAAATTAATGGACCATCCCATAATTTCTGAGAAATTTTGCTAAAACTTTGGCTCCCTTTCACATCTAACTACTTTTGTTTATTTAAGCTTTTTCATACATTTTACAGATTTCATATCCCTCTTCAAGTTTTTTGATTGCATTTTAATTTACACTGGGTTCCCAATCTAAATCTAAACCCAAAAATCCTTCCAACCATAATTCCAACCTTCCTTCCAACATTTAAATTAATTTCCAACATTCATTTCATTTCCCTTTGATGTCAATAAAGTAATTTTGAATTTGAATTGAATTTGAATCCTAATTCCAACCCTCATTAAAACGCTCCTTCAAACCCCATTTACAACCCAATTGTCAACCTTCCTTCCAACGCTATAATGCTATCACTGGTATTTTAGCTAGCTTTACCTTTATAGCTAATTTTAGCTTTTAAGAGGGTGGTTTTCTCACACTGCCTGGAGTATGTGGCTGCATGTCAACATGCTAGTGCTTGCCTAGTTGCTTTCAAAAGGACTTTAGCTAAGCTTAGTGTTTTAGCTAATTTTTGCCTTTACAGGTGTTTTTCAGATTGATCGGAATATATTACAATAAGTTGCTAGCCTAGATGCTATCCTTGGTATTTTAGGTAGCTTTACGTTTTTAGCTAATTTTAGCTTTTACGTGAGTTTTTTTCACACCGCATGAATTTTACTGTAGGTCAATTTGTGAGGGCTAACCTACATGCTATCATTGATATTTCCAATGATAGCATGCCAGCTTTATTGGCTAGCTTTAGCTTTATACCTCATTCTACCTTATAAACTGCTGCGGCCTTTACAGTTTAGCTTTGAAAGCAGTATTTTGCACCAATTTCTAATAGTCTTTGTGTTGGACTTTGTATTGACTAAAAGTTTTCACTCCTCTTTTACTGTTTTTTTAATATGTTTTGCAGGTTTTATCCTTTATTACATTGTCCAAGTCTTCTCAATTCTCAATTCAAATACAATAGATACGATTTATGGATCTGATTGTCTGGAACGTGTTTTCCTGTTTTCTTGGTTTACTGACACACATTTTTCAGTCTTGTTTATGTGCTTTAATGACAATAGAATTAATGTAAAAAAGTTTTATTAAGGAAGGTTTTGAAACAGACCAAACTAACAGAAAACTTTTCTTGTTACACAACTACAGTTGAGAAATTAGAGATCTCCCAGGTAGGAGTCCATGTCCTTGTCCAGAAACAATAAAAGCTAATCTGAGCTGGCTTGGGGGTAATTAAAGTGTCTTCCTGTGTTATTGACAATCAGTAGCTGCAAGTCTCCTCTTTGCTCCATTGTCTGTTCCTCATCTCTTTCTTTTCACCCTTTTCATCCTGTCTGCTTCCTGCAGTGCTCCATTCCCATACGTCAATAGTCATTAAATACAATCTCATTGTTCCATCCCATGCACATCCACACACGCACGCTTGCACAGAACTCTCACAAATCTGACGGGGTTCGCTTGGTTCAATATTTGATTAATTTCTTGGCCATTGCTCACACGTTGACCCGCTGTTCTCTGATATCCGCCGACCGGTTAGAAAGAGTGAAGGGCACATAGACTATAATACCAGGAGTTACAATATGAAATTGACAAAGTAGGCTGATTACGTAACATAATTTAATACAGGTATTTAGTGGCCACTTTCATCTAAACTGACTTACAACGTGATGAGCAGCAACTAACACTTATAAAAGAAAGAAACTATGGTAAGCCATATGTTTTAGCTCTGAATCTATTTAAAGTGCAGCTGGCATAAAGTAAAGTGTGAAACAGAGTTAAGTTTGTTTTGTGGTCTAAGAAGAGAGAAGTGTACTCAGAATCCACTTATGCTTTGTGTATCTTTAGTACATAAAGCTATTTATAAAGCTATACCCTCACACAGTGGTTCCTAAATAAAGATTCAGGACCCCACTGGGCATCACAAATCAATAACTATAGGGTCTCGAAATATAAATATATGTATAACATAAATATAAGCCTGTTAAACAGCCAGACAAACACACAGATATGTAGACAGACACACTAACTCAAACATTCAATCAGGGCGACATCAGAAAACATATAGGAAACTACACATGCATATACTCACAGCACAATGATACTGAGTGACTAGAGTATGGTGCTGACTCAGGACCTCCACAATGGACAGAGATGTTCTAATCAGCTCTTCGCATATTGCAACACCTAATGAGGAATGAAATTTATCAGCAGCACAGAATCAGGATTGAGGGATTAAACTCCCTAATTGCTTAAGATGGTTGAACGCTGATGCAGTTTATATGCATACTTGGAATTCACAATTCACACATTTCTTTTTAGGACTGTGTCTGTTTTCCTAACCACACATGAGTATTATTATTGTTTCTTATTTAAAATGTCTAGTTAAAGTATACACAGTTTAGTCATAACATTCAGAGTCAATGTAGCTTTAAAAATCAAAAACTGTGTAAGACCCAATGATGGGTATTAAAGGAAAGAAATATATTTACTAAACACCAATGCTAAGTGACTTCATATTGATATATTATGACTACAGAAAAAGCTGCAGATTCTCATTTGGCATCTAGGTAATAATCAATGGAAAAGAACTGACCCACACCACTGGACAGGTTAGTTTCATTGGACTCCACAGAAATAATGTAGTTCTGAAAGAAAAAATCAGTAAGAGCACAGAAATCTTATGTTATACTTGCAATGCTGCAGTGGGGTTTGTTTGTGTATGGAGTAAGAGGTTGGATTTTACCCCAGGTTACTAATTCCACTGTGATGCTACGGTTCAGACATTAAATATTTAGTGTGAAATAAAATAGAAAACAGTAACAACATGTGGAGGACTCTGATTTAGTTTACAGTAAACCTTGAAATATTTTGACGGAAAAATATCAAGAAATCAGAAAGTCAGAATGACTGTAATATTCTGCAAATGTAAGTTGTTGTTTTTTTTCCAAGACTAAATGTCATATGAGTTGGTCGCTTTGTCAATTGTAGTCTAAATTGCCTACATAATGTGCAGAACTACAAAAACCTCTAGTGTTAAGAGATTTTTTTTTTCTTTAACCAGTCTATCAGTAAGTATAAAGATCACTCTAAATGACAGAAATGACTCAAATCCAATACAAATTGTAATTAGTTTCAACATCTCTTTTGGATTTTGTCTTTAGTTTATAATAAAACCTAAATGGACAGTTAGTAAAGGTGACTTATAAAGCACTTACAAGCAGCAATCCAATTTGAACCAGAAACTCCTGGGTTACAATTCGAGCTCTGAAGACCTGGAGAGAGACGAACGGACCAGCAAGTACAAAAACAGAGCGACTCATAGGTCAGCAAAGTAAAACAGTCAAGAGGTAAACTGACTCACACTCCATGCTCCAACCAAATAGGTACTTCTTAAAAACATCAACTGAAAACATTGCTAAAATATTAACTCAACCATTAAGTTACCTGAGATGAAAGGAGCTCTAGAACTACAGACAATGTTGGCAAAGTCTGTTTAAGCTGTTTACTCTGAGCTGCAGATGGGTGTTTCCTCCCAATCACATCTCTCAGTGCAGACAAGACATCCTCTATAAGAGACAAGATGAAGACATAAAAATGGAAGAGAACGAACAAGAATGGCCAATAATAGGGATGAATGACATTAGGGAGAAAAGCTGCCAGTGACGATGATGATATCCTACAAATATTATGTTTTCCTTGCTTCTATCATTCCTTTATTTTGCACGTGGTAGAAATTAATATAATTGGCCAAAAGTATGACTAGCTAATAAAGTGTGAGCGCCTCTTACCTGTCAATAAAATGGCCATACGTTTACTAAAGTCAAAGCTGTTTTTGGTGATGAAGATATTAATGAAAGAGTGTAATTTTCAATATACTTTAAAGCCCTTAGGAATAAAACGGTCTTAAACATAGGCTTTAAACTGAGATAACTTCATTTGAGTGAAAAAAAAAATCATTCAAATGAAAAAACTTTTACAAATCCCATTTTATCTAGTGTGTGTGTGTGTGTGTGTGCGTGCGTGTGTGTGCGTGTGTGTGTGTGTGTGTGTGCGTGTTTGTTTGTTTGCTTGAGTGAGAGTTGTTCCAAGCCTACCCATTATCACCGGTGCAGTTTGACTAAGATGCAGCAGCAGTAAATCCAGACACTGACAGAGGTATCCTGATTGGCTGGGGTTGTCTCTGACAGGAGTGGCTTTCCGCAGGTCTCTCTCCAGGTACATCACAAGTCTGTGCAGACAGACAGTGCAGGATTGTACTGGTCCAGTCGGACGTTTACATAGACTCATCGCGGCTAAAAACCGTTTTAATTTTGGGAGCCCCTTTTCAAAGCAGACTTTTCAAAGCAAGAGAAAAGGGAACAGTGCAAATACTGACTCTGTCACCTAATCATTGCAGCTGAAATTGAGAAAAGTTTTTTTTTTAAGCCTGGTATATGATTTTTTTTGTCAGTCTAGGTCAAACTTAGGTCAGAGTTCTGGAACGACTCAAAAGAACATTACAAAAAACAATTTTGAGGTGTGTTTGGGGGCAACTTATCTGAACATGTTTTAACAATTTAACAAAAAGATGTAATAATTAGATTAAAGAACATTAGTTAGGATGTTCAGAAGCAAGAGTTCCAAGAGGAGAATGATTCCCACATCAAAATTGGTAAAACAAAGTCTGGTATGAAAACCACCTGTGCTTCCATCACACCTCAGCAGAATCACAGGCTGATGACTGCCTCCATGCTCCGCTGAATTAATGCAGCATTCAAGCAAAAGGAGCCTCAACCAAGCATGAAGTGCATAGAAATGAACATACATTTCAGAGAGCTGGCATTTCAGATTAAAATTTATTTTATTATTAATATTATGCAGCATTTTAATTTCTGAGAAAGAAATTTTTCGCTTTCATTACCTGTAAGCCATAATCATCCAAATTAAAGAAGAAATAAAGACTTGACCTGCTTCACCTTATGCATAATGAGTCTTTGTAACATAAGTTTCTCTTTCAAAATATAAAATGTTCTTACATGTACCTGTTTATGAGTATTAGCAATCAGTTAATCAAACTTTTAATAACCTCCTTAACTTTGGCCTACAACTCATATCACATAGTTTAACATTCCAGATCGTCAAACCTTTAAATGCAGCTGTGCAAAGCCAATATAAAGACAGATTAGAATAATCATAAAAACACTCGTATAGTAAAGTTGGATCTTCAGTCCAGATTATAGAAAGAAAAACTATGATTTATATACACGAAACAGCCCAACCATATTTTCCATAGCATGATATTAATGTTTGAGGACTGCTCTTTTACAAGACGCCATCAAAAGTTGTGAACAAGCCAGCCAGCCTGCTGACCAGAGAGGCACCGCCAGCTTACCACCATTTTGTCACTGACGGCCGGAGACTCAGAAGCTGCTCACATGAACTGACCCACAAGTCGCTCGCTGTGCGGCTGAGTGGGTGTGACTGGATATGCTGAAAGCCATCATATTCCACCCTCGCTGCCAATCTTGACACCTCTTGGTGAGATTCGAGCGAGTTTATCTCACAGAGACAGGCACGCATATTTTCATGTCATCGAGGTGCTAATTAAACACAACGCAAGGCTGCGAGAGAGTGAGACTAAGGCAAATATGTGTCTCTGTGTGGCTGAGTCATGTGGCGTTCTCAGTGGGAGAGAGACAGGCAAACCAAATCTAAACGCTCCAACTCTGCTTACAGAAGGAGAGCAAGTGAGGCGTGTGAAGAAACAGGCAGAAATAATAAAAAAAGAAAACAGCCAGAGGAAATGAAAAACAAAAACATTGAATTTCTATAATCCTGCTCTAATGTAATAAAAGAAGACATATTTACATGCGGTATGGTAAGGGAATCGACATACGATGTTTCGGGGATGGCTGTGGATTGTGGAGAACGGTGGGGATCAAAAAGATCACAAACCGATTGTGTTACATTTCCATTTTCTTTCACAGTTTATTTCTGTAACCCAAATTTGTATGAAATAATTTTTCTACGAGACATGTTCAGAAAGACAGTGTGCAGGTGAGAGGCATAACGGATCACATTCCCCTGCAAGTTATTTATAAAAAGATGTGACAAATGAGAGTTAAACAACTGTAGGTTTGCAATGCTGCAGCCTATTTAAAGTTAAAAAAAACTTGTTTCCTGAGATACTTAACATCCCAGAAGAATGAGTAAAGAATTTATTTTCCACCTAATATGACAATTTGACAATATGACAAAGTTAGATGAATACATAAATGAAAATTGTAATTTTTGTAACACTTGTAAAACATTTGTTGCCGTTCATTCAGGCTGCAGGAGAGAACACAGCTTTCAGGAGACAACAGGAAGGTTGAACTTGACTGTAGAAAAGATCCTATGTTTCATCTGTTTGAGGTTTAATCCTCTGTTTCTCATGATATGTGCTCGATTTTGTTGGCAGCTTTTTGAAAATCTTAAATTTAAGGTAAGGAACTAAAGCATCTAGAATACACACACAATCAGCTGCTTTAGCAGCAATAGCCATATAATCACCAATTTAAGAGCCCAGAGACACCTTAAAATGTATTTATTAATTTTTTTAAAGCATGGGTAAGTCATGTCTTATAAACTGGCTTGTTATTTGCACACACAACGTGACCTTGCGTCTGCTCAAAATAAGAGCACTGACTACTCACCGCAGGAAGGCTATAAACAATTATTTTCAATACCATTTTCTACTTTTTGATACTGTAGTTCTCAACGATAAATTGCACTTGGCTAAAACTGGTTTGAGCAGGTCATAGTTTTACAAAAAAAAGAAAAAGAAAAAAAAAGGGCTTTGTAAATCGGCCATCAGATTTTATTTAGTGCATCTCTCCCCTGGTGTATAAAATCCTTCTCCAAGTTCCCATCCTAATATATTTCTAAAGAGGGCCAGTTCAAGAAAAAGCTGAGCAAACATTGCGAGGAGCCAGGGGGAAAGAACAGATAAGACACCAATAAGAGAGAATTATAATGATTCATGTGATTTGAACATATAGTTAAATTGAAAAGCCAAGTGGGAACAGGGTTGTATGGATGCATGGATGGAGGAATCACACATTTCATCATATGCTCCTGACACATGCAATGCTGCAAGGCAGCAGGGTGAACCACAGGACAAGCTGCTAATAAACTGTTTGAAGTTTGAAAAAGACTAAACTGTATGCGGCTAAGTTAAATGTGTTGGGAAAATCTATTTATATGAATATTCCCATAGCTTCTGCATTAGCTTAACACAAAAGGTTATAAAAACTATAACTACTTTGCTAAAATCTGCAGGCAGAATTTTGATGAAAGAAGTCTCTTCTGTAAACGTTTCCGCAAGACATGTGCAATTTACAGCATCGGAATGTGCTGTTTTGACCCAGATTTGGTTTTTAATCTGAAAAATGTTTTTAAACATTTAATCTAAAAATACGTCTTCGGCCATAGAGAACAGATATCCATTTGTCTTACCAGAGAGTACACTGAAGAGGTCATTTATATAGCAGTGTTGTTGGATAAGAAAACATAGCTGTACTGAAAGCTACAGTTAAATAATTAAAGGGAAATCTCACCCTGAAATGGAATTCAAAAATGCAACGTGTTTGTTCTCCGACAGTTCAGGCTGTGTGTGAACGTATACCGCTACATTCCAGAGAAGCTAATTAGCCAATGGTTTGCCAGACTGACTGCAGCTAAGAGGACGTTTCTCCACTCTGAGCCTCGGTGCAGTCAGACAGCAGGAGGCTGTGCAATGAAATGTGGTGAGTTGAGAAAAGCGCAGCAGGCAGGCGTCACATTTTAGAAACAAGGAAT
Organism: Poecilia formosa; assembly: GCF_000485575.1. Lineage (NCBI taxonomy): Eukaryota > Metazoa > Chordata > Actinopteri > Cyprinodontiformes > Poeciliidae > Poecilia > Poecilia formosa. The sequence goes on from NW_006799939.1 coordinate 3,221,187, forward strand.
AAAGTACAATTTAAAAAGCAAAATGTCTTTAATTAGCCAAGTAGAAGTTTTATATCCTCTTAGGCTGCTCTAGGTTGTTATCTTGTAACAACTCAGTTACAAATAGATGTCGTAATGTCAGTTTGTTGTAGAGTTCTTCAAACTAATCTACCTCGTGCCAAATACTCTAGATTAAGATGGATAAATAATCAAATGATGTGTAACAGAGAGTAAGTTCTCTATTCAACTGTGTGTGAACTATAGTGGTGTACAGTGTTTACCTGTGCTGACAGCAGTAGAGCAGCATGTGTGTGTTGTCCTGTGTTAGCAGCAGTAACACCAGTAATGCTTTGGCTCTCGTCATGGCAGATGGGCTCTCCAAGCAACGCAGCACTTTCAGAACCAGATCCTACAAAACAGAACCACCACTGAATCTTAAGTCTGCAGGCTGATGATTGTTGAAAAACAACTGGCAAACCACACCGTTCCAGTTAAAGGAAAGCTTAAAAACCTCCACATGTTTATGTTTGTGATGGTAGGACAGAAGAGGCTTTTTCTAGCACCCTTAACCACCAATTAGCATGCAGACGACATCAAAGTTTGCTGTTTTGAGACTCCATGACCCCTACATGCCATTATTTGTTGCACTTCTGAAACAGTGACTTTTGGAGATTTTCTTCTGCATTTACAGTCGTGCTTGGTGACAAGTTTAAACTTGACAGAATGGCTTAAACAAATGGACCTCTGTGTCGTATATTTAAACCATAGCGAAACAGAAATCACAGATTACTAATGAGACGTTCCTGGGCTCTCACCAGCTGAAAAAAGTGAAACATAAATTATAGAACTGCTTTCTTTAGCGCATTTTAACATTTTAGGGGTACAAACAATTGGGCTACCAGTGATTTTAGGGAAGTAAACAAACAAAAACAAGAGCTGTGCTTAAAATTGTAAATGATAAATAAAATAAAATAAAACATATTAGGCTGTGTTAGGCTGCACTTTATGACATACAAACGTTTCAACAGCCATTCCTTTAGCAGAAGTAGTACTAACTCCTTGGGAGAAAAAAAAAAAAAACTGGACTGACCAACATTCATTAACAACACCATTATCATCAACACCATACACAACCAAGTGTGTGTGTTTGCGTGTGCGCGTGTGTGTGTGTTTAGGAGCAAATGTGAAAGCATGTTCTAGTCTGTGTGGTGCAACACACCAAGTTAATTAATTTCAAAGCCCAGCCGTGTGCTCTTAGCTGATAAGTCCCTCCCCAGTACCCATAATGCTTTGCTGCAGTAGAAGACTGCAGCGTATTCATTCAGCCAATTAGCCCAGATACTGACACACTCAACAAATTAGTGTTTGTGCTTCTGAGCACACAGTCACAGTCCCTCTTCACACATGCATGTTCACGCACATACACACACGCGCACACACACACACACACACACACACACACGCACGCACACGCAAACAGACAGAGTTCTGTGTAAACAAACTCCTGGACTGTCTGTCTTTGTGCCAGGGGAGAGAAAGAGGGTGGGGGGGTGAATGCATATCAGTTTATAATTAGAGCAGAGTTGAAGTACTAAGTTTGTATTCTGGTGTTAAATTGGAAGTGTTCAATGCAAATAAATTCAGTTCAGAGTCAATTACCAATTCTAGACTGCAAGTTAAAAACCTTCAAATCAATTTCAGCCCCTCTGCCTCCCCAACATTAACACATCACATACACACTAGATGGGTTTTCTCATGAAAAATTAAATAAGTAACTCCTGACAAATTAGTTCATGCACAGTTCAGATTTAGTTCATGAACTATGTAGAAAGAGGAGAGGAGGTAAACCAGCGAAGAAAGAGAGAGGATGAATTGTAAGGATTTTACAAACTATTTTTTATACTGCGCATTTATTGATGAGTGTTTCCAATCATAACCAATGTATTAACAAGATTAAGAACATTTCTCACTAAATCTCTTGTGCTCATCGGCAAGAACCTGAATAATCACAACAGATCTTGTGCAATGCCATATTAAAACAGCGCTGCTGCTTGATAATATGCAGCCCGAATAGCTTCAAGTTTGACATTTGAACTTCTTGTAATATCTTGCACATGTGCTTCGGAGAGTGCACATACCCGGCTCTGTGTGATCCGATGTTTGTGGATGTGTGAGGCGAGGAGGGCAGAGGCCACGGCAGTGAGCAGGTGCTGCTGCACCCTGGACCCTGCTCCACCTATGCCCTCCAAGACGGCTGCGGGGCCACAGGTGTCAATCACCGACAAGAAGACTGCTGGGTCCAGCCGGGTTAGCCTTGAAAGAGACTGGGGAAACAGGCGGATGAAAACGCGCGCTCATCATGAGCTATTTTACCGCATGTCGTTCATGAATTATGAGTCCGCGTCTTTGTAAAGCTACAGTATGTTGCGCTTGGGGTCTGGAGTGTTAGAGGTCAAAGAAAATACATGAGTAGGTATCATGTAACAACAACTAACTTGTAAAATTTGCCCCACACGTGACAATAACAAAAATAATTAACATATTGGAGTGCATTGGTGGGTGATTGAAAATATGGCATGGTGTAATAATTAACAGTGATTATACTTCCAGACCTTCAACATTCTGCACATTTTGTCATGTTAAAGCCTTCAGGATATTAGACTGAGATTTAATGGGAGTGACAAATACAATAACTGCATAATTATGAAGGTAATTAAGCACAAATATTATGAAAATAATAAACTGTGCAGTTTTACTAAAAATATAAATCTGCAAAATGTAATACACATTTGCGTTCAGTCCCTTTTAATTAACTACTCCTAAATAAAATCCAAGACAACTGCCTTCAGAAGTCGTCTAATTAATAAAAGCATCCACCTGTTTCCGACTTCATCTTGGAATAAATAGAGATTCATGTGTTGCACAACTGCAAACCATCACCTTAAACTGGCAGGCTGTGCCAAATGGAACAAATGGAAATAGGAAGTAATATTTGTAATTTCCTTAGAGCTGTTTCGGACATGACACTGAAGACCCATCCCTATGGTAACACATCACAATGGCATAATTATGCTGTAGGGATATTTCTTTTTCTGGTGAGGAAGACGTATGATGGGAAAAAGTATGGACACTGGACAATTCTGGAAAAACACAGTTAAACCTCAAGCCCAGACATGAGACTGAGACGGAGGTTCACTTTCCTGTTGGACATACAGCCAGAGTTTCAATAGAACGGTTTCAATCAAATCATGTTTAATGTTTGCATGGCTTAGTCAAAGCCCAGGCCTAATTTTAATGGAGAATCTGTGGCAGAACTGGAAAAAATGGTGTTCACTGATGCGTTCTATGTAATATGGCTGAAGTTAATATTAAAAAGAACAGGCAAATGTAACTGACATTTTTAAACAAATAAAAATCTGAAAAGCATTTACTATTTTATTATGTACCAATCAGTCTTTGTCTTTTATATAGAACCTCAATAAGATGCATTACAGTCTGTGGTAATATCACAACAAATTTTTGCTACCCTTGCACCTCTTTGTTTTAGGCTGCAAGGTTTAGCGTTTTAAAATACACTTTAAAAACCAAGAGTAAAAAAATGTAAGCAGGGAAGCTTTTTTCTTTCAGTTTCACCTTGAAGCTGCACTAGATGAGAACATTTTTACTCAATGCCTATTTTCTCCGCTTTACAGAAAGTACACGACATGCCTTTGTGTTGAGTGAATGTCGCCAAGCGAGCTTACAGAGATGGCAGTGACTCTGACGGCCTCCGCCGTAGAGTGACTGAACAGGTACCACAAAGCGGAGCCCATCTCTGTGGTAGCCAGGTGACGAGAGAGACCAGAGACGGTCGAAGAGACGTTTTCTACAGCTTTTGCAGCCATATGATGAACCACAGCATCATCCTGCAAGAGAGACACACAAACTCAGCTCCAATTTTTAGCAAGGGTTTAACAGCGCACCAAAATCATGACTCTGTGTGATTTCAATACACTTCAATGAAGAAACATAAATGAAAATGTTAGTTTTTTCACTTCAGTCAGCATTAAAAAAGTAATTTTCTTTTTTCAATTTCTGAAATCATCATTTAATATAAAGTGAAAAGTTGGTACTGATGTTTTGACCCATGCCCAATGATAGATCATATACAATGATATAGTTAATGTTGATATATAGAAATTTTTGAATAAGACCGTGTTTGAAAATAGAACATGCTTAAATCTCTTTGGAGTTATTTTAATAATTTGACAGCGCAGGAGACAAAATTTTCATGGAACTGTAATTTTCACTTTTTACCAACCATTTCTCCAAAAGACATACTGATGCCATATCCTGGTAAGTATATTTTTCTATTAATAAGAATAAATCATCACACATCCTGCAACCATTGCAGTCCTTCAGACTTCGTTCTGAATACTGCAGCAATTTACAAATACTAAATTAAATTAACACAACATAATTTCAGTAAACACACAAAGTATCGTATTTGTGCTTGTGTGCTGCATATGTACGGTATGCAACCGCACACCTTTGCCTGAGCAGAGAATAGCTTCTTCTTTTCAGACAAAGGGGACAGGCTAATGAAATTTCTGTGGCTGAGGAAATTAGTTTTTCCCACAAGAGTCATTGTGGAGAAAGACAGGAAGTACAACAGATGTGATTGCCTCTGTCAGGTTGTTATTTCGTTTCACCGTGTTACATCACTTTGACGCTACTCTCTCCAAGGTGTGAGATGCAATGGGACTTCTTCCAAAATAAATCTTACTACATTTTCAGGAAAAATGGCTAACATTAATAGCGGCGACATTAATTCCACCACGCCAATTTATCATGGTCATCCTGTAAAAGTAGAGCAGGTGACACTGATGACACTTTCAGCTAAACCCCATTTTCGCATTTCACCCTCTAGCGTACAATTAGTTTGCAGATTACCATATAAATAGTGAGGAGATGCATTTTTGTTTCTCAGTCAGTGAATGCACCATAACCAAGCAAAAACAGGTTACCGTAACAGCAAAACTTTTTAGTACGGGAAGGAAAAATGTAAGTATTGTTGAGAAAATAAATTTAAAATAAGCTAGTTTTAAAACTTAACATGTCTTGATTCAAATGCCCTAATTGTGGTTTTGAAATTAGTAATGTATTCTGGCTCTTTGACCTTTATTTTACTTGTAGTTACAGCAGATGGTTTGCTAGGATCGTTTGAACTGCCTTTTGTCTGTGGGAAAACAATACAGTGGAAGTTCCAGCTTTTCACACTCATCTGTGAAAGGCCGTATACACGGCAGGGGTTTCTGGCTTCAGATAGAGGGTCAGAGATAGCTCCTGGATTGGATGAGCAAAGATACGCCTTATTTGAATAAATTAGAGAAAAGAAGATAAAACTTTCTACACAGAAGTAACAAATCAGATTTTGCTCTTGCAACTTCTCCAAAGACGTCTTTGCTTTTTGTTTGTCGTTTCCATCTTTTGTCTTTTTCTCTCTCAGGTAAATTCATGTGTTGTTTGTGCTCTGAAGTTTCTGATGTTTTGTGATGTGTTTGTCTGGTGATAGTATGCATCTGTCTTGAATAAATGCTGATTATTGTGACGCTGTTATCTCTGCGTGATCTCAGTCTTTGCGCACAGCATTTTTCTGAACCCGGGCATAAGAGAGGATTTAACGAGTCAAAAGGTTTTTAAAGTTCAAGAATTTTTCCTCTCTTTACAGTATGTATTTTTGTTACACTGAGGTGTTTTAAAATAAATGCAGATAAGATTTGGAAAGCTATTCTAAAGTAAGAAGTCTTTTGAAAACATGTACAGACATGTCTGTGGTTCATTCAGGTTGCAAGCCAAAGAGATGGTTGTTCGACTTCTAGCAGACAACAGGGAGGTCAAGCGGAGTTCAGTAAAGTTGTTTTGTTTCTGGGTCTTTTTTACACTGTCAACCTTTTTCTTTCATAAAACATACTGGTTTTGGACATGCTAGCACCTTTTGGAAATCTCAGAGTTAAAGGGTTGGACTTTTAAAAAAAAAAAGTTCTGTGGAGTAGGTCCCTTAACTGTAGTAGAAAGATGTTAACAAGCTAACACGTTTCTAATTTGTTGAATAAGCTGACCATGAGTCAGGATAATTTTCAAACAATTACAAAACCTGGAAAGCACAACAACATACCACATTTAACAAAGCTGTACAACTTATGCAGAATCCTCAAATAGACTCTGTTCTCGGCAGAGCTAAAGCGCCCTGGCAAGTCACAGCTGATTGGAGGGATTGGCTGATTGCAGCCGACAGGCTGAAGCAGAGAAACCTGCCATAGAAATAACAGAAGTTGTTTGGCTGAACAAAGTGCAACGATGGTTGGTTGAGAAATTATAATTTGCTGATATTTGCTAACATGTTGTTATATCCCGCTGCTATGAAGATTTTAATTTTAAGCTGTTTTAAATTTTTAAAGTATGGTAAAAGAGGCAATGTATGTCTGTCTGTTGTGATCCTGCAGTTCATATGCTTACTTAATTCACAATAAACTTAAGTTAAAGTTTAAAATGTCAACAATATAATCACGTTGCATATTTTTAAAATAGTGACTCCACGGGGTGCTGTGGTGGCGCAGGGGTTAAGCACAACCCAAACTCTGATCACTGCACGTTAATTATGCTATGAGAAAAATAAGTTTCGAATTAATTCTTTAAGTGATATCTAAAGAAAATTAGCACTAATAAAGTTACATTTACAGGACCACAGTTTTCAAACCACCTATATTAATAAAACATTAATACAAGCAAACACCGACCAAAGTAATGAACATAAATTAGTAAAAAGAGAAAATAAAGATGAAACTGAATAAATTACTTAAAAATATATTAAAACACAAATATAAAGCTTCCGCAAGTATTTGCGACAGAGACATTACCAAAACAGCTGCTTTCAGCACAAAAACTGCATTTCCACTTCAGATGTTACAGAAATTCAGGTCTACTTTTAACATATTTTGAGGGATTAAATTTGCCACCCACCCAACACGTTAACAAAACTGACCTGCTTTCTGACCTAATGAACAGAAAGCAGGTCTTCTTAGGACCGCAGAACCTAAAGAGCTACCTGTGGCACACAGCGGTGGCCGGGCTGTGATCCATTGTCACATCCATGTTGCGCATTAAAAAGATACATCATATTCAACCAACACAAGGACTCTAATGATAACTGACAGCCTAAATCACCAACCTATTAATTCAATATACGACATCACAGCATGTTCCCAACACCAGGGGACTAAGCGGAGCGACAGCATAATGAATCCTCTGGCACCCCTTTGGGAGCCAGCGGAATGGTCTGTTCCAGTGTTCCCCAGGCTGTGCGGAGCAGCTCACTAATGAGCCCACGGGGGAGCCCCCACTGTCTGTGTGTTTAATAGACTGTAGCCTTGCCAGGCACTACACAGGGAGAGAGGGTGGAGGTGGTGGTGAGGGTGGTGATGGTTTTGAGGGGGGCGAGGAGGGTGTTACATGAAGAGAGAGAGTGAGAAAGATATTCTTACAAGTGATGAGAAACAAGCAGAAATTTCATCATTGTAATTCAGAAACGGGAAACGCATGAAGAAGGGAGAAGGGAAAAGGTGATGAAGTTATCCTCAATGTAATATGACCATGAAAAACAGAAGGACATTTATTATACTTGGCGTCATGGTTAAGAATAACACCAGTGGATTATTGGTTGTGGAACATAACACAAGGAGAATTTGTCATAGATACATTTTTTGTGAAATGACTTAAATTCTGTTGCGTTTGTGATATTGTCCAAAAAAATAAAATGCAAAATGTCCAAAAAATAAAAGAGCATTTGACACAATGAGAGATGTACGGATATCCGTTACTATGCAACAAAAACTTCAACAGATTCTATCATTAAAACATGTTTCACTTGTAAGCATATTACCATATTACAGTGGCAAAATAAAGAGAATATTTGTAGCTCTAAACAAATGGGGTTTTAGCCTTGATTTAAAGAAACTGTTTCAGTTTTTTTTTTTGTTTGTTTGTTTTTTCTGGGAGTTTATTCCAGATTACTGGAGCATAGAAGCTTCTCCATGTTTGGTTTTGGTTCTGTGGATGCAGAGTAGAGCAGAACCACAAGACCTGAGTGAATGAGTTTGTAATCGTCTTTATGTTTCTCTGAAGGTTCAGGCCCGTGTCCATCACTACGCCCACATGTCGGATCTGGTCAGCAGTTTCTAGCTGCAACAACTGAACGAGTAATTTAGTTTTAGCAAAACTGAGCTCATTAATATTGATGCACTGACAGACATTGATGCCGTTTTATCTACAAAAGGTGAAGCGCTGCGATTTATGCAAGACCTAGAAGAAAAACATATTTACACAAGCTCTGGTTCACAAATCTGTCAACAGCTTTGAAGTTGTTCTCATAATATTAAATATGAGTTAAATTACATGTACATATGTTGTAAAGATTAATTTATTTGTAAGTGCCTTAAAAGTCAAACTAAATAAATTAAGACCTATTTTTGCCCATTCTTACTTCAAGCTGGCTCTATTCAAATTCAAATTCAAAAATGATTTATTAATCCCAAAGGGAAATTAAACGTTGTAGCTCATTGATTCGGGTTCTTCAAAGAGTTATTGAACATGGTGATGGTTGATGGCAACAGCAGTCAAGATCAGTCCCATTTGATGGACAGCATCATTCAATCACAATTTTCAGTCTTGCCACCGATTCTAAATTGGTGTAGGTGTGGATTTAGACTGTGCCATCCCAACACATAAACAGGATTCTATCTAAAAAACTACAATGATGCTTCAGATGTATTTTTAGGCCACCATGCTTTCTAAAAGCTTAACCACCAGCCCTGCCTCAAGTCTTTTGCCTCTTTAAAGATCTGCTTCTAAGATCAGCTTTTGTTTAACTTCATCCATCTTCCCAACCCAGCAGCTTTCCTGTCGTTTCTAACAAAATTACTCCCTTAATCGTTATGCTGCCACCACCTTGTGTCATTGTAAGGCTGGTGTATTCAGGGTGATGCACAGTTCTATTTTTCCACCACACGGCATTTTGCGTGTAATTGTTAAAAGTTCAACTGTGGTGTAATCTTACAAGAGCACCTTTTTAGACATGTTTGCCAAGTATCCCTTAATGGACTGCAGGTAGGACTTCTTATGGCTTTTCTTTCAACAATGACATTCTTCCATAAGTTTAGGTTAGTGACCATATCTTAGTGGATTTGCAGTTGTTCTAAACTCACTCCTTTCGTAAGTGGTTGTTATTTTCTTTCCTCTTTCTGCCTTTAACCTCCCAACAGTCTTATTCCTCTGCTTTGTCCCTTCATCTTCGTGACACTGTTTGTCTACTAATGTTCACAAATGCATACAGAGGAGCTGTGTTCAGGATGGAATTAAATTACACATAAGTGGATTTTTTTTTACACTAATTACTGCTCTGAAGGCAAATGATTTCAACTGAATTCATCCTAACCTTTTAAGTACAAAACACTTTGAAAATCATGCTTTTGTTTCCTTTCATTTCATAATTATGGGCTACTTGGTGACAAAATGTGAACGAATTCAGAGGGTATGAATACTTTTGCGAAGCACTGTTGACTGCAATAAGAAGCCTTACATCTAAAACTCAGATGCAAAGCTATCTCTTCTGCATTGCCCAAAGTTGTATTTTTGAGAGAATATAAAAAAAAAAAATGCAAAATAGCTCTTGGCAGAAGGCGGGTAAACAGAGAAGGAATGTGGAAGCACATGGGTGTAGATACTTAAAAATGTAACAGTATTGAAACCCTGTCCAGCAGGAGCAAAAGCAGAAACTCAAAATGCACACGCGTACACACACATAGAAGTAAACATAAATACATTATCACTAAGAGCAGATGTTGGTATGGTGAAGACAAGAAGACGGCACAAATCACCTGCATTTCTCTCAGTTTCATCTTAATTATTTTATTTTAAATGTTCCAGCTTAAGATTTGCATTACGGCTTGTACGGCTCATGTAAATAGAAGAAATTCATTGGAACCAAGTCACACATTTTATTAAAACATTGGGTATGTTATTCAATTACGTCAAGTTAAAGTTTCCTTTTATTAAACGATTTTAAAAAGCATGCACATATTTATTTGCACACATATATGGTCATATACACTGGAAACATAAGAAGACATTGACAGTGCTGGATGCAAAGCCTAATACCGAATATGAGCTTGAACAACATCATTTAGATGAACTCAAAGAAAAAAATAAACATTGTTTCTGCTTTGCATAAGCCTAGGAGGTTAAATAAGATTATGATTAGTATGACTATTCAGTAATGTTGGTTCATGACCTTACGTGAAAAAACAAACATACTGTAAAACGTGGAATGACTGTCAGGGAAACTTCATTTAATGATGACTGTAGATTAAGTGTCATTTTCAGCCAATGAGGGAGAAATCTGTTGACATAAATATGCTTTATTAAAAATAAAAGAATACAAATATTTTCCTATTAATAACATCACAAAACCAAAAGAGAAAATAAGAAACAACAAAATTGCTATTTCAAGGTTTTTTAATGACAAACTTCCTGCATAATGACTCCTGGTCTATTAGTTACTAATGACATGCCTAGATGTGTTTTAATCTAATATTCTTTCAAGCTGATTCAGTTAAAATACGTTTATTCCTGGCTTTTCTTGAGGCTTAAACAAGAGTTCCATGCTCTTCATCATGTTTCAACAGGACAGCCTGCTTCATTTCAAATGAAACTCTTCCTAATCTGCAGCTCAAAACTGACAGATGATATTTGCACACTCTGAACCCCTGGCTGAAAGCTGCTTTCAAATTGAAAACCTAAAAGGCAGGAAGATATAAACCGAGGAAACAAACTACTTCAAATGGCCTTCCGTGGACCACTTTTATATAGAAACAAGTTTGTGCCGGCTCTTTTGAGTCTCAAAGACGTAGATGGTAAAACTACTCCAGTCCGAGTGTCTGTGCTTACACAGTTCAGATGTCTGATGTGGTTTCTCTCTGTAATTACGGGCCTTCAGAAGATTGTGCACCTGGTTTTCAATAACCACTTTTGACAGAGACTCAAACACATTCTGAACATTAAGCGTATCATTCACTAACAAGAACATCTAACGCCACGGATAGCCACCATCAAAAGCTCAAATTTGCTAAAAGGCTAATAGAAACTGAGATATAGAGAGTGCTCCTGTAGGAATAAATGTAAAAGAAAAATAAAAAAAGAAGAGGTACAATTGAAACTGTTTACATGTGCTGGTTAAAAAGACACAGAAGCTTATTTTTTCACTTCTTAATGTTAGACCAAGTTAAACTTTGCCTGCCTTAGGTCTGTTAGGATCACAAAGATTATTTATATTTGCTAAATAAAAGGTTTAGATACGTTTTAGAAAGCTCATTTTGTGCTACCTATTGCTAATGTATTTACAGGGTTTGTTATGATTATTAAACAGTAATTTGCCATGACTATTGCCACAAGAAACTGAATGAATAATTTAACAATGATCTAAATGACATTCAAACACTAAATATGTTTTATTTCCTGTCTGACTCTGAATTAAACCCTTCCGTTCTATTAGGTGTCTACTGAATTACTTAAAACAAATGTATTAATGTTATAACCCTGATAGATCACGTTAAAATTAAAAATTATATATATATATATATACATATATATATATATAAATTGTACCCTGTGTTTGCTAAGGCAATTTAGTTAACCTTAGTACTGCTTGGTAATTGAGTGCATCACTATTTTACAATAATCAATTTTGAACAGCAATTTGCTCTGCGAGTTGAGCGGTTTCTGAGTGCATTTAAGTATAAAAATCACTCACACAAACACACAAATAACATCACCCCTACATGTAAATGTCCCATATTTCAATTTTAAAAAAAAAGAAAAAAAAAAAAGAGGAAAGGCACTTAACATTTTTCTGATGTGTTAAAGGGTGTTTGGATGAATGAGTCCAGAAGAAGAATCTGAATCTATGATGCCAACAACAATAAAAGGCAGAAGTCAAAGTGTCTGTGGGACCACACTTTGATAAGTGTTAGGTGATCACACATTCGTAGTAATCTCGGTAACTCTGGATATACAAACATATTAGCTAATAAAAACTAGAAACTGGAATCTGACCAAGTGTGCAGCTTAGCTTGAATGCATCAGAACACCTTTAGGGTGTTATAAAGAGGCAAGTAAAGCAGCATAGCCCCTCCAGCTAAGCAGCAATTTTTTAAGAAATCTCTCCAGACATTTGTGGACATTGGGTGGACCAACAAAGTTGAAAAAAAATTATACGAGTTCTATTTCAGCAGTGAACATTTTTTGACATTTAGTGTGCCGAGCTCCTACTATGGGGCCTGTATATACTGAATATAGTAAAAGTATAGGCTTAGTTGTTAGTCTTTATATCAGTTTAAATAATAATAAATAAAAAAAACCATGCAGTTACTTAGGTGTAGTTTTGAATAACTTGACATATAGGTGAGATTAGATGGGTGCACTCTACATATCACAGGATAGTTTCTATTCAGAATGTGTGTGTTGATCCTGATCCTTTTGATAGATCAGGAGCATGAGGTGGCTATCTCATGTTAGAGACGCAAGGGTAGGGGCCCATGACTGTTTTAGGAGTCACCCTCTCTCCTCTCTTTTGTGGAAGATAGTGATAAATGATTAATGGGCTCACCATAGCTGGGTGTGTATGTATGCGAATGTCCGTGTGTGTGTGGGTGTGTGTGTGTGTGTGTGTGAGGGGGATTTCTGCCTAGTGCCCTCTGGCTTCTATCACTGCAATACTGTTCACACACCTTTTCTGTTGCAAGCGCATGCACACATACACGCACACACAGATTATTCATCATAGGCAGCTGAAGCATCATCTTGTTCAGGCTCATAAATAATTTCCTGCAGCTCAAGTCTGGCCTGGAAACCTGCCTTTCACTCCATGCCATCAACTCCCCCTCTAAGTACAACTCTCTCCCTTTCACACTGTCTGCCTGCCATATCATCCCCCTCTCCAACTACACTGATCTGGCTTCCTTTCTTCCTTTCTGTCACTCTTCAGTATCCCCTCTCCATTGGCAAAACCACCATGCTCCCTGTGGCTCCAGGCCCCCGCTACTTCCTTCCCCAGTCAAACCCGTCCTCTAGTACAACAATCTGTATCCATCTCTGCAGTGCTTTGCTTGGAAATCAGCAAAAAAAAAAAAAAAAAAAGTCTCAACAGCAGCAGAAGGGGCTGGGGTTATCCACTGGGTCAAAAGAATGCAGCAAAAACACACTGCCTGGAGCATATTTGACAGGTTCTTGGCACTGTGTCTCAATGCTGTCATGCAATTAACAGAGTGTGGCACTGAATTTGCATTTAGAACATTGGTAGACAATTTTCTTCTCTGGCAAAAATTGCATAAGAAATGCATCAGAAAATATTATAGGCGAGTCAAACAATAGAAGAGAAATTAAGAAAAAAAAAAAAACTTTCTCAGGCTATATAAATATTCGGAGAAATTTTCACGAGCGACTTTTACGACGCTACTTTAGATTAGAGCACAGCTGCAACTGTAACCAGCTTTACCAGCTGAAATGTATACAACAAATATTTAAACTTTAAAATCTGAAATCCAACAAACACTCAATTAAATGCACTACAAATTTTCTATCGAATGATTGAAGATGGAATGCATATTTGTATTCTATATTCAATTACAAATATGCTATTCTAATTTAGACAACGCGACAGACATAGCAGAACTTTTCCGTCTTGTGTTTGAGGAATATTATTTAATTCACTCAAATCTATTCTCACAGTTGTAATTTCAAGCAGCTAACACATTTTTCACAACTGAGAGAGAGAGAGAGAGAGAGAGAGAGAGAGAGAGAGAGAGAGAGAGGGAGAGAGAGAGAGAGGGAGAGCTGAAGTTACACCAGATTTGTTCGTGAATAATATATGTGGTGGAACTTTTAATGTGTTACGACAAATTTAGAAGTAAGAAGTTTACCAAACTGAAAACAAACACAAACTTTTAGTTTAACTGACAGCAAAAAGCAAACTGACCATGTTTGAATACTTTATTTCTTTTTAAATGTTCATCAATCATGGTTCATAAGTGAAAGGTAACTAAAATTGAGTAGAAATTAATAACTTTTTTTTCTCATTTAAACTCTACAGCAATCAGTCACAATAGCCACTGTGTGAATAGCGATGAATTTTAATAGTTAAATTTTAACTTTTAGGATGTAATTGAAATATAACAAGTTAAAATCAGCAGTGAAATTCAGCCTAAACCCATTGAAATGCCTAATAAAAGTCAGCGTAAAAAGTGAAAAAACAACTTGTCTTCTCTGTTCAGGAAGAATTTTGCCCAAATAATTTGTTAAGTCAGTGGATAAGTACCTGGTAGTTTTCATATACTTGAACACTGGACTGACTGCAACAATACAATAACATCATTATAAACTATAAGCAACTGACGATAGTCGCCGTTACACTGCTGGCAAGCTGCAAGCTTTCGATAAAATCCTAAAAATTAATGAGATGGATCTCCAACTTTGATGGCATTGATTTTTCCAGGAAAAACATTGGTTCAAGTCCAGAGCAATGTACACTGTTTCAGTCACCTTCATCGGAAATCGGAAATATTGTGAATGTGTAAAATCATTCCCAAAGTCTTAATCAATCAGTAATGAGGTTAAATGTGCCAAAGAAATGAAAAGCAAGCCAACATTGGCATTTATCCATAAAGTTTGAGAAGAGGAACTAGGTCTTTAGTTAACTCTAATGCATTAGTAACATAATATGCTGCTATTACTTTGTGACAAATGTTTGACCATGCACAAAATAAACAGTGGGCCAAAAAAAAAAAACCCTGCAGTTTTCCTCCTCTCTTTCTCTTCGGTTGTTGTGATATTCAGTAGATTTGTTTTGACAGCTTGGAAGTTCACCTCTTTATGTCAGTGAGATCAACAGAGATTTAGTACATTCAATACCCATCATCCTCTAACTATCGGTTTCAGAGACTTACAGGACACAGGAAGCAGCTCCCCCTGACAGTGGGCTTGAGACGGAGTATAACCCGGAACACTTATCCATCAATCTCAGTCATACCTAGTAACCCTAAAAGCTCTCTGCGTGAGTGTGAACCACAGGTTAAAGCTAGTTCACTTGGGGGGAAATGAAAACTGGAGGAAAACAGAAAAAAAAGAAGATCCTGCCAAACACAACATATAAAATCTGACTGCTGACCAGGAATTTCAAAACCTGGACATTCTTATGAGGCTAAGTGGAACACAAAGACGGATATCGATCTACTGTGTTTACCTCTGGTTTAGTGCTATCATCTGATTGGGGTGCCTCACAGTTCACCTGTCAATCTCCATAATGGATTCCTTGTGACTTAGAAAATCCATACAACTCCCGCAAGTTTTTCTTCATAATACAAGCTGATTTCAAAGTCCCAGCTCTTTTTAAAAATGTTTCTTGAAGTCCAAGACATGGGAATCTGCATGTCTGTATGCGTTATGTTTTTAGACGGTCCAAAAACCATGTTCTTTAGACAAAATGTTCTGTGATGGAACAAATATGCCCAGACTGACTTTGGCAAATAAAAACAGAACATTTGCAGATAATAAAACAGAAATAGTCATCTCTATGCACAATAGTCTTGGGTTATCCCAAAAATAACCATACATATCAAGCAAATGAAAGAAAGTGAAGGTTTCTCTGAAACTTCAAATCAAACCCGGATTTGGAACTTGTTCAAAACTAGAGACACATCTTATAAATAAACAGTAATGCAACTTGTTTTTGTAATTACTGGTGACACAGAAAACTTTGCCTCTTGTCTGAGAATCATTCAAAGTTTTCTAATATAAATGAAAGATTTCATTTAGAGATGCGGAGACAGAAACAGCATGAACAGAGGTAGATTGCGGTTAAATGATGAAAACAGATCGAGGAAGGTTGAGTCTGGCGATGAGGGGTCCCTGTGGCTACATGTGGCCATCAGCGTATCTTACTGTTCAATAATGATAAATAAGTTAGCTGTCTCTCTCCCCAAACGCCCTCCTTCTTGCTGCTAGCACTCCTCTATTTATCTAGCCTCCAACATAAAATCCTATGTTAATAAAATAAGTAAAAGCCGACCGCTTACAACACATCATTTTTATGCACAATGTACACTCACTGGCCCATTTATTAGACACACTCTGCTAGCATTAGGTTAGAACAGCTTTTACCCTAAATTATCAATGCCAATTGAATCAACAAGGTGATAAAAACATTCCTCAAGAGATTTTGGTCAAAATTGGCACCTGCACATGCACAATACTTTCTTCTTTTCCAACATGTCCCAAAGGTTCTCTGTTGGATCAAGACCTTGTAACTGTGGAAGACGGAGTCCAGTGAACTAATTGCCAGGTTCATTAGACTAGAGATGATTTAAGCCTTGTGACCACAGACATTAGAATATATGAACAATGTAATCTTAATGGGGTAAACATGATCAGCAGCAAAACTCAAGATAGGGTGTGGAGTTAAACAATGCTCTTGAAAATCACTCCACGCCATTACACCGCCAACAGCAGTCTGCTCTCCTAATACAAGAAATGCTGATCCAGGCCTTTGAATGGGAAAGGTGCTTTATAAATGAACTATTTACTTGCATTCAAGAAATTTTGGTCCAAATTGCATTTTTGTTTAAGCAAGAATTGTGGCCCATCTGAATGTCGCATTTGAAATTATAGGCCCATCACACCAGGTCATCTTCTAATCTGCTATTTTTCCATTGTGGTGAGTCTGTGTGAATCTTAGCACTAGTTTTGTGTTTTATAATGACAGGAATGGGACCTGGTGTGGTTTTCTGCTCCTGTATCTGCTTCAAAGTCCAACGCATTATACTCTTTTCATCTACTTTGATCTTAACAATGGTACGATCGGATCTGGGATGTGTTTAAATATTATGTTGTAAATTTAGACAATAAGATTTTTTTAAACATTAATACCAACCCTTTGAAATAAGTCCAGTAACTATAACTAGAAGTCATCAGCAGAACAAATGAATATCAATAATCCACACTTGTAAGTACTTTGGCTTGTGTACATTCACCAACGATGATATTGGTCAGCCAATGCATACAATCTAACTTGACCTAGTGAACAGGTCATCCATTAATGATAACCTTTCTCGTCTACTTTATAAAGTTATTTCATGGTGACACTGCAGGAACCACACAATTATTAAATACATATTTAATTATTGGCATCAGCTATAATCAGTTTGCAATTTAATGATTTAATGACATTTAATAAATTGTCTATTAAATAAATCATTTAAATACTTAATAAAACATTTATTTATTTCATAGTACTTTTAATTAATGCTTTAATAATATACTTATTTATTTAATGTTGTCCATTTTAATTGTCTATAGTTCATTGGCGTTCCAAAATCCTATAAGTTGTTTAATTATTTATTTATTTAATTTTTAATCTGAGTCCAAATTTCGTATCACAAACAAGCAAAGGTGGTATGACAATAAAAAATTCCTTGAATCCTTAAATGACTGTCACTGTTCTGGACAGGTAGACAGCAATTACTTTTTGGGGCTCTGATGCCCTTTTTGAGATGCTTTAGGCTACGTTCACACTGCTGCCATGTCAAACTTTTTCATGGCCGCTTTTCAATCTTTTCACCCCCAGTGCTTTCTTTTTTCTCCCATTGCTAAACAACTTTAAAATCAAGCCATTATTACTTCTGTAAACAGATGTGACAGCATCTTTCTTCTCCTGTGCATGCGGGTAGCTTTGGGGTCATGAACTGTTCACGTAGCAGTCTGACTGCGGTTTCATGTAACTAGTATCATGAGCGACCATAGAAAAGTATTCAGATTTCAGAAAGAAATGTGAATTGAGCTTTAAGACCTGCTGTGTGAACGTAGCCTTAGTCTACTTCATGATGTCAAACACGTTCTAATTAAGCCATTTCTGACAGGTTTGGCATTAACCAGGCCACGGTGTGGATAGAGAAGTTAAACAACAAAGAAAGATGTGAGGAATAAGTTTGGTTCATAAGTTAGCAAGGGGGGGTGGCAACAATGTTTTGTCATTGGATCAAGTTTGTCGGTTTATTTTCCCAAAGAAATAAAATTCTTATTAGAAAACTTCATTCTTAACTTCGGTTATCATTGCTTGACTTTTTGTACAACGACCTGAAACATTTGAAGATGAAACTGAATAACAGGTTTAGGATTTAATATTAACAGTCTCTCACTCAATCCACTTATTTGTTAAAGTATTTAACCATTTTTATTAGTCGATGGAGAAATGTGCAATATTTTTATTTTTATTTTTTTTAACGGTAAAGCCAAATAATGTCATGTTATTTTACCATGCTGGGACAGACTAAAGCAAACAAAGCAGAAGTAAATAAAAAAAAAATGGGATGAAATTGAAAAGAAGCAGAAAGCAAACAGATATCGGCTCCTCCATTTGTGCTGTTGCTCCATCTACTGTAGGTGTGTGTCTGGAGGGTCCTAATTGCTGCTGAGGTCAGGCTGCAGAGCAGTAAAGGGTTGTGTTTGATGCAGGTAAGAGTGTGCATGCATGCATGAATGTGTGTGACTGCTCTGCATGCCCTTGACTTGCAGCTGGCAAACAACGCTTTAGGCCCCCACAGCTGCCTCATCATTACTGTTCACAGGGATCCCCTGCCACACACAAACACGCACAGGCTCACGCAGAGTGAGACTTAGTCACAGCTACACAGGCACAGACACAAACAGGCACACGCAGACATACACAGAGACACTCACCCCTTCCCGCAGGCTCCTCATTAAGCCAGTGTAGGCGGCAGCAGGAACGAACCACAGTCCCTCTGGGGAGCCTCTCTTCTCCTCCTGATAGAGAGTCATAGAAAAGACAGGGAGGACGGGTGAGAGGGGAGGGTGTACAGTTCGGGATGGGGGGGCAGCAAAGGAGCAGAGTGGAAATGAGAGAGAGGCACATAGATGAAGTGAAGGAGATACAAGTAGAGAGGAGTGAGGAAAAGGGCAAGAAAAGGCCAAGGCAGGGAGGGGAAAGGGAGCGCGAGGAGTCAAGACATCTTGATTACACGGTTTATAATCCCTGTGAGCAACATGCTTCATAGCTACGGCTTATTCGGATGGCTAGTCAAATGTTGGTTACTCAAAATGTTTGCTTTGATTTTTTTTTAAATAATTGTGTAAATTATTTGCTTGGGATATAGAGATGTAGGGTCCCATATTAAATTTTACATTTTAAAATGTTATACTTTTCCAGATTTTTGTTGCGGTTTTTGTAACATTCTGGACATTTTTGTTCAAGATACTTACATACTTTGGTTTTGTTAACTGGATCTTTCACAAACGAAACAAGACAATACTAAAATTGGCTTCAAATTTGTTAATGATGAAATAATTTTATCCTGACTAACCTAGATCTGCTCTATTAAAAAAGACAATAATACTTAGATCTCCTGAACAGCAGTGGCTATCAATGTTGAGCTTTGTCCCTAAACCAACACTAGTTTGCATACCAGAGGACTGATTTAATACACTTATTTAACAAAAAAATATGAAATGACCCTCTTTTTCAAATTTCCATTTGTCTGTAGATTTCTTTCTTTCAACAACTCAAAAGATAAGGCAATCAACAAATTGAACAAAGCCCAATTGTTTTTTTGTGAAATAAATCTGAGCACTTTTTATACTCATTCCCACTTTACCAAACTTCAATAATTTAATTTTTTTGTAAATACTTAAGCAATTTTTTTCCTCAAATAACAAGCTTTTCTATGGTATTTGTAGGCATCATTTTACAAGCCCAAACTCTTACACTACCCATTTAGAAGTAATTTACAGGTTATTATAGTTATTTAATATTAGTTCACATTTGGTTTTCATTGCAAATATGTACACAAGAAGTATATGTAGGTTTTTCTGAAAATAGATCTTTTTTTCACTTTTATAGAAGCACTGTCTCACAGCCCACAGATTTCTAATCATTTATCATATAGTTTTTAACTTATTTGAAATGGTGCTCTGTTCCCTTGCTGCTGTGCTTCGCTTTAGGCTACATCTAACCTTGAGGAAAAAGACAGACCTGTGGGCGCTGGGTAATTGTTGTCATTGACAACTGCAGAACTGAAAAACACACAACTTTATTTGGCTAATATTAAAAGGAACATTCTGCATAGGTTAAACATTGGTTTTTCAGGCAACATATGTAGCATAAATTCACCTGTGGCTTGTAGAGCCGATCACTTGCATTGATCATTAGAACTCACTTTAGCCTCTAAAATATTTTCCCAAAAGTCTTGAGGATCATCTAGATGTTTTTGGCAAATGTGAGAGGGGCCTTTATGTTCTTTTGGGTCAGCAGTGGTTTGACCTTGGAAATTTCCCATGGAGGGCCAGCCTCTCTTTCTTATTGTTAAATCTTAACCTCTGACCCCAACTGAGGCAACTGAGACCTGCGGAGCTTTAGATATTGTTCAGGGTTGTTTTATGACCTCCTGGTTGAACCGTTTATTTGTTCCTGGAGAAATTTTGGTTGACCAGTCTCTCCTGGGAAGGCTCACCACTGCTGCATGTTTTCCCCAGTGGGGGATTATGGTTCTCATTTTGGTTTGACCAAAGTCTTAGACAGCACTTTTTAATCCTTTCCAGACAGACAGCAGTGATTTTGTGTTTCTACCTTTTAATTTTTTTTTTTAATTAATTATATATTATTAAATCATGTGCATTGTATCTGAAGACTAATAAACAGTCTTCAGGGTTTTGTTAATGAAATTGAGTAAAAAAAAAAAAAAAAGTAGATTACCGGTAACTACAGTTAATTTCATTTATCTGGGGGGCCAACTACTTTTCCCCAGAGGATCAAGACAGCTTGGATAGTTTTTTTTCCCCTTAATGAATGGAATAAATTATTTGAAAACTGCATTTGTACAAACTCAGATATTCATTTTATAATGCTAAAAATTTATTTGACAATCTGTAACCCTTATTTGCGACACAAAAAAGCAAAAATAGAACAAAATATGTAAGGGGGGGAAAAAAATTGTTGTAGTAATCCATCTCATGGTGCAAAACTGTCTTTGATAAACTGAAAAGGTTCCTCCATCACTACTAAGCTGAAGTTTAATTTATTTCATTACACTAAAAGTTGTTGAAGATTCAAACCAAGTACTCCATCACCCTGAAACGTGAGCAACATTTAAATCTCCATTCCTGTGCTGGAAAGGATTATGAAGGGTACTCTGATTTTATTTTTCCATTTATTTTGGGACTGACCCTAAATTAGAAACATTTTAAGGTGATGAACAGTTGATCAGAGCAACACACTGAAAGGAAATTAAAACAAAAACAACAACTATTAAAGAAGATGTTAAAAGTGATCCAAATGGAGCCTCTACAATTTCTTTTCTCAGCTTTGGAAGAGTATTCATAGTAACCAATTAGTATGATTGATTTTTGAAGGTTATCAGTCAGTCATGTAAATAGAAATCTTGCTTAATTGACTCGCCTGGTGAGATTGAGGTTAAGCAGAAATAAATTGGCATCACCTTTCCTAATAAAGGAGGTCTTCTTCACTCTTTCTTGTAAGTTTGAGGACAAGGGGTCAATTCCTTTTCAATTGAGTTTAGTCAGCATACAAAATTAAACTCCATTACCTGATGATAGAGTTCACAGTTAAATCCATTTTACCCTAGATTGGTCTTTTTCTCTGAGGTAATGAGAATGCATTTTGATCTATTTTATATGCAGGGAATGCTGTGAATGATTCATTTAAACTTATTAACTCAAAGTAATCCATTTCATTTTCATCTCAAAAACCTTTTTTCAAACATTTTTTTTTTGTCTTTTACAGTGTCTTGCAAAAGAAAAGTGCTTATATCCCTAGAACTTTAACTTTTTGAACCACTGTAACCTGACATTTGAATATTTGTTGTGATATCAGTACAAAGTTGTGCACAATGTCAAAGTGGAAATAAATCATAATGAACTGTAGTACCTGGCCTTAAAATAATTACTAATATATGAAAATATTCAAATAAATAATGATTTCCCTATTTATTTAATTGTATATATTTTTTTTCTTTGCAATTTACTCATTTTGCACTTTTCAAAAAAGCTCTGCTCCTCCAGCAAACAATATTCTTAGTCATAATTTAATGCTTATAGGGCCCAGTTGTGCCCCTCCTCTAGGGTCTGGGACAGCTGACCCAATATTCTTTCATGTCTGCAGCCTTGCATGTATCCATGTATTGAGTGACGGTCAACAAGTCCCATTCAAATCCAACTCCCTAAAATGAATATTTCTATTTCACCAGCAGTAACATGAGAGTCATAGGAAGAGGTGACATGCAAGTTATACCTCAGAAGAAATCATGTAGAGAAACTCCCCTAGTGGTGGCAGCAGGAACTGCTTCAGTTTATTGTTCCTGAGATTATCCCGCAACAGGTCTGCTAGAGTTGACACAGCCTGAAAAACAGAGTGAGATGTGGTTTAGATATAAACAGAAATTCACTTTAATACAAAATACCAAAAAAATCTAGACTTTCCTCCACGAGTGTCTATCGCTGTGTCTATCAGATGTATTAATTTATTTATATTTTTTTTAAGGTGCCTTTTTGTGCTGACACTTATACGGAGGTAAACCAAATTTCCAAAATTTTCATTATTTGGCTCCAATGGTTTAAAGTTAACTTATTGATGTTCTGGGGAAAACAGCACTGGAGTGACTAGAGATGCCTAGTCATCAGTGATGCCCCTCCCCCACCTGTTGAGTGCTGCCAGTCAGCTGGCTGAAAAAAGGCCATTGACTACAGATGGCATTTTCAGCCAGCTTGATGGGCTAATTAGCCCGTCAAGCTGGCTAATTAGTTTGACAGGCTAATTAGACCCCCTGTCAAGAATACAGGCTGACTAATTAAGCTAAGATAGTATCAGCTTGTTATACTTGTGTAACGTTGAACGGACTAGAATGAAGAAAAGGTGTAATATTATACACAATACACTCTGGAACATCAATACTAATTTAGTACTACAGATCGAAATATAAATAAATATTAAAGACGTCTGTGATATACAACTACTTTAGCAGCAGCAGGTAGTAGCAGTACTAGAAGTAATAAAAAGCAATCAGATCATGGCATTAATTATTTAAAATGTTTGTATTATACTCAAGGTTATGATACAGCAAAAAGCTCAAACCAATCTATGCAAACTGACAACCACATTTATAATTTAAGTATCATGAAGTGGCTTTTTATGCTTTTGAAAACAAGAATGAAGGAAGTCTGGATATATACGAAGGACTAGAAACAGTGATTGAACTAAGACAGCAACAAGAAACAAATGTTTGCATGCAGCGTAATCACAATAGGTCAAGAAATACAATAAGATAAATTACAGTCGTTAGAAAAGGTGCAGAATTTTATAAGACCTAAGCATCAGTAGGAAACGTTCCTCACACAAACAACAGCACAAACACACACAAAGTGGTAAACAATGTTCCAACCTGGTATTATCAAGTAACCTTGGTGATGCCATTACAAGAAGACTGTATATATATTTGAAACCTCCCAACATAGCGTTTTAACTATTTATGCTTAGATCTTTGTTACTCATTTTGTTTAAAAGTCTCAAATGTTCTGTAAATCACAATATTCAAAATTCACTTTTTGCATGTTTCTACTTCTGTTTGGGTAACTCCTACTTCTAGAAACAATCCAAGTGAAAAAAAACAAACACTCAGCCGTTTTGGGGAATTTGTAAATGTTCTCCTGGTGTCTGCAAAACAACCTGTTTCAAAAACCTCTAAATTGTTACGTCACAATTTTGTTACCTAGCAACCCCAAGCCAAGCCCTCACCCTGGCTACCCAAGTGGAGATCTATCCACTGCATTACAAGACAACGCTAAATTTGTTCTGCTGGATTACCACTGCAATGGCTGCTGGAAAACAAAAATGTTTTGTTGTCGACTACAATACAGATCGTGTGTCCACGCATTTCCTCCCAGTCAAGGAGAACAGAGCAAAGTGGCTTAATTTTATTAATTTTAATTTTATTTTAAAAATCAGACATGATTTTTACATGTCTGAGGTGCCGATGACACGTAACATGACACTGAGTTTGGAGGTCTTGGCCAGCAGCAGCTTATTTGCATGAGCTCAAAACAGCCAAAACTGATCGGGTGAAATCTCCATACCTGAGAATGACTTTGTGTAATAATTGTAATGAACATGTTTTGTATAGCCCAGAGACTTATCCTAGCTTGACGGAGGAAGAATAATAGTGGACCTTTAAAGAAACGGGCAAAAATGCAGTCTTCAAGCTCCGAAATTTTAAGAAAATGCTCATTAGAAAGGTGAGAAGGACCAATAAGACAAATCCAATGCAAGAAAAAAACCCAAGAGGAAATGTAACAGATTGAGCAAGGCTTGAAACAAATCTGTATTCAGGCTGTAAAAAGATTGTGGGCACAGGTGTTCCGGACGACCTCTGAATGTGAGCCGAGGTACTGAGAGTGTGTAAAGAAACATAAATCAGTTTTTAGCACAACGACTTGTGACTGGATCACTCAAAACAATTACTAGCGTCTTGTCTTTACAGCTTGATATTTAAGTATATGGTGAGACACCTGGCTGCTTCCTGACATTAACATTAATGGGTAATTCTGTGATCTGATGCAAGACCTGCCTGACCCCTTTGTCAAACTGCCCTCCTCTCAACTTCTTAACATTGATCTTTCCTTCTCTATTTGTTTGAATTTACCAGATCTGTGCCGGTTTCTCAATCCGTTTCTGCTGTTCGCTTATCTTGACTAAGGCTGAAGCCCTTTTCACCCTTTGCCCGTCTTGTAAGCAGATTTCTCAATATAACCTGTTTTTCTGTCCGGACAACTTTTATAAGTAGTTATTTTATATATTTGAGAAAGATTTTCCACCACAGAATAAGAGGTTCGGACTAGTAAATTATTTGTCTTTTAAAGAGAAAACTGCAGCATCACTTCCAGAGACAATAAGTTATTGAGGTGAACCAAGAGATTGGTTAACAAACCTGCAGTGCAGTCAACCTTATCTTCAAGTGCCCAGCTCTCCACCAATGTGCCTAATTTGCAACATTTTCATTCCATTTGTTGTACTCTGATAACCTAATAATGATGCTTGCACAACGGAGCATTATTTTAAAAGGTTTTTTGGCAGATAAAACATAATGGCATATCCAATGGAAAAACAAGCAGGTAATGCCTGGTTAAAATCTACATAAAGCACTGTATCCATCAAAAAGATGATAAAGATAGATTAGCCCAGATTCTGAGAATGTCTCGTCAAGAGCTCTACTGGTAACATGAGACCTACTTTTATATTTTATGCACGACTATATGGGGTAATATCTGATGCAAAGTGGAAAACATTATGAAATACCAAACCCATTAGTGCTACTGTAATTGAATTTTTAAAAATGTGTTTAAACCGTTGCACTTTTCTCGATGGGGTGTTACAAATACTGCTACTTTTTGTGTTTTGTGCAGCGAGTACCCTCTGAATCTGTCCTCAAGGATTGCTGGGAGATTTTTCAGAGCATTTAGTTTCCTTATCGTGTAAAACACCCTGCACAGTAAAGGATGTGCTTCTTAATCTGCAGGTAGGCTTAAAAAAAAGGGAGACATTTTTGAGTGATGTTTAGTGAGGGGGAAATGTGTGAGGTTTCAAAGACACTGCATCACATTAACAGCTGAAAAGTTGTCAGTATTTTTTTCTAAAGCAATTTTATCATTTTAAATAAAAAAAAAATAAACATCACTGTCAGCAGAAAAAGAACAAGACAGAAAGGGGACAGTGAAAAAAGACAGGTGTACTTTGTTTGTATGTGTTTAAAGTATATATTTGTGTGTGTGTGTGTGTGTAGGTGGGAATGGAGGGGTTGAATAAAGTATATTGAAGTTACTATGGTAACTAAGCCCAGCCCCAACACACCAATCAGCAGGATTGCAGCAGGAGAACCCCTGCTGAGACGACACACACTCAAAGAGAAAAATGCAAGTGTGTGTTCCGTTTGATTGGTCATCTGTTCCCTGCAATATAAGGAAACACAACAATACAGTATCTGCAGGCACAAACACACACCAATAAGAACAGACAGAACTACATACACAAAACCCCTGCTGAGAGCTCACACAGGCAGTGTTCAAAACAGCCTGTGCACACACATAAAAGACACTCACACACACAGGACCCCTGCTGAGCCCATAGATGGTCAGGCACGGCCATAGTCACGAACAGACAGAGGAAGATAGGCAGGCACAACGCTCAGTTATATCCACAGTAGCTGCAGGAAGGTAAAGCGGGTAACGAAGGCAAAAAACAAAAACATTCCACCATTTGTCCTTAACACCAAGGGCATTGAACGTACATATATGCCAAGGCTGGCCTTTTTCTAAATTCCAAAGACAAATAAGCAGCAGCAGTATGAACGCTATAATGAGGACATCAGGAATCACACAGACATAATTTATATATGGAAACAAACAAAAGAGGAGAGAAAATTGGTTTATAATTATAAAGGTCACACAAAATTAGTTTTCTACTTAGATAGCTCTGTATGAACCTTTTGTTTTTAGAGAATCCACATAAACTGACTAAATTGCCCTTGTGAATTAATAAAACTGATGTGAATATCGTTTCGTTTACAATGGTAATTATGCTCAGATGTTATTTCAGTCCACTTTGGAAACTTGTTGATTTAACCACAAAAGCATTCAGCAGTAATAAGGTTGTGATCTCTCAACTGCAATTTATCTGCATTTCTGATGCTTACAACAATAAGTGTTGCTCAAAGCCAAAGAAGAAACACCAAATTACATATCACAGGGTGCTCCAGCATACATTAGCTGCAACATTAAAATCAATTTTCAGATGAGGACAATAACGTTGATGATCTAAAAATCAATGCAAGGTTTCTTTGTGAAACCTTTGCTCTGAGCAATCAAGTTGTGTACTTCTTTCAGACAGATTTAAATATTACTGGAGACTGTAAAAACGTCCAAGGTGCTGCAGGGTCACAGCGCAGTAGTATTCACCGGCGGTATAGTGCACCCAAACAATCTATAACGCCCTCAAAGCGTTCCAGAGGGATACAGAAAAGCCAGCTGAGATCTTGCATCCATTCCCCCAACAGATCAGAGGGCTTGAAAGCATGTGATCAAGACCAGCCCTTGAGAGCTGATAACCCGCAACTTTTAGATGCATCCCTGCTCCAAATTCCCTCATCATCTTGGGAAGAAGTCGTTCATTTGATTCAGGTGAATCAAATGAACGACTCCTGCACCTTTTAGGGCTTTTAGGGCTGCACCTAAAAGTTGAAGGACAGTAAGTCTCCAGGATTAGAGATAAAACTGTTTGTGCCGTACATTTAATAAATATTATCTTAGCAAGAGTGTGTTCACTGTGCAAAATATCTTATCAAATTATTTGAGAACTTCTAAAGCCATAAGAGCTAAAACAGAAAAATAGAAAAAGTCATCATATTTTACTTGCTTTTAATGAAAATCACATCAAACGCATTATAAGAAAATACACTTGTATTTTGCTTCTAAAAACATATCTTTTTTTAATGTAATTTTCCATTAGAAGCAAGCAGTTTCAAATTGGTACAATCTCATCAAAACAAAACAAATTGCATTTGTAGGAGATATAACCCTGGTGCAAGCAACAGTACAGAATATTAAGGTTTTTCATTAACTTAAAATCCAGTTGTGCCTTGTATTTATGTTTAAATATGGATGAGAGACAAACAGGGAGATGGAAAGTCGAGGAGTTTGGTTCTTTTTTTCTGCATGTGGAAGGAAGTTGTCTCAAAGAGCTGTAATGCCCCCAGCTGGTCCACGCTGGATCTAAAAAGTGAGTATGGAATGAGCAAGTGTTGCTGTTCACGTGTTCATCCAGGGTCAATTTTCTCTCAACTGTATTAAAAGTTTTGATTTCTGTTAGCCCAAAGAAATGAAGGGGAATTTTACTACAATTTTAGAAATTTTAAATGTTACATGAACAGCATGAACACAATTTCCTCTGGCATTTACTGCCACATAATGGTCCAAACTGGTATTACATTTGTGATTTTCCTGACGTCTTTGATGTCACTGTTAGATCTTTGAGCATGTGAGAATGTAATGAATTCATGTTACCCAAACATGAAAATGTTTACCTGGTCACTTTGTAGTAACCGACCTGTCTGTGACTACTACTAAGAAGTCTCTTTTGATAACAATAATTAATATCTAAGTAAACTTGTTAAAGAATGAGGTTATATTAAGTCTGAAATAATTCTACAGTAAAAATGATTTTATATATTTTGTTTAAGTTCTGCACTCAGGGTGTCAGTAACATGTTTGTATGTTCAGACCTCAGAAACGTGGCAGTCCTCTTCAAGACGACTACAGTACAGAGCCAGAAGGCCCATCGTTCTGAGGATCTTGCTTCGTCTGTAAGATATTGTTCAAAAATAAAAATGTGATAAATTAATTTTAGATATTGTGTTTGCATATCAGAACAGAGTACATGGTAACACAATTTAAGTTGGTAAATTTCTTAAATGGGCTTTCCTAAAAGTAACAGAAGACCTGAAGCTTGCAATCAAAACCAGAACAAACGTTTATTTAATTCACTTAAATCCCCTTGAAAGAGGTTAGCTTAATTATTTCTGAATTAATAATAAATCTGGCTAGCCAACAAAAACACCTAAAGTAAAGCTGTAACTGAAGAGATGGTACAAGAAAAAGACAGACAAGTGGAAAACACAAATCATACTTATTAACCATGCCTATCTGGCTCAAAGGCTTGTCTTATGCTTTAATTCAGAGCCTTTTCATTGCACAGGAAATTCTGAATTTACTGTAAAATATATGTGAAACTATAACATTTTTGTATTACTCCATTGGCACCTTCATTGTAAGCTATCATGTTTTCTCTTCCTGGAAAAAAAAAAAACACATATAGGATGTACTTACAAATCCCAGTTTGGAGCTTGCCGTAACTGCTGGGTCAATACAGAAAGCTGCCAAAAAAACAAACAAAAAAGAAACACAAGGAGATTACAGAAGTGATAAGGAAAAAAAAAACATATTTAGGAAACTAAATTAAGAGATGACGATTAAATTGGGTAAAAACATGGGATTTAGATGGATTGTTACTTCTTCAAAACTCCTAATTCTTTTCAAAACTCAATTGTTTCTATACATTAACCACAACATATTAACAGCTAAAATAAAAAGATCAATTGCTATCAGTACCAGGTGTATATTATGCAAATATACAGAATGTGTTGCTGTGTCTTAACTAATGCTGCATAATTTCAGAAAAACAATTAAAATGCTTTTTTAAAATATTTTGATGATATATTTCCTTTTTTGAAAAAAAAAATCTTTCTTCGACCCCACAAATTTTATAGGATTTAGCATTAAATCCTATAAAAATACATCAAGGGTGAGCACTGAGGACAATGAAAGCTCATACTGCAGACCAGGATGAGCCGGCTGCATGCATGGCACTTTTACTGGATTTTGGTAAAAGTTCTTATCTCAATAAATGTCCAAAACATGGTTCTAGCTACACCATATTCTAATTCAAACACAAAATAAACATTTTTCAGTTGAGAATTTCTTTAACATCAAGTCAGGATCTACCTTTAAACTTATTTTCTAATGATTTCATGTGAAAACGTAAATTAAAGTAGCACATGTTGTGAACCGTCAAGAGACATGCTACATAGTATTTTAAGTTTCTGACAATAAAAATGTAAATTGTGGCTTGTTTTTGTATTCAGGTCTCTTTATTCTTATCCATAAAATCCAGAGTAACCAACTTCATTTAGAAGTCATAAAAATCAGCTAATAGAGTTCACCTCTGTGCAATTTAATCTCAGAATTACTGCAGAGTTTCTGTGAAGGTCTCAGAGGTTGGAGCACATTAATGAGCAAACAGCACCATGCGGCCCAAAGAGCACAGCAGACAGGTCAAAGATAAAAGCTGTGGGGAAGTAACTAACAGGCTGGAAAAGCTCATGTGGATAAAGTTAAACACAGAAGAGCTATTTGTGCACTCTGTAAATCTGGCCTTTGTTGCAAGAAGAAAAGTCATTGAAGAAAGTCAAGAAGTGAAAATATATATACTTTTTTTTTGTTATTTTTTATAGCACTCTAGTTTTATGAGACATTATGAGAATTCTTGTTTTTATTATCTGTGAGCCATAATTAGCTAAATTTACAGAATTCAATGTGTGAAATATACCCGTCTGTGTTTGAAGACGTTCCCCTTTTAGAATTGAAGTTCTGAAATTCTTCTGATGATATTCTAAAATATAGAACAAAAAATATATAGCACTGGTGACAGCAAGGGTCCTAACGCTGTCATGCTACTGTATGTTGAGACACAGAATACTATTTCAAACTACACAGTCATGGCCAATAAACCCAGTCAAGCTACATTCCAAGAAGGGAGCTGAAGTAAATGTTTTCCTACCAGTGTTGAGTTAATCAGCCTATCAGCAATAACTGTGTGGCCAGCTATACAGCAGAGGTAGCACAGCAGGTTGAGTCTAGATCGAACAGCTGTAGACTGAGGAAGAGCAGAAGAGGAGGGGAGTGGCGTGGACGGCTTCTTTTCTTCAAAGCATGAATGAAGTTGTAGCAGAAAACCAGACCACTCGTCATCACTCAGAGAAAGCAGCTTCTCCACTACACAAGAGAGAAAAGATTTAACTTTGAGGTAATCTTGTGCTATACATTCAACTTTATTGATGCAGATTAAGACAACATACCTGAATATGCTGGTACACAGAGGTTTTTGGGATCAAATCGAACAGGAGTGCTCTTAAGTATCTGTTGAAGTCATTATCGGAAAAAAAAACAAAAAACATCAACTTCAGTTTAAGTCCATCTTACTTTTTGTTGCTTTGTTCACCCTTTCCTTGCGACTGTGCTATCAATATTCACATTCACATTAGGAAGAAACATCTGAAAGGGAATTATAATTATACTTGATCCTAGAGGATTTAGCCTGTATGCAGCCATCTCCATACCTTGGGATTGTTGATGATTCGGGTGACACTCAGGTCAAACTCGGTGTGTAGAAGGCGCTTCACACAGCTTGCAATGTCAGTATCGGTGACAATCTAAAATAGAAAACAGTGGGGAGAAAATCAGATGACTGCCTCTTTACTGTGTTGACCCCTTAACACCTACAGAACTTGCTTGACTCTTTATTGTACAGAATCAGCAAGGTGTTAAGAAACATTCTGACATTTTGGCTCATATTGTGACAAATGTCCTGCTCATCCATGGAGGGAGTCTCCTGTTCCATCCCAAGGCTACTCTATTTAGATTAAGTGAATCAAGATTCATTTAAATCCTTTTTCTCCCCCATTCTGATGCCTGATTTGCACTTTGTCAAATCGTCTCCACTACATCTGCATACCTAAACGTATTAAAATGATGCCCTAGTAAAGTTAACAGTGTAAAGTAACGATTACCTCAAGCTCAGAGTTGTGGTTTGATGGGTCTGCGATACTACATTGGGTTCTTGAGTTGCTGTGAAAAACCACAAATAATAAACCATGACCAACAATGGACAAATAAGAATTAAATGTTTTATTTATAGCTGAACTGTTCATAGATATTGAAACTCCACTGAGGTAACACACAGGCTACAGTTATGCTTTTAGAAATGAATTAATCCAATTACTTCCAGATCAATGTCCCCAAATACTTTTGATGAAGTTTAACTGTAGAATACTTTTAAAAAAATATTTCTACACATGCTTTAAATAAAAATACCTAAGTAGAAAGATTGTATCAGTGTTGTCTTGATCCAGCCCGTTCTTTGGTTTCAGCTCTAGAACGTTACCTGGAAATAGGGGCAAATGTGTATTTTTATCATCACACATCTATGCAAAAAAATTAGTCAAAAAAAAGTTGAGAGTTAAAGAATTGCATATTTCTTATTTTTCTTTTTTTTTTTCTTTTCAGAAATACCATCTTGATTTAGAAATGACAAACTGCTTAGTGTAAAAGGCCAAAGATGTCATGCTACATTTGTACATTGTATTTGAAGAGAACAAAGCTTCTCATGTCCAAGTAAGGAACTGCCACGCCATTAAACCGTTAAAACCGATCACAATCTGCTACCTGTCATATATGGTTTGGTGGGCTGTGGATCTCCCTGCTTTGGTTGAGACAGATCTCTCGTCTCAACTTGGTCCGCCATTGTTTTTCCACATCTCACTTCCTTATTTGAGTTTTTGTAATTTAACCTTCCACCAGACACATGTGTGACAGATTGTTGGCTTTCAGCTTCCGTGTCACACGGCCTGTCGGCTACATTTGTCGCATGAGAAGATGTTGATTTCTTTGAGACATTGAAACCTGTCTGGCTTATTGCTGAGTGGCTGCTGGGTTGACTGACTGAGTGTTCTGCAGGAAAAGGGCTGCGTGTCCTTTTGTGTCTGTAAAGGAATAAAAATGCGTCAAATAATTTAACCAAAGCCTCTCAAACAAATGACAGCATCACCATTTTTACAAAAATGTTGCAAAAAAAAAAATTGGAAATGTTACAGGGGATAAAATATATCTACACATCCTGTGATAATAGAGACAAATTCATCACAGAATTGTTTTTTGTACCCATTGACATCTTCAGCTTCCTCAGATTTTCCATCATCTTTTTCCATTTTTACTTGAGTCCAGAAAGGATGATCCACCAGCTCCGACCAGGTGATCCTGATGAAGGAAACTAGTTCATATAACTCAACACTGGCAAACCAAAATGACTTCAACGGAAGTAGCCACAGTCAGAATCCACTGAACAATTGGACATTTAAATACAAAATTACAGCCATGATGTTCTCAAGGACAAAAAACGTTAGTTTTGTGACGAAAAAGATCTACGTTTAGATAAAAAGTTTAAATAATTTTGAGAAATGAGCGCTTGTGTGTTGTGTGCAAAAATCCAAAACAAAACATTTGATTACTAAAATTATATAGATGCATATAATTCATATTTCAAAACCATAACGTCAATGGGAAATCAATGGGTCTGACCTCTTGGTTGGGTTTTTATTTAATAAACCTTTCAGGAGGCTCTGGAAATCCTGACTGGGAGGATTTGGGAGAAACACTGGAAAAGATTAAATAAGTTAATGTAATACTTTATATACAGTTAGGCCCAAAATTAGTCATATGGCAGAGTTAGGTTTAAAGTAATATTTTTAATTTTACTAACATTTGTCTTCTTGCTAAAAGTAATAACAATTTTGAGAGGCCCAGTTAGAGTCCAGATTTGAATATGTTGGAGGGAGCTAAAGGTTCTGGTGACAGCATGGAGGCCTTCCAATCAGAGAGAGTTCCCCACCAAAAATAAATCAACAACAACAAAACAACTTTAAGGATATGACTTGTGTGATAGAAATAAAAATGTACCCCCTCAATATTGAGAGCACTTTGTGACCTGCCTTTACATTTGTTAAAATGTAAATGAAAACAGATTTTTATTTTATTTATTTCAAAAATTGATAGTCACTTTAAATAGTTTTACATCTGCCCCAATTCATATAAGAATACAATTCTTGGTTGAATAAAACATTTCTATATAATGCCGAGGGGCATAATAAACATTAGCCTTAACTTTGCAGCTTAACTTAACTGTAGGTTCATGTGCTAGCTTGTGTTTGATACACAGCATATTACCTTTCTGTCTTAGAGGTGGCGGTTCTTGATGCAAAATCATCTCTGTCAGTTCAGTGTGGTTATCAGAGCAGAAAGGGGGTTTACCTGGAAAACAAGTACAGTCAGTAACAACCCCAAAATCCAAAAAGGATTATGTAAAATATATGTAAAATGCATAAAAAAAATACACGTGCAAAGGTCTGCAAATCCCATAAAACCAAATATTATTTCAAAGTAACATGTTTCAGTAAACATAAGTATATAATTTAAGAAATTGCAAGATTTTTAGAAAATAAAAGCCACTTCTGAAACTGATGGTAGCAGCACATCTCCAAAAGGCAGAACAAGGACATGTTAGCCACAGTGGAGCACGTCTTCTTTAAACAACAGTCCACAGACATCTAGAAACCAAAGAGACCAGTTGTTGTAGCTGTTCAACAGTCCTGGATCTTCTGTCTCGGATCTTTCATGTCATGATGCACCAGATGTTTTTATTGTTAAGAGGTCTGGACTTCAGGCAGGCCAGTGCAGCACTCAGAAGCTATGACGCTATGAATTAAGTGGGGGAATTTTGTTCTAAAATGTGAATTAAACCTTTCAGACATGTAAAGTTCCCACTTTGCCTCAGTCCATTAAAAATGGCAGCGTTTCTGACAGATTGTTTATGGCTTCTTTGATTGATTAAACTTTACCCCACACTGGTGGATGGCATGGGGAAATGTTTTTAATTAAGTTTTAAATTTCTGTTTGTAATTTGTACCACTTACTGTAACAGCTTTTAAGTCTCCCCTGCCCTTACTATTTTAGAATCTCTTCAGCTGTTAGTTTCTCAATCACCTCAGCTGTTCTGAAAATGGTACAATTTCTTAATTTCAAAATGTTATACATTTACTGCGTTCCATTGTGAACAAAATATAAGTTTATAAAATGTGAAAATGTTCCCATTTCTTTTGGAATTGGGGTTGTAAAATAATACTGACGGCGAAGCAAATATTAGAATCAGAAATTCAGTTCAGTTTCAAGTTGTAATATAATAAAAAGACAAAGCAAATCAGCGGAAGAGAAAATTTATCACACATAGATCATATTCATTAATTGTTACTTTTCGATATGTGGATGTGTTACTTTGTAAACACGTGTGAGTGGGTACCAGTGTACATATAGTAGAGCATACAGCCAAGAGCCCAGAGATCAGAGCTCCTACTGGTTTCTGATCCCTGCACCACCTCTGGAGCGCTGTATGTTGAAGAACCTAGAAATATGTAACAGAATCATGCAGATACAGTTAGAAAAAGAACTGATATCGTGTTGTTTGCTGCATGCAAAATCCAAAGTATAAAATGTCCTCAAATGGCGTTATCATTATCAACAACACCCATGTA
The DNA here is from genome assembly GCF_000485575.1 of Poecilia formosa. Lineage (NCBI taxonomy): Eukaryota > Metazoa > Chordata > Actinopteri > Cyprinodontiformes > Poeciliidae > Poecilia > Poecilia formosa. Next base: position 3,256,301 of record NW_006799939.1, read on the forward strand.
AAACATAAAACAGAGGTGATTCGAGATTGTTGCACATTATTGTAAATACTGTTGTTTTCCAGGAATCAAATTATTTTGTTCCTGCTAGTTTGTACAGTCCAACTTGATCTAAAAAAAAAAAAAATCTTAAAAGGTCTATATTAGCACATGTCCTTCATTAGTCATACATTAATGTTAAACTCTGACCTTGCACTCTTGCTCTCATGTTCTTGTTGTCTCCTTCTTCTGGTTCCTCAGATGCAGAAAGCGTTGTAAAAATGTCCTCCAGGGTCTCTCCTTCGGCCTTGGCCAGACAGAAGTTACTAAACTTCAAAATGCCGCTACCATCTAGAAGAACCTAAAGAAAAAAAACCCCAAAGCATTTATTATCGATTTAAATACGTATCATGTTATAATCGAAATAATCGCAGATGCTAACCTTTGCAGGGGTGAAGTCTGACAGGATGATTCCCAATTCATGGATGTATCTTAATCCTTTGACCAAGTCCCATCCAAACCTCCTCACAATATCTTCTGACAGATTTCCATCATGAGCGACTACAGACTCCAGGGAACCGCCTAGAAGGCAAGAGCGTAGACATTAACATTTAAAAAGCAAAAGTAAGTATAACAGAAAGGAAAATACTTTTGTTTAATCTCATCTCCAATACTCAGCAAATCCAATATTTATTTGGGAATAAATGAGAAATTACACACCTGTACAAAGCTCCACTATCACCCAGAGGTGCTTACTTGTCTCAAACCATTCATAGAAGCGTACAACATTTGGATGATCCAGATCCTGGCTCAGTCGTACCTTACAGGAGAGAAATACAACTTGCACTAACAAAACCTTAAGACATTTTGTGCATTGATATTCTTTTAGGGATTCATAACTGACTAACGCAGTACTTCGTGTCATTTAAACTGACCATACATTTAGCATTAGAAAAAAATGACAAATGAAGCATGACTAGGCATAGTTAAAGTACATGGTTTGTGATCTCGGGCCTCATGGTTTTGTCTGTGCAGATGATGGCAACATAGCAGAGATTGCTCTTTCGTCTCCCTTTGTAGACGACAAAGCTGCCGTCTTTGCCAAGCTCCTCATAAAGGATGAAGTTCTCCATTTCCTCTGGAAAAAAGAAAGTATACTGTGCTATTCTTAAAAGCTGATGGTTTAGCAGAAAGCAATTTACATCAGGTCTACCAGTTCTCAGAGTGGTCAAACACTCCTTATTAGCATAAAATTCTATACATTTTCAGATTTTAATGCTAAATTTGCATCAAATGATATTATTATTCGACAAACAAATATAAAAACAATAGGATGCAAAAGTTTGGATCCATTGTGGACTTTCTCCACACAGTCAGCAGTAACACATGCTTAAATATTTTCAAGCAACCGAGGTGTGTGTTCACTAAAACTGCACAGCTCACGTGTAATATTGTGTGACGTTTTCTTGTCAGGCGTTAACTGTTTGCGTGAAACACCAACGGTGAGCTTCTATGACACCTAATGTGCAGGTAACCGAACTCGACACAAACCCCGATAAACACTAAAAAACGAATACATTAGCATTAACCCTGTGCTAATTTAATGGTGACTATATTATTTCAGACTATAGTGTGGAGCAGTCTATTATTTTCAACTACCTTCAAACTTACCTCTTCAACAACCCGCTGTTGGTCAGCGGAAGCCTGATGGACCACGTATTTCCGGCTGGAAGAGGGAGGTTTGTAATTATTTATCTGAATATTAGGATTCACTTTGCTTGTTATGGTTATGAAACGTGTATACAGAAGCCTGTTTGCACGGACTGGACTTTTTGTTTGGCACGAGATTCAGGATAAACCTCCTTTTTATTAAAAGCACTTTAATGGTTTAGTTCCACACCCCCTGCGTAACTGGAATATTCCTGCGTTGCTAGGATACCAGACTGCAGACAACAGACGAAGCATGGGGAAGAATAAAATAATAGAAAATGTTTGTTTTGGTGTTTTTTCCACAAACCGAATCCATTACGTTTTTTTTTTTGTTTTGTTTTGTTTTGTTTTTTTATTTGTTTGTTTTTGGCGACATGTATCGTACAACATCGGCAATTATTTTGGCTAACAACCAAGTTATGGGAGCAATCTGTGCTCGAGTATATTCATACACGCATGAAGACACATGAGGAAGTTATGCTTTAGTAGGGAAACAAAACACCTTGGGTGCTTGTAGTTATAGCAAGTTTGCTCAAGGTAATTACCAACCTCCACTAGGGGGCACCAGACTTCTTCCTGATCCGCTCCAGAATTCAAACTTAGCGACCAGAAGGCTACACAATGGCACTAGATGGAGCAGCTTCCTGTTGGCATATTTTATTCAACAAAATAAAAGCAGCCACTGTGTTTTGCCTCTGTAAAACCTAAAACGTTTCCTAATCTATCTAATTGAAGTATGACTTGTTTTACTAAATAGAATGAAATAAATCAATAATGATTTTCAAAGTGCTGTGGATTTGTTGTGACCTTTGTAAATGGTAGACAGAGATAACACTCACAAGCCAAAATCGGAAACTAAATACATTGGCTCTTTAATATAATAAGGTAATATAATATGATTGCAGATTCTGGTTGAAATATTTCCATAATTACAAGCCTTTGTTTTGTTGTTGTTGTTGTTGTTGTTGTTGTTGTTGTTGTTTTTTAATAAACAACACACAGAATGAAAGTGTTTATTCAAAAGTCCAGGTCATTTAAAAACTACTAAATAAATCTTTGTCATATGTTAGACAATTTTCTTCAACTTGTAATCACAACTTTTTTTTTTTTCTTTTTTTTTTGAAGGATTTTGTGACGCTGAGCCCTGTTATGGGACAGTTGTTGGGAATCAAACTCATGCCAGATGCAGAACTTACATTTTTAGTTCATCCTGGCCTCCTGACCTCACATTCCCCTGAGTTTGAGTTGGTTTATATCAAAAAACATTGCATGTCCTATTGTAGAAGTAGTTTTATATTTGAAGAAACAGTAGCAGTAATGAAAGTAACAGAAAACATTTTGGACCAAACTCTTTGATTGTGTGACCTCACTGTAGGATCATTCGTACGATTTCTAAAAGTCTGTTTTAGACAAAACTGTTAGACTGCAAAATATATGCAAAAATCTTTAAACACTGTGCTTATGATGCCTATCTTTAATTGGCTTAAAGGCAAAATTTATATGCCAACCACGTTGTCTGTCTAACTGTCTGTCTGCCTGTGTTATTGTTAAACCAAGATAAGCTCTTTCAAATTAGATTAGAGAATAAAATTCAAATTGGATGGTTTAGCATGCAGTTTACTTTGAAAATCCTCAAACAGGAACTAACTCTTCGTTTCTTGTGGTTGACACGGCTCTAAACAGCGTGTTCAACAAGCGGCTCCTTACTTATGCTGAATAAGTCATTGATATAAAACAACTGTAAACAAGCTGCTAAGTGTACAGAATATGTATCGTTCTTACCTTGGATTGGAATTTGCGTCCATTTTTTAATATTTATTAGTGTTAGTGGTGATACTTTAGTTCCAGTTAGTTCATTGTGATAATAGTTCAGTCTCGAGCATCACGGCTCAGTAGGCATCGGTAAAGATAAAACGGAGCTACTTTCTCTCTTCTCGGAGCTTTTACGCCACAAAGCAGTAAGAAGTATTTCATTGTTTGATTATTTATTTATTGTAGGATTTTAAAAGTAAATGTGAACGTTTTATGTGTTGAACTAAAGGATGAGTACGTTGATGCAAAGTTTAGGAAGTAGGAACTCATCGGCGAACCTCTAATCAGGATGTTATTCTGTCTCTTTCCCCGATCTTTGCCAAGGGAAATCATGTTGATGTCAAGTAAAACCGTAAAAAGTGTTATATTTATTCCAGGAATGGTTTAATGCATAGCCTTTGTCTTCCGTTCACACTTAGAAGACTTCCTGACGATTTCACTTTGATTATTACTGTGAGCAAGTTGTCAGGCTTTGTCGAAGAATAGGGCTTTCAGTAAAGTTCTGGACAGATTATATTATTACATTTTGACTATGTTGGCTGAAGTGACATGAAACGATCATGGCACAAATCTGAACTAAATCTGTCTTTACAATGCAAATGAAAACGAACAAAAGTAGATATTTATTCAAATTTAAATTTGCAAGCCAATCAAAAACCAAAGGAACCTGAAAGGACAGAGGCTGGGGTTGAAAAATTGATGTAGTGTTTGGATATATTTGTAGGACTTTAAGTTTAGGTGGCAAGTAAGGAAATTCTGTTTGGCAATAATACATTTGGCTTATTAGAAGAGCTTTTTGTGCCCTAAATGGTCATATTGAATATTTATTTTAGTAAAGAATTGGAAATGTCCATAGCAAGTAGTGACATGACATGGCAATATTCAACAAAGGTATTGTGATTGCATATTTTTTTTATATACTTTGAAGCATAAATGGAGGATCATCCTGAAATTATTCTTTTTTTTATGTTAAATGCAAACTGAATTTCTTTGTCAAAATATCAGTTGCACTTTTTTTCTAGCGTGTTATAGTTCTGAGAGTAATACATCAACAAGTCAAACCTTAAAGACAACCCTAAATCTGTGCATATTCGGTATAGTTGATTTACATGCAACCCTTGAAAATGATTAACTTTGTCAATTGTTATTTTTTTTGGAGGGATTCGAGGGGGGAGTTGCATCTATTGGCTGCACAGCTGAAGCGGTGGCTCTCTCAGCCAATTCTAAGAAGCTAAATAAGGTTCCATCTAGTTTGCCAACTAACGGCACATGATCTGTGGACGCTTCACATGCTGTCAGCGGCACTCTGACACACAGCAGGGCTCACAGTCTCCTCTGTGTCTGCAGAGAGTGTTCACACGACCTGGACTGGAATCCAAACACATAACCTGAAGGTCAGATAAAAACGCAGACTGGTCGGGTGTTATTATTGGACATCGTCACCATTTTATTGTAAACATCCACACAGCCAAGCCCTGTGTATTCAAAGACATGTGGCTCGGTAAGTTTTGGTTATTCGTGTGATATCTAAAGTATGCAACTCTTCACCCACAACCAGGGAGAATGCTGCTGCGAAAAGCTCTATCTAAAACATGTTTACAGCAAACGTAACGGAAAGAAAGACGAGGATCAGTTAGTCCAATTCAAACGACCTCAGAGGAAGACCATCTAATCTACTTTTCAATACAGCACATTTGGTTCAGTATTCCAGCATTTTACATGTGTTGGCTTGTAACTGCTCTGCTGCTGTTCTGCTCACTCACTGAAGCGTTGTAGATTGTGTAGATAGTAATGAGGGACCATGTTGATTCTTCCATTTTGTTATCTGTTTGGTCTTGTCTTTCTGAAGAGATCGATCGTAGTGCATGCGCAGCCGACGCTCTGTGCTTTGGCAAATGTTTGAGTTGTACATGGTCTGTCACAGAGGGACCCAGGGACAGGCCCCATCTCCTTCATGGAAACCTGCCACAACTGTGTCACGCCACTTAAAAATAACACGGATGAAGAATTGGATTTGTACTTTTAAGGAGAAACTAGAAGCTGCTGAATTACGTGTGTTGCAGTTCATGACCTGAGCTAAATCAATCCCACTTTTTAGCAACGGTTGGGGAAAATGGTAGGCTGTTGTAAGTCGACCCAAAAGTTTAATTTTGGTCTCATTTGTGTGAGCACATTTTGCACAGGCACCACATCTCTCAGTACCTCACTGTCTCCCTCCAGTTGTTTATTTACAACATCACTTCTTCCTTTCTGAATAAGCAGGTTGCTTTTAAAACAGCTGAACATTTTTTAATTTCCGAAAAAACACCTCACTTTCATTTTGATTACCTGCAGTGCCCAAAAAAGTGTTACATTTCATCAAGAAATGAGTGAAGGAGTTTGAGGAAAAGGATATTTTGACCCCCTTTTTTTTTATCACGTGATTTGGTGAATTTTAAAATTCATCGTCCAGCTTCCCTTATCTAATTTTTATTTATTTTTTTCTACTTCTCTTGTGTTTTCTTCCTGTAAAGGCTGTGTTTCCTTATGAGTAATGGTGGCAGATATGTTTTGTCTGGCAACAAGCTCGCCAAATTTGAGTGTTTGAGGGGGGAAACAAAAGGCTTGTTGCCATGCACCTTTTGAGAGGCCTCAGAGAGCGCAGCCGAACGAACACATCAGAGTCGCTAAATGGACACGAGGGGCAGACGAGATTTTCTCCTTTTTGTTCATGTTCCTTTCATCTCCAACCACACTCCGTCTGTAATTTGCATCACCGCGCACACAAAGATTCAAACATTCTCCGCTGACGCAATCAGCTTATTAACACAGAGCAGGTCTGTTTGGTAACATTTCTCAACGTTGTGTTAGGAAACGGAGCTTAGCAGAGAGACATTTATGTAGTTTATAACATGGGCGCAGTGCTTTGTGCGCCATGTTTTTTTTTGTTGTTTTTTTTCCTGCTGTTTTTTTCTATAGACGGGTCACCTGAAGTTGAGAGGAGCCCTTGATAACACGAACACCGATGCATGCGTAGTTGTCCAAAGCACTCCCTGTGAGCTCTGGATTATAAGCTCATAACCACCAGCTGCTGCTGAAAACAAGCACATGTTGTTTTTTTTTTTTTATTTCTTCTTAATTACATGTTAGTTTATTGCTATGATTAATATAATAATCACCGCCCTTTCTTAAGAAAGACGCTCGTCACATTCCTTTCACATTGATGTCAGCGTAAACTGTTGCATCCTACTGTGGCGAATCGCAGGAAGCTTTTGTAGAGTATTTGGTTGGCTTTCAGATTTAAACTATTGGCATTCACACCCTGAATGCCAATAGTGTATCTTTTCTGATAAATGGACTTTTGTGAGTGTTGACATTTGTAAACGGTGCTAGTGTCTTGGGGGCCGGGGGGAAGAGATTTTAGATCTCAATGAGTTTTTTTTTAATCTGATTAAAAAAAAGGTTATTATTTTTATTATTATAGCCTTCATACTTACACTTGATACATTTGGTGTCCCCAACTCCAGTCTTGGAGAGCTACTGCCTTGCAACTATTACATGCGTCTGTGATAAAGCACCCCAGAATCCCACGGATGCTTCATTACCAGACTTCCGCAGAATTTAGCGACGTGCTAAGGAAGTAGCTTGGCCATTTTCAGCAGGAATATATTTAAAAATTGTAGGACACGGTCTCTGTTGAAGAACCTTGTGATATAAAGTGCTGATAAATTCATATTTATGGTGGCAACATCTTGATGACAAAAAGAGGGAGGATTGTGGAAAATATTTGTTAATCACATCCAATGTTGTCATTGCAATAAAGTTAAACCATTACGCAGCAATCATGTGTCATCCTAATATTGTGCGGTCCTAGATAATGACAAAACACTCGTATATAATTGCAGCCTTTTGTGCGAGTCCCATTTACATTTTTGTTTTACACGTTCTGTCACTGCAGTGGTGTAGACAGTGATAGTGTATGAGGGTGTGTATTTGTTGCTTACATGAGCTGTTAATGGACTCCTAAGACTTCTACAGGGTAAATATAACATCACTTCATGTTAGAGGCTGTCAAATGGAAGCTGGATATTGATGAATAAATAAGGTCTTGCAAAATGTTAACTACACAGAGTATTGTGCAGAATTAAAATGAAACAGGACGGCTATGAAAACCGTGATTTAAAAATAAATGTTTTCTTTCTTTCTTTTTATCTTGTTTGGAGGAGGAAAACTGCCTGGAAGCCTTGTTGCTTGATGGAGAAGTAACTCATAGACATGAAAACTACTGTGGTGTGGTATGCATTAAACAGAATGAGATATTCAGGTCTGGCTGTCTTGCTACACAGAATCGAGTCGTGTTTGCTCTTTGTAATCCTACCGTTGTTCACACCTGGAAACGTATAACACTCAAACGGCTGATAAGGTGGTGAGACTCTGTGGCAGCTCTGAAAGACAGCTGTCACAGAGACTTTGCTCCACTCCTACTAATGTGTACCTTTCTAGTTACACAATCCATGTTGTCTTTGCCTCTTGTTCAGTTCAAATCGAGGATGAAGCAAATTAATATTTATCTCCTGAAGGTCAGGAGAATAGGGATGTTCACACACCTTTTGCACTGTTATGTAAACAGTAAGGAACCAGAACTGGAAGGATTTTCACTCATGTGAAACGAAGATATCTCAAAAATGTTTAACTGCATGCATAGCCAATGCAAAGCATGAGCCTACAACTCATTATGATTACAATTTATTTGAAAAACTTCACAGTAGCTATGATGCATACTTCTCAAAAACAGACTGCACGAAGCTTTTGTCAATGACATGGATTGTCTCTTGGGAGTTTCTCTGCAATACTCCCGCATCTGATGACTACTCTGTTTGAGGACAGGACAGTATCAGCGTTGATCAAGTTAAACAAAGAGTTATCATTGTCCTATATTTTATTAGCTACATTTCAGTTCGCAAAGAACTTTGTGCAACATGAACTGGTGGCCTTCAAGCATATCAAAAACGTGCCTAATAAATCTGTCAACAATATCTCTCGTCCGGTCTCTGTTCGGTGTTCATGTCAACCAACTGCTGTACTTGCTTATGCGTGGTGATGGTCTTCACTGCCTTCGTTGCTTTGTTTTTTAACTCTAATATGAACTACAATATCAGTTGAACGCAAACTTTTACATACAACAAGTAAAAATGAAGGTCTTTGTCTGTAATTTGGCTTGTTTCTTTTGGAGTAAGGGCTTCTTCCTGGCTGTAGTGGCCTTTCTTCCCATTCACTGTGAAGAATGACATTGTCTTACCAGCCAACATCTTCATATAAGCTCTCTTGCTTGTTTTCTGGAGTATAAAAGTCAAAGACCAAAACGCACGAAGTTTGGATATTTCCATCATGTCTGCGCATGCATATAATTGTTTCAACAGATGGACGCCACACCTTCAAGCGTCCTGAAATTGCTCCCAAGGATGAACCAGACTTGTGCAGCTCCCCAATTCTCCTCGGATTATTTTTGACTTTCCCGTCGTGCCAAACAGGAATGCAGTGTGTTCCAGGTGTGGCCTTAAAGCGCATCATAAATACAGGTGTGTCTCCAATTAGCTCAAATGTATCAGTTGACCTCTTAGCAGTTTCCAAAGCCACGGCATCATCTTCTGGGATTTCTTTCATTCCTTGAAAAGGCAGAGAATCATGCTGTTTGTAAACTTCAGATTTTGAAGAGGTATTCTAGCGTATTATTTCTTTCATTATTGTGGCATTTAGACCGTCTAAATAATTTTGGTCATTCCAGCTGACCTAAAGCAAGAGAAATTTGGTCTTCTTCTTTAGACAGTGAGGAAAAAGAGGTGTCTGTGCATTTTTATTTGGTGTATGTAAACTTCTGGTCTCAACTGTAGATTTCACAGCCAACCCACTGATATTCACAAGATAAAATTTAAACGTAATAGCACTCACCCCTGTGCCATTATCAGCTCTCTGTTATAGCTTGTCTGGTCACAGACAACACAATGGGACATCGATTGGCTCCATTGATCACAAAGTGGATAATGGTGAATATGGAGCTTCCTGAGTTGACCTTCATATCACAGGTTCACACTGTGTAAAATAACTGTATTTTTCTCAGAGTGTACCTCTGAGTTGAATGCCTGAAATCTCTTGAGGAACCTGACAGAAAGTCGAGTCAAACGTTGCTGGATATTTGTGGTTCTATTTAATACAAAATTAAGATGAATGCAGAAACCTGGTTGATAAAAGAGAAACGCCTTTTGTTGTACCTAGCATTTTTTTTTTTTTTTATTTCAAAGAAGATGCCTGAAAATTTCTCCCCAGAAGACAAAATAGTCTCCATTTGTCACTTCAGCTTAGAGGCCAGATTTGCCCCATTTTAGGATTCCACCATTCACAGGGCTGCAAGTGGCCCTTGGGGCAAAATTTTATTACCCCCGTCTCAAAGATACATAAGAAGAACATCTGCTGTTTTTCTCAGCTTACAACAAGTACAACCAAAAGTTGCCTTTGTTAACGTAGCTCTGTGTTTCCTGTTTTTAGACTTCACTTTTGTGACACTTTATCATTAGTAGTATGTTGACACAACTCTCTCATCACACCACTTGATCAAGTTTTTCATCGACATACCAGCTCATATTTCAACTGTTATAATCACTCGGGACTTTAATCGGTGTTGCATGATCTGCTTTTGAAAGTTTGGAGATCTCCCGGAGCAAGGACACGTCTGATCTCTGGGGTTGTAAAGAGTGCTGCTACAGCCTGTTGTATTGACTGTTGGGGGTGGGTGCTTAACAGCACAAAGGCTAATGGTATAAACCTTTTAGCCTGACTGATTGTTTGACCGATAAGAGTCTGTTCTCACACAGACCCCGGTCGGCTGCATTGTTAAGTTTATTGGTATTTTAATCTTAAAACAATGGAATGTTGCTCAACCAGAACGTGCTGATGATCAAATAATAAATTGCGACCATTGTGTTGTCCGTGTATTTATAGAAACTTTATGTTGTGTACTTTTCACATTATTCTCCCTACTGTACCCATCATATTATTAACTTAGAACTCTCATTTAAAGGCTTTGATCATTGGGACACTGATAACAGATCGCACCACTCCACAAATCCTGTATCACTGTGCGTTTGCTCTGTTTGATGATATTCATCTAGCATGTTGTGCTGACCTTGCAGCTCAGAGTTCACATTGAAAAGGATTTGTGTGTTGAAACTCACTTAGGTTTCTGTATGAGGCACAACATGACAGTGCTTCCTGTGGGCCTCGTCACATCTCTCTTTGCAGGGCATGGGATCTTATGTTGTGAAAATAGGTTTGCTTTCGGCGTGTTTGCAGTTTTGGTATGTAAGTGGCTTTTGATCTCAAGGTCTGACAGAGTGCAAGTTGTGAAACTTAAAGAGCGCAGAGGTGGATGAACCTGATGAGTTCAGAAGGGAGTAGAATAAGTTTAACAGAGTTACCAGCTAAAGTTTGGGCGGTACGTTTCTAGAGTTTTTTTTAAGGAACTGAAAATGAATATTTGTGGTTTGTCAGACTGTGCAAATTGTTAGGGCTTTAGCTACAGCAAGGAGAAGCTGAGCAACAGAAAGCATTACTAATCGCGTGTGTTCATTTCTAGACGACTTGGACAAAATATCTTGTGGAGAGTCTTCAGCTACAATCAGAAATTTAATGACTAGAGCTAGAACCGGATAAATTAATACCACTCACCACTTTACCTTACTAAAGTTTTCAATCATATTTTAAGTTTACTTTTTTTTTCCATTGCTGTTTGATTCAAAGGTAAAAATGCCTTATAAGATCTGTGCTGCTTTAGAAAGTAAAGGTCATAGACTTGACTTTGTAAACAGAGATTTTTGCAAAACTAAAAAAAAAAAAACCTTTTACTTTATCAGTTATGGACATATCCTAAAAACAACTTAATTAAAAGTTGTATTCTTACACATAAAAAGAACACCTTGTCCTGTATTCTCCAGCTCCGCTGGCACAATATAATGTGGAGTTTCCTTTAAAACTCCACCCGACCATGTTGTTCTGTAGAGATGTTATGCTCACAGCATTTAAGATCCTGGTATTGTTGAATGGATGGTTGTTTGGCCAGACTATCAGTCACAAATGGGCTGTATAACAGTGGCACTCCCTTCCCTTCATTTGCTTTACCTTTTAACAGTTCAGTAACTCTGAAAGAAAACTGTAGATTTATAAAACGCTGCCTTACAAACCTGTTTTGGGTTCTGACCTAAAGAATCTAGTAACTTCCTTGTGTTTTGTATGACATGTTGCCATTAGCAACTGTGTTTGGGCTTTTGGATATTGTTTGTGCCTAGACAATGGAAACCATGGCCTGATTCTGCTTTCCACTATGATCCATATTTTCTAACTCAGTATGTCTCAGAGGAAACGAGGGTGGAACGGGAAAACCTGTCAGACCTCCAAGCATAGTTGTAGATTAATACTTGCAGGGAATGATAATGAAAGCGTGAGCCTTTAAAGGTGGTGAGTGTGTGTACTGAATGGTTCGTATGAATAAAAACAGTTTCTCTTTGGCATAGGATGACAGCTTACCGCATGGTATTTGATTTCTGTTTTACTTTGAATTTGTCTTTTAACTTGGTCGCCAACTTTCCTTTTTGGAGAACGATGATTTTGAAAGGTTAATCAGGACATTCTGCACATCAGAAGTAAAGGTAGGGTGTAACAATCACCCTATCTGTATTAATGAGCATGTTGTGACATGTGATAGTTGCAGATTAGTGTGTCTATAAAAGCTTTGTCCACGTCTACATATCGGCATCGCCAATAATTATTATCCATTGTCTAAGAAGGCTTTGATGGGGGGAAAAAAAAACAGGGAGTCTCGCTTGCTTCTCGGTAGCGAGTACTTTTACTCGCTACCGAGTAAAAGTACTCGGTAGCGGTAGCATTGGCTTATGTAAATGGATAGTTTGTTTCAAGTGATGTTTTGTGAAACTTTTCTGCAACAATTCCTTTAAGGTGTAGAAGAACAATCATATTTTGTAGTGAGTTTGCTAAAAGGGAAGAAATCCTCTGGTGGAATGCTAACAGCTAGTCAGACAAGCACAATTTTAGTTAATTTGAGGAACTTTAAACGACTGAAACTGAAAATGTTTCTACCATGTGACGCAAAACTTTATTAATTAAATAAATATTAAATGTCTACATTTTCACAGAGAATTTTTGGTTTGTTGCTCTTAACACAGCTGAATAATGTTTGCGCTACACGCTAAGCTAACATGGTTTGAGGATGTCTGGTGTATAACGGGCTGTAACTGGAACGACGGCATTGAAATAGTTAATTCATGTGCTTTTTTTTGGTTAAGTGTTTTGAAAATTGTCCTGTCAGACTCGTATTCAGCAGATGAAGTGGATTGATCTGGCAGCTTTATAGCTTTTAGTAATAGCAGATGTTTTCTGGCTGAGACAAACTAGAAATTCTGAGTTTGGGCATAAATTCCTGCTCTGTTTTTTTTCTGTATAAATCAGGATTCATAAATGATGTGAAATTTTAAAAACTCTTCCTATCCTCTGTGTTTCCACCCTTCTTTTTCTTCCAGGTATGAAGTGAGTCCTCTTTTTACTCCAAAGCGAGTGAGCACTCCAGGCTCATCGGCTGTGTCATCTGACCTGTGCTGCTGAGTCAGTGTGACATCACGTTTACCTCTCCGGCCTAAAGATGCGCACCAGACAAATCGAGTGTGACCTTTTGTGGCTCTGAGCTTACTCCATGGCTAGTCCTGTTTTAAATTGGTGACCATTCAGCGCCAAGCTGGACCCGAGGACTCAGCCTCCCGACACCCGTTCCTGTTCCACCGCCCCGGCCCCTGAACACTCCTCGGATCACAGACGCATACCTGAGCTCCACGGACCAGAGCTGCTATTAGCCAGTGAGGAAGAGTGGGAGGAGGAGGAGGAGGAGGAGGAGGAGTACGTCGGTGTGCCCGCTGCACTTGAGGAGTTCAAAGCCACCTGCAAAGATGCCGAGACCATTACTGGTAATGTTGACGCATATATCATAACCCAAGGTTGCAGTCAGTAGCTTACATGAGTCCATTTGGCTTTGCTGAAGCAGCACTTTGTGGCTAGGTATATATAATTCATCTCTCAAGTATGCACGGCTTTAAAAGTCCATTTGGCAGTGTTGACATGTTTTAGGAGGTGTGCACCAGAACATGTCTCACTTTAAAAGTTGCAGAGTTACGAGCTCTCAGTCTCAGACGGTTGGATGAATACTGCAGGCGAAAGAACATGTTGAAGGCTATATGTGTAGTGGGAAGAGTTTGTTTGTTTCTGGCCCTGTTTTAATGTCACATCCTGTCAGCGGAGCCTCAGGGGCCCTCGGCTCTGTGTACAAATCAGCATGTGAAAGAGAGAGGAGCTCCCAGTAGTTTATCAGGGGTTTTTTGTTGTTTTTTTTAACCCATTTCCACTACTTGTTTTCAAACCTCAGCTATTACACTCAGAAAGAGACAATCTGATCTCAGTGGAGACAGTAAACTTGTTTTTTTTTATTTTTATTTTAATTAGCAGCTTTAACTACTCCTGCGATGTTGTTTTCTTACAGCTGACATTGTTTCTGAAGTAAGCAAAATTCCAAAAGCCACTTGTTATAAAAGTTGCCTCACTTCCATCAGCAGAGTTTTGTTTAGTGTTGCAGTGATTAAGAGCTTTCTTCTTTCTTGTTCATAAAAGCAGGAAAAGTCCCTCCCTTCTAACTATGTGCGTGACCTCAGTTCCTTTTATTATTTGAGCAGCAATGTCCCTCTATCCTAATACTCACAAACTTTCACAAAGATTGCCATTAGTAAACATGGCAGAGGTGCTGCTCTGATTTCAAGCATCCATTATGTAAATACTTATTTTTCAAGGTCCTGGAAAACTTTACAATTCGTGAAACACATTTTCCCACCATCCATGCATCCTTTTTTTTTATAGGTTTCAGATTTCAACTCTGGCCTCTATAAACATATGTAAATCAGTTATAGGTTTTTGTAGTTCTCTTCATTTTGCAATTCTAAATTGTGGTTTTGTATATCTTGTCACTTATAGCCTAAAGGTTCTTTAAAATATTTACATTCTCACATTCCCACTAATAGTTTTATTGCAGAAAACTTCAGCAACAATAAGTATCTGCAGTTGATTTCAGGCTTTGATCTTACGGTAGTTAGTCCTGAGTAAAACAGCGTAGTTTTTGAGTGACCTTGAAACGTCAAGAAAGCATTCACATGTCTTTGTAGGCCCTGGAGGGAGATGCTCCGATATTTTTCCACGGCTCTTTTTAAAGTCGTGCCAACATCGTTTGCACAAGCCGGTTTGCAAAACGTACTTGTCTGCTGTACAAAATCACATGCTGAAATAAGGGACATGCTGTGGAAACTTTTACTGGGATCATGTGCCTTTCCCATCTTCCTTCACAAAGGCCAAACCTCTAGAGACTAGATATGTACTGCCCTCTGCTGGTTTGTTGTGATAGCAGTAGAAGAAGCAATCCAAATAGTTTTACAATTTATAGTTCAGCTCACGAATGAAATGTTGAGATGCCTCCGAATGCTCCATCACATTATTTATTTATTTTCCCTCTCACTTGATTTCCTGTCGCCTCTAAATCTCCCCCAGTCAGTAAATCCAGAAGATGAATGAACACAATGTGATGAATAGGACGGCCTGTTGCCATGGTGCACTTCCTGGATATGAGGTTATTTGTTTGTGGTTAGCAGCCAGCAGTGATGTAAGGCATGAGGGGAGTCACAGTGAAATTATGGGATACGACCAGGAGAGGAGAACCCTTAGAAAAAAAGAAAGGAGACAGAGGACTTGATTGAAACACAGACAGAGTTATGCAAGAATCCTGTCTCTGTGGAATCAAAACGGTTTAATTGGCAAAACCTTAATCATACATCAGTGTTTTAGCTTGACCAAGAGTTGGCACTAGCTGTTTTTATCCAAAACACTTTCATCACACTTTGGAAGTGATTGTTTTATGAACTATGATATTGCGTCTAGGCAGGCAGAAATACTCCCAAATTGTCCTGACTTATTTGCACAAACCTCTAATTCAGGGTTACATTTATTCAGAGTCTACCTGTGCGTGACTTAGAGTTGCAGGTTATTAGAAAAACATGCTACATGTAAGAAAATTGGTGATTGTTGGCGGATGCAAGATAATTGCAATAAATATCAAAATAATTAAAAAGTGTTGTTTCTTTCTTTCCCCTTTGGGTCCATATCAAACATAGACCCCCAGATACCTCAGCTACAGGATCTCATTGAAAAGCCAGTTTCTGGCTGTTGTCTGCTGTTTTGGCAATTTAACAATTTAGTTGTAGTTTCATAATGACTTAAATCATGGTACATTGATAGACCAACTCAGTATTGCGTGTAGGCATGTTGCATGCAGAGAATCTGCGACAGCTTAAACATTATTTAGCCATATTTACAAAGAATAATGGTATTTATATTAGAAAATATGAAGTTACTTAGGTAATTATTTTTATGTAAAACATAAAATTATCATTAATCTTGCCTTGCTGATGACTGTCATTATTTCTGTGCCCTCTGAGGCGCTCCTACATGAGCTTCAGAGCGTTAGAACTCATATCAAGTTTTTTTCTTTTTTCTTCTCTCTGCTCTGCCCAATCCTGGTGTTTATGGGATTCTATGAAAAAAAAGGCTGTGATTTGGCAGAGTTCCTGGTGTGGCTTTGCCCATGTTACCCAGGCTGACGATTACTGCTGTAATCTTTTCCACTGACCTGTTGCTCTGCCGCTCAAATGCTGACTCAGACTGATTCTCGACACACGGAGGATTACAGAAAAAGAAGAAAAAAAAGACATATTTAAAGTGTTAAATTTCACCGCCTCCCACACATTTCAAACATCTGGTTCCCAACCCAGAGGCCGATGCAGGCAGACGGTCGTGAACAGGGTCGGGCATGCCGATACCTCCCTCTGTTTGCAAAGGATCAGGGGGCTTGTAGAAAGTTTGTGATTCGCTCCGCTCCTAGGAAGTGCCCCACACCGGGTTTGTCGGCTTTAAGGGTGAGGAAGAACGCGCTAGAGAGCGGGGGGTGGGGGGCGGTCCGTGGGGTTATCGTCATCGGCATGTCAGGCATGACAGACCAGCTTGGCTCGGGTCTCTCCCCTCTCCGCTCCACTTCGTCCCTCCCCTCTTTTCTCTCTTTTTGTCTCGCACTCACACAGAGCTGTCCGAAAACCTTTAGCAGGGCGCTCTCTAGCTCTTCCTGTGCCTCACCCTCCCAGCTCTGTCTTTCTCTCTCTCTCCCTCTCTCTCCCTCTCTCTCTCTGTCCCCTCTGTCCCTCTCCTGGACCAGTGGAAAATGTGACTGAAGGACAGGAGAGTAGGTGGTTGTCGGGCTCCAGACACCATGAGTGAGTACAGTGGTCTTTCTGCTGGTTTTATTTTAAACTTCACAAACATTCTCAGCAGAGTTTTACTCTGTACATATCACCCCTGTGTTTCTGTCTGTTTCAGTTGTCATGGAAATTGTTTCTTGTAGTTGTGCAGCCTTTGTAATTTAAAGCTCACGATGATGTCATGTTGTTTGAGTGCACGATTGAAGATTTTCCACAAGTTGCATTTCTCCACTGTGGTGGTCAACAGGAGGCGGCCATGTTGAACTTCAGAGTCAGAACGTCTTCTTTATATTAAGCAACTCTTCAGCGCTCTCGTCCAGGTGGTTCAGCAATGTGACACCAGTACCATGTGGCCAGTTGGAAACCAGTTCACATGCTTGTAATGTGTGGGTTCGCTGCTCTTCTGTTACCCAACTCAGGCTTCCACGTTACTGAAAGTGCTGTGTTGGTAGTTGGGTGCTTCGTTATCGTAGTATAGGAGTAGGCCACTACTGCTGTAGTTGATCTTGAATTTCAAAAGTTTCCTGGTTTTTTTTTTTTGTTTGTTTTGTTTTTTGTTTTTTTTCCCCCCCAGAATTCAGCGTGATTCTGTCACTTGCACTCATCCCAATGTGTTTATTGCTTTGACTGACGGTGTGATGGCAGAGTATTCCAGCATTTGATCCAACCAATGTCGTCCTGTTCCTGGTGCTTTTTTTTTTTTTCTTTTCATCTGGTCTATATTTACATTTGAAGACTGACCTGGAACTTGAAATCCTCATGATCCTATCCAAGCATTTATTGATTGTGATAGACTGAACATCGCCAGCTGTTTGTGCTGAGCTTATTTTGAAGTTTCTACCTCTGCGTTACATTAAGTTCCTTCTCTAGCTGCTTGACTGGTGCAGGTTTCTCCAACAATAAGACGTCTCTATTCTCATTTATAGGATGACTTTTCTGCAGTTTTCAGCAAGAACGCAAAATAAAAATAAGCAGAATGCAGTTAATTGTTTTTGTTATTATTATTATTCCTATAATCAGTGGACTTAATGTTTAAAATTTTGTTTGGGAAAAAAACATTTAGATTTACCTAAAAATACGTAGAAATCAACCAAATTGCTGCAATCGTTTTCCAGTACCTATAAGTCAAAAATCCATAGATTTGATGGATACTAAAGTTCAGATTCTATCAAAACATTCAATGTTACAGTGTAAAAAGGTTACATACAGCAAATATAAAAGCCACACTATTTTCCAGACATTGAAAAGAACATTTACATTCTATAGGTGAAATAAATATTAAATACAGATTAATATTTTCATTTTTTATGAATATGGGTCATGTTCCTGTGGACTAAAACACACAGGAAAACTACTGAGTCTGCTTGCTGAGTGATTCACCAGCTGCTGCGCGTGTGTGTGTGTGTGTGTGTGTGTGTGTGTGCGTGTGTGTGTGCGTGTGTGTGTGTGTGTGTGTGTGTGTGTGTGTGTGTGTGTGCATTTTTCAGCACAGTCAGTCATTCAGTTTGGATTAGCAAACAGTAACAGACGGCATTGTCAGAGAGTCATAGACAGTGGAGCGACAGAGCAGCAACACAAAGAGCTGGGGGGTTTTTTCTCTAAGTTGATTCTCATTCAGTGTTTTTACTAATGTGGTCAGTTCAAGCTTCACTGTTTCACATTTCTTGAGGAAAAAATAACTACAACATGAATTTTTTTTGTGTGTGTAGACTTCATGGGTATCAGATGTTTAGGGTTGTTTGCAATGTTAGATTTCTGTCAGACGTTGTGTTTTGCGTGTTGGGCGAAGCTCTCAGTTTTGGTTTCATCTGGTCAGAGCACCTTCTTCCAGATACTTGCTGCATCTCTTACACTGCTTGTGGAAACATATTGCAACAATGGCTAAATACCAGAGTTGTAGGATGGATGACAAAGGATCCTGTCAGCTGAAATATTAATTTCTGCAGCTCATAAGCCTCTAACCCTCTTTGACTCAGTTTCAAAGTTTCAAGGTATAATTTTCAGATAATGAACAGTATTCCATAAAATTATAATGGTTTAAAATATTATTTTAGAATTTAACGACACTTCAAACTTCTCCACAACTTTCTCCCTGACCTGTCTGCCTTGTACCCAGGTCTTCAAGATGCTGTTTGTTCTCTAACAAACATTTTCAGCCTTCACAGCACAGTTGGATTAAATTACCCACAGGTGGTGACGGCAATCGATTGCACTGGTTTTTATTTAGAAGCATCCAAGTAAATTGGCTGAATTCAAGTGCAAGCCACACTTTTACAATTTTCACTTGTCATCAAATTTTAAAGCTAT
The DNA here is from genome assembly GCF_000485575.1 of Poecilia formosa. Taxonomy (NCBI): domain Eukaryota; kingdom Metazoa; phylum Chordata; class Actinopteri; order Cyprinodontiformes; family Poeciliidae; genus Poecilia; species Poecilia formosa. The sequence continues at coordinate 3,275,488 of NW_006799939.1, forward strand.
GTATCTTTTTTTTTTTCCACTTCACTTTATGCTGGTTAATAGAGTGAAATCCCAGTAAACGAACAGAAAACTTGTGGTTGTAATGATGTGATTAAAAATTAAAAAAATTCAAACGATGGTGCTTTTGAAAAGCAATGCATGAGTTATCAGATTTTTTTTACTTTGTGTTTTACTTTATTAATTCAGCACACCTTGTCTCGCTAATGTAGTTTTGAGGAGTTACATAAACAGGTTGCATTTGAGTTTTATGCTGAATATCGTTTCTAAACCAACTCAGTAAGTTTTCATTTGATGTTCGTTTCTTTTAGAGAGCCCAGCCTTTTCCTTGATCGCCCACTAGAGGGCAACACACACCTTCAGTTCTAGCTGACTTTATTTCTGTTATTAATTTTTGAACTGCGTGTAATGAACAACCAGCTCTTCTTTAAGGGAACAAATGTTTCCTCAGAAAAAAGTAGACAATTTATTTTACTATAACAAAACAGGCTTTCTTGGATGTAACAGCCAGGAGTTTGAAGTTCACTGGTCAGATGTGGCTTTTTTTGTTGTTGTTTTTTTGTTAATCTTACCCACCATTTGACAGAAGTTAATGATTGTTTCGAAAAAGATGTTGTCAAAGAAAGGACCAGTGACTGGACACCATCCTGTCCTTCTCTTTGTGCAGATGTGTGTAACAGTGCTGACCTGCCAGAGCTCGAGATTGTCAGCCTATTGGAGGAGCAGCTGCCTGTCTACAAGCTGAGGGCCGACACCATCTTCGGTTATGATCAGGATGATTGGCTGCACACGCCATTGGTGGACCCCGACTCTTCCCTTGACCTTACCAATGAGCAGATAGAAGAGACCTTCAAATACTTTTGTAAGTTCAACTCTAATTTGCAGTTCTATCTAATTAAAAACGAACATTGTAATTATAATAATAACAACCATACTTAGAAAATTCTTATTGATTTAAGTCGGAGAAATTAGTGACATTCCTCTCCGGCGGTCATCTTTCCACTACAGCGTGGACATGGTTACCAAAACAAACACCGGCTGCTTCTCCCAACACTCGGGTTAATGTTCAGCTTTGTGTTGTGCTCTGAACTTGCGTTTTATGCATGTGTCTGCTTTCCTCTTATCAAACTGCCTCAGCGTTGCCACCGTTTCAGCTGGAAAACACACACACCCACTTAGCTACCTAAGAATCCAATAAACACAAGCAGGCTCTCTGAAACACGTGCCGATGGTGCACGCAGCAAACCCAGAGAGCAGAAGTTTGTTTTGTTTTTTGTTTTTTTTTCTCACCATTAATTATTTAGTTCTAATTGCTGTCTGCTTGACTAGTGACTCGGTTGGAGTAAAAATAATGTTACTTAAATTAGATTACATGTTCTATTTAAATTCTCAGTTGAAAACTTGGACTTCACCTCTGTGTTCAGTGGCTACTGGGTCACTGTGGCTTGTGCAGACATAGACAACAACAAGGTCAAGGTTTCTTTGGGATTTCTGCCATGCTATTTTTTTTTCCTCTTGTCTGTCTGTATTACAGTTCCTGGCTGTTAGGATCTGCTATGAATGACAGATGGCCTGGGTATCGGCACCCTGAGGGCGCATTATAAATAAGCTCTGCTGGAGCAAATGGGTGTCTGTCAGGCCATGAGGCTTTCGTAGCTTGCAAGAAGCATCAAACCAGATATCATAAAGAGTGGTACGCCTCATCATGTAAGCATTTAGTTATCCAGTTTGCGGCCCAACCTTAAATCACATGTTCAGCACTCTTTTATGAACTGGTTCTCAAAGTTTTGCATTGGCAGCTACATGTGCTGACGTGACCTGCCACATGAGAAGGTCATGTCTGAGGAGATGGTGACATGGAGGCAGCTGACCAGCTCTGTTGTGATGGCATGCCACCCACACGTCTAACCAAACATTATATTGTTTATATCATATTATATAGATTATATTGATTGGGTAGAATTGATTCCATTGGATTTTATTTTATTTATTTTTTTTGTTATTTGCATTGAAAAGCATCGTGGCTTATCAGCCGACATGTTCTACAAAACTGAATATTTGCGAAGCACAGTATGCTGAAAAAAGACAAGGTTTTAAAAAAAATAACTTTAATTCTGATTTCTTCTAATGAAATGGATTCAGGGGTTGTATCAAATGTTTCATTTGTTTGGAAGTGGATGCTGTGTTGTTTTTGATTTTTGCAATAGTTCTGGTAATACTTCAGAACAGCCAAAATAATTATCACAAGTTCCTGTTTTAAACAGTTATGTTTATATTTGCATATAACTAACTATAAATTAATTTATAGCTAATTTAACCTATAAATTAACTAAACGAATACAAAGTGGGCATTTTTAGTATAATTTAAGGAATCTCTTCCTATCCTTCTGCAGGACTTCAGCAGACTATTAACTAATATTTCTTTAAGCTCATTAGTAATAAACTAGTTTCATGTCTTTTAATAATTGTTGTTTTTCACACTATTGAAATCACGCACTGGTTCAGACGTTTAAGCATTTTACTTTAGAGTGCATTAAAATTTGCTAAACTATATATAACCTCACACCATGTTTGTGTTTCTCAGTTAAAACAATTTGGTTTATGTATTTTTTTATGCACCGTAGTCTAGAATTGTGTTCCCTGCCTCCGTTCGGTGAAATTGTTTCATCACTCTCAAGGTGGTGACCGATTCCCTTTAAAGACAGAAATGTTCATTCATTTTGGGCCAGCCACGTCACCACTGCCAACGCTACACGGCTTTTCCTGCTAGCAGCTTCTCCATGCCGAAAGGCCTTGGAGTCGGAGCCTGTTACTATAGCAACCTTTCAGAAGGACAAAGTAGAGGAGAGGAGGGAGCAAATGCCGACATGCAGCAGTAGGCGGGAGCATGCTGGGAAATAATCTTCCTTTTTATTGGCCAGAAGCTTCCTCAAAGCCCTCCCTTTTAGTTTTGTCATGGTTAGCATCATTTCTGCTGCAAAACCCGTGACTGCTGCTGCTGCTTGTCAGTGTATTCATTGAGTCATTGTAGGAGATGCAGAGCTCCATGTGTGGGTCAGTGTTAGTGAGTAGTATTGTATCAGGGAAGACAAAGGACAGAATTGGACTTTAAAGGAACTGAATTGCCAAGGAATCGGACAAAAGAAGAAGACAAACCCAACACGAAGCTTTAAATGGATCTGAAGACGATGGGATTTATAGCTTTTGCTCTGAAGCTTCGGAGTGACTGAGGGAAACTGATGAACAGAAAAAAGGAGACAACACACTAGAGGACAAGGGGAGACTCACAGAAGACCCTCTGCTGATGGAAATAAACACAACAGTGTATTTTTTTTTCCTTTCTTCTTCCAGCTGATGACGCAGGCGACATCTCTGTGGAGTGACATGCTCAAATGGCACCAGATATCCAATGAATAGAGCTTAATACACAGACAAGCTGAAAGGATATATGATGAGAATAAGAGGACCTGTTCTAACCTGTGTGGCCTCCGCTGACCACCAAGCATGAGCAGAGCAGAAATGACTGACTGACCCCCAGACACTATCTGGAATTACACATTTAAGTGGTAGCTGAACTCCTTTAGCCATGCCAGAACGCTGGACATACCAAAGATGCTAGGGCTAATCATGCTGGGACATTGGTGCGTCTTTCTAACAGAGCAGTGAGGATGAAGAGACGAGGCCACACCAGAGGCCAGAGGTTTGTCAAGGCTGACTACTATGAACTGGACTGGTACTATGAAGAGTGTACGGACGGTAAGAGACGATATACTTTAGTAAGAGTTCTTAAAGTTGAGTTCAGTTTATTTACACAACACTAACAATAAATATCATCTTAACAAGAAAAACAGATCAGTTATATGCAGAAATATATAATCAGGTTCTGCAGCCACACTATGCTGTGAAGCAGACCGTTCATATAGTTAAGAAGTTAGGATTTGTTGAGTCATGGACTGCTCATAAAGTTTTTTGTTATATAAAGACATGCACAGTTTAACATTTGTCTCAGATTTACAGTGTCCAGTTATAGGAAGCCTTTAACTGGCTGACATTTATTTTGACCAGTCTCTATAAAAGCTAAAATATTAGAACAGTGTTCAAAATACTACATTTTCAACTCATTTCAGTTCATATTATATTATATTATATTATATTATATTATATTATATTATATTATATTATATTATATTGTGTCAATTCACAACACATTAAAGTCACCTCAAGGCTTTAGAAAACACTCAATTAAATCCAATCCAATTGATCTTAGCTATCCAACAATGCAGTCAAGTTCAACTTAATAGTCAAATTGGTTGGTCAAAAGTTTTCTGTTTAAGGAAGTCCAGCAGATTACATCAAATTATTGACTTTTTCTGTAATTGTTGTTTTCTATCCATCCTGCTGTATTATTGATTATAGTAGCAATTTGCCTGATTAGTACCGCTCACATAAAAGAACACACAAAACATACCCGTTTTGTTTTTTTTACAAGAGAATATAGATTTGAACTTTTAATCTGACATTTCCAGTAGGCCAGCAACATTTCCAAATCCAACATGTTCCATAACAGAAAAAGGTTGAAAACGTAGGACAAAACGGTTTTCATTACTCCTGTAAGCTGAAATCCACTAACACTGAAAAAATAGTTACTGTTGAATCTTCTGCCCTTAGTTACAGGCTTTCACAATGAAGGTTGTTGTTGTCAGTGCAATGTTTTAACACTTAGACATGATGCATTTTGTGGCTGTACAATATTAGAAAAACAAACAATAACGTTAGTGAGTATCATGCTAACATAACTTGACATTAAAAAACGAAATGCCTCACAAAAGTGTTATCACCTTTCTGCGTTCACCGCAAAATTTCTCTCTGAAATATGTTTGCTACTAGCTGGTCAAGCTGAAAATTATGCAGTTTTCTCTGACTCTAGTTACAGCATAACGTAAGGCATTATGTAGAATTTATGCATGGTAAGGTCTTAATATCCTAAAATGGATTTCCAGTAGCAATAAAAGAGAAAGAGCTACAATCCCAGCTGGCTGGCTGATTACAGAACAGTTTATTGTTGCAAGAGAGCTAACATTTAGCATGGTGGCAACATAGGAAAGATGGATCTTGTTCAAATAAACCACATAGCATGTAATTGAACTCCATTTTAATGATTCTCTTTGTGTTTAGTGACGTTACCTAAAATGTTTGCCCTTTCCAAAGCACTTATTTGGATGTGCGATCTCAGTAGTCGATTTTCTCCAACATAATCACAGCGCTTCAGTGCCTAGACAAATAGATATTTAGCTTTTTTTGAACTGTTCAGAGTGCTTTACTAGAAACAACAGCGCATTCAAATGAATGAATGAGTCAATGAAACAAAAGCATGACTAACACCAGGAGGGGCAATTACGTAAAGGAATAACCAAGCAGTAAAATCTCTGTAGGTGTTGGTGCAGGGAGAAGTATTTATGTAATGCGCCAAGGTCAGCTACAGCATCATGTAGGGTTACATTTCAGGAGCGCCAGTGTGTAACCAGATACAGTGGGGTAATGATGCCACAGATTGGTCCTGGTGCCTGTGACTTGTTGAGGACGTCCGGGGCGACGGTACCTGGTCATGTGACAGGTGGGGCTAACGGCGGCAGGTCGGAGCGGTCATTAGCGTTTCATCAGGCTGTGGCTCTGGCTGTGACTGTGATATGTCTGCTGTCGCCTGCTTTGATCTGGCTTCGCTGCAGCTTTCAGTAAAACGTGTCGGCTGACCTGCTGCTCATAACACGCTGTTTATTTCTAAGATTAGGTACGTTATATACACCGGTGCATTTATGTGAATTTTTATATATATTTTTTTTTATTTAAGTCGTAATCTAATTCCACATTTCTTGTGAATATCGTTCGGATGGAGGAGGAAAAAGTAATTGATTTCATGTCAGTGTGTTGTAATAGCCATGTGCTTCAGGGATGCTGTAGATCTTCTTACGTAACAAACAGTGTGGTGCAGCTCAGCATCTTTCCTATAAGACTTCATCTCCAGCTGTGTTATTCAACCGTGGCTGTCTGCCAAGTTTTGATTTCTAATGTTTGGTGTTTTGACTTTCTTGGCAACCAGATCGAGGGGATTATTATTTGACAAATCTCCTCATGGAGGCAGGAATAGCAGGCAGCTGATTTTATTCTGAGCTCTGCGTGGGGAGGGAGGGGGAAGTAGGTTGGCTTATATTTAGCTCAGTGATTTGCATGTGGCTCCAAGTCCCTTTTTTTTGTTAACAGCAGATTGTGACACTGCAAGTCGCTTTTAGAAGCCTTCAAAAGAACTGGGCCGAATGAGCCGAGTCCAATCAGAACAAGGGCGTGGGAAAAACCCCGACCCATTGTTTCAATGGGAATGTGGGGCCCCGTTGGGAATAGGGGATGTCTTTTTAAATTGTTTTTGATTTAATTATCCATTCTTTTTAACCCGTCAGAGTAGAAAAGGAGTAACTAAATCAATCAATCAATCAAATTTTATTTGTGTGGCACATTTCAGCAGCAAGGCATTTCAAAGTGCTTTACGTAATTAAAAAAAACAGCATGTGACATTGAATAAACAGTAGGAAAGAGAAAGAGATTAAAAAAAAAAAAACAGATTAAAAAAGATAAACATTCCTTTTCAACCAGGGGGGACGACGCCCCTGTTGACTACTTTCAGACACTCATTCAGCAAAATTTATTTTCATGTTTGCTTTTTTTGGAAATGACGCCACTGTTTTATGTCGGAAAGGTTTGGTAACTTTATAAAAGCGACTGTCAAAGGAAACTTATCCAAATGATTAAAATTAAGCAAGCACAAAATCTAGAACGAAAGAAAACATACGGTCTGAGAAGAGTGAATGTGACCAGGAAAGCAATGGATGTTGTTTGTGGAGAAGCCCTTTATTGTCCGCAGAACAACAGAGCTGTTCTGTGGGACTGTTGAGTGGAGCTACTCAAGCATGCAGGGTCGTCCAGAGCTGGAATCACTTTTCTAAACTAATTACAATGAAAATGCGTGAGGGTTGTGCAAAGAACTGGCATTCTGGACTAAAGATCACTTCTAAAAAGTTTGAGGCTCACAGGTTTCATTTTGTTGAGCAGAAAGAAAACATTTAATGTTTTAGTCAAAAGTTCTCTCCTAACTTCAACTGTTTTCAAAAATTAAAGGGAACCTCCTTTAATTCAAGAGTTACTGTTTCTACTGCAAGACAAAATGATTTAATCATGATTTCAGAAATAACTGATTCAATGCACATGAATTCAGCTCAGATGATTAGTACTTAGTGATGTTAGGGCATCTGTTTGCAGGGATATTGGCATAATTAATGCCACTTGTGTAGTCCAACTGTATCCAGGTATCGTTGCCCTTCACAGAATCTCAGAATAAAACAAGCAGAGGTTCGAACATGAACTGGATGAGATGTTTATTAAGATGTAATGACGTCGTGGCTCAGATTTGACTCTCAGGTGTTGGAAAAGCAAACAGAGTTTTTTGCAGAACCGCTTGCAGCACCACTTCCAAACATAGACAGCATACGGGGCAGTCCTGAAAGAAAAGCTGTTGACTTTCTGAAAAAGTTTAGGACTCATTGAAGAGTTCGCTTTCCAGCGGGGCAACGAGCTATGATCAAAATTTATTCATGGCCGAACTCATTCCTTACACTTCCTTTCTGCCACATAGAGTAACATATAAAGTTTTACTAAAAGCTCTTTCTGTAATGCGTCAAGATGCAAGAACATATTCAAGGGTTACTGTTTCTACTGCAAGACAAAATGATAAGTTACAATGCAGGCCGGACAAAGTTTGTGAGTACACAGGCTGCTTCCCATTGCCTGGACTTGGAAGTTTGTTGTTATTGTTTTTTTTGTTTTTTTTTTTATGTTTTGCAAGTTGGAAGTCCGTTAAAGACCCTTTGGTTTGTGTGGAACTCGGCTAACGTATCTTGACGTTTAGTCACGCTGGTTTGTGTGTAAAATGTTCTGTCAGAATCAGGTCATGCCCTCTTCTGACCAAGAGGTCCAGCACATCAAACAACAACCTGAATGAACGACTTTCATTGTGTTTGAATTAAACACATTTTTTCAGATGTATGGTTGCCTTCTCACTGAGCGCTGTGCACTGTCCTTTTCAACAGGAATCAAACTGGAAAAACCAGCCTGAGGGACGGTGGCTATGGTCTGCCCAAACCTGTTCTGTGGTTTGAAAAAAGCCATTATGACACAATTTGAAAGGAACGCGTGTTTTCAGAGGCAGAAGTACAGCATCGTATCGGGACACGGACAGGCAGGGAAATATTTTTCCGCTTGATGATACCGTGTGCTGGATCCATGTAAAACCTTTCACCTGCGGGGGTTTGTATATCTCGCCACACCCTGGAAACCAGTGGCTGTCGCTGTTTGCCCAGCTTCAGTGTCGCCATGGAGGCTAGGCTGGGCTGTACCAAGGCGTTGTCGCCTGAGAGGGGTTGTAAAATGACTTATCTTCCTTTTAACCTGAGTAAGAACTCAACAGCTTGAACTTTTCCACCTTTAAGTTGCCAGTGTCTCTCCACCGTCGAAATAAAAATCTCCATTAAACAGTTGTGGATTACAGGGTTTAGGAATTATGCTCTTTAAATCCCTTCATCTGTTGTCTTAATCTGCTCTAACCCAGTTTTCTAACTTTAAATATGAGACAAGTGGGGGTGTACCACTCTGCCCCGTGTCTGTGTTGAAGTAGAGCAGGCCGCAGACTGACCAGTCAGGGAAGAGAGGAGGAGGAGCTGAGCCGTCTGGTTAGTCTCGCCGACCTGCGATAAGAGACAGCTGATACTCACACTCCTACATATTCATCAGGCTGGTATCCAACACACATACAAACAAGGGATCTTCCCTGTCAGAGAGCCATGCACTGCGAGAGGGAAACGCAAACTTTTGTCTGTCAAACATCAGACCTGCAGCAATGTACCGGCCCCAGGTGGGACACATGGCTTTGCCTCTGAGGACTCTGGGGTTTACTGGTCGGCTGTAGCATCAGAAGGGGAGGATGGCTCTCTGCATGTCCGACCTCGAGGACTCAGTGGACTTCTCCGACCAGGACCAGGATCAGGACGAGGAATATGTTTGTTTGCCCATCCATGAAAGCACAAAGCAGCAGGAGGAGGATGAAGAGGAGGAAGAGGCGGAACCTGGCTTCTCCAGGCATGGAAGATACAAACAGGATGAGCAGAATGAAGACATGGATGAAGAGCAGCAGATACTTTATGAAGGTAGCTACTGGTTAGTAGAGACTGTGTGATCATCAGCAGTCCTCGTTGCTTGTTCAAAAGCATATGGATGAAAAATGTGCACGTTATGCTCTGGTTGGCGTTTTTCTGTGGAATCATGTGTTTGTCCTGCGGGTGCCGTCCCTCCTTTGTGGTCCTGTCTCACACTGGACAGTGCAGCTCATCCCCCCGGATGACATAACAAACTCTAATGTTGTTGTAGAAGTTAATATTATAATCACGGTTAAGATTAATTGTAACCCAGATGGAAGCAGGAAATAATGTCTTATGATTCTCCATTGTGTGTTGCACATCATCACTCCTGGCAGGCTGTGCTTTGGGGGATTGATTGGTTAAAACAGTGACAGCTCCTTCCTGTGTGGTGCCTTGGAGTTTGCTTCCCTGTGCCTGAGTGTTTCCCCTCGGCCTCGTCTGTAACTCCACACTGCAGATTTAATCAGCCGTCTGACAAATTACACTGACAGAAAACATGCCAAGATGTTTAGATGTAAAAAATACCTCTATAATTAGAGGTTCCCTGATCAATTGGCCCTTGACTGGAATTAGACTTTTTTTTTTTTGTAACAAGTAATCGGCAGCTCAAATATGAGGATTTTTTTTTTTCCTCTTCTTTAAATGCATCAGAAGTAAGAACTCTAATCATTTTTTGGGGTTATTAATGCATCAATCAATAACATACTTTTAATCCATTTTTTTCAGCGTGGAATAAAAAAACAGTGCACTGCTTTCGATATGTGCTGTCATGCATTTTCGTTTTTGTTCGATTTGAAAATCTGTGGAGTGACTTGCTGCCCCTTTTATGATTCTTCAGAAAATCATTTTTAATCGCACAAAATCAGACGTGGCAAATCAGACCACTGGAAATCACCCCGGGGGAAAAAAAATCGATCGTCACATTGTTAATATAAGCATGAGCTGCAACTTAAGTTTTCTGTTGTCAAGAGGCGCTATGCTGTGCTAGTTAATTTTTATAAATAGTTGAGCCATATTAACCCAGATCCAATAAGGAAATGATTTTTTTTTAGTGAAATCGCATTGTGTTGCATGTCACCAGTCTGAACAGATTGTGTTCAGGGCATTGATTAAGATACCAAGAGTTTCTTCTTAGTCTCCTTGTGCCTGTGTGTTGCTCACTAGTGGGCTAAATGTGTCTGTGACTCAGGCGGTCATCTTGAAAATTACAACTAAAAATAAGTTCAGTTGACTGGTTAATAACATCCATTATTATATTAATGTAACTCTCTGGACTAATAAACCTTTTATTACTGCCATGACTGAACAAGACGTAATGCGTCTTCTCTGTTTTGTCCTTAAAGGATTAGTGGCACTGGGTAGAGTGAGCGTATCCGTCTTAAATTACCTTCCCTGTTACGTTAGACTTTCCCTCATCAACAGGTTTCTCCCCCCTTTTTGTCTTCAGAGCTAAATTGTTACTAAAATGTTAATCGGTAAAGTATGAATACTTCCTCTTGGCACCGAAGGCTTTGCGCATTAATTCGTCGTCATGTATTTTCGTTTAGTTGTTTCACCTGGGAGGAGTTTTATTGTGGAAATAAGCCAGCATGCTCTTTGATTAGCTGCACGTACACAAATATAAAGTATGACAGGTAAACAGGCTGCACCCTGTCCTTCCACGGCCAATAGCAGATGAAGACAAATGTTGTGGTTTGGCCAGCATACGGGTGGATCTGGACCTGAACAGCTATTGCAGTACATTTGTGTGTACTGTATTTGTTGTTGATGCGACAGTTCAGATTAAAGTTTTGATTCAAGTTTATTTTACTGATTATTTATTAACCTGAGGTTTGTAGCTCTTTGAAAAGGGCTGGTCTTTATGGCAGGAGCTGTTGTTATTTCTTGATGTCAAGAGAGGTGACGCACACCTGCATTTGACAACACAAATGCTGTAAAACGGTGTTTTACTAACGTTTTAAACGTTCACAAAGTGACTGTGCAGTTGATTCTTCAGTCTTGATCTTTAACCTTAACCATGAGGTTCCCAAAAGGCCAACATTTCCAAACCCAGCATGCTCCATAACAGACAGAGGTTGAAAGCAGAATGTGATGACACAGAGCAGTTTTGCCGTACTCAAACTATACTGTAAGCTGCTGTATTTATGTCTAGTCTTTGACTGGGCCATTCTAACACCTGCATTTCTAGTTGAACTTGAAGGGTCATATCTAAATATCCCTCCATTACATAAAATTTAAGGCTATGGTCCTAACATTGTAAAATATGAAAAAAAAAAAAAAAAAAATTAAGGCTATGGTCCTAACATTGTAAAATATGAAAAAAAAACCATTGCAGGGGTATAAATACTTTTGCAATGTACTGATATATCTTGTTTCTGACAGCCATGCTGCTGCTCCAAGTGTCGATAATAAAATGTGTGTTTTGCATGGGCCGACTCCTTTTGCATTATTGTTTTGCATATTCCTTGCATCACATTCCCTTTTTGCTAAAGATAAACTTTGAAAGCGTCAGATGTGATCAAATTTCTTTGGCTTTTTTTTTTTTAGGGCTTCAATGATGGCATGTGGAAAAGTCAGCCATGATGAGACGCGTACCTTCACTAGGAAATGATAACTGAATCTGCAAATGAAGGAGATTGATAATCATCCAGATGAACATGGTTGTGGTTCTGCACTCTGACCTCTGAAACTGTGCTCGGTAGCTTATCTTTTATGACTCTTTCGTTAGGTTAAAGACCAGCGAGTTGTTTATGTGGGTCACGATGAATTTTGAGCATGCATGTGCTTCTAACTGGAAGCGGAAAGAAGGCTGCAGAGGGAGCAGCTGAATTCTGTTTACATGTCGGCTGTGATGGTTGCAAGTTGAAATCCAGCAGGTAATGAGCTGTTTATGATGCAGAGTTATATAATTTGAAGTCTGATGATACTAGCGGAGGCCCGCCACTCACTTCTGTCTGTCAGGGTAAATACTGGAGACACCTTCACTGATCACGCTATGCAGGTCCAAGGCTCCATATAATTCTATCAGCAACTCCAAAGACATACTGATGATTCTATTTTGAATTTCAAATTGGTAGTGTAATAAAAATGCTTTTTTTTATGCACTGTTTGATCTCTAAAAGTTTTCAGTGTCTTCGCAAAAGTATTCATCCTGGTTTTCTTCCAGGATTTCATTGTTTTTTTGGTTTTTTTTGCTGAATAAAGCTTTTACCACAAGATGATGCTACCATGAAGATACTGAGTTCAGGAAGATGTGCAGTGTAAAATGTTCAAAATGTGAAATTGACCAATAGTTTTGTGGTCAACAGATTCTCCCTCCAGAGCTGTGGATCCCTGAAGCTCCTGCAGAGTTTCTATGTGCTCCTTTGGCTGCTGCTGTTGTTGTTTGTTACTCTTCTTTTGGACGTTTGTCTCTGAAACTTACCGTTCCCTCCGTGTCTCCCTCCTGCAGTGTTGTGTGCGGACAGAGTGGGCCAGATGACGAAGACCTACAGCGACATCGACGCCGTCACCCGACTGCTGGAAGAGGTCAGTACGGAAAAGTCAAATCTGTCGAAGCAGATCAAACAGAAGGCGACATTTTTAGAGGGATTTTAAAGCACTTACGTTGGGGATGTACTAAAGTGACGATTTAAAATGTGGGGATTTTCTCTGAGGGTCAAAAGAACAACGTCGTTGAACTCGTTTCCTAGAGCTGATATTTTAATGTAACTTATCACCTCCCGGTCTGTGACAAAAAAAAACAACAAAACAACAAAAAAAAAGAGCATAAAGTAGGACATCAAGAGACAAAAGTGTCTGAAAACTTGAATGGTGTCGCTGTCAAATAAAGCTTGAGATGTAACACTCAGATGGGCATGCAGGTTTCCTCTGAACAAAGCTCTGGTTGTGACCATGCCAGATGCTTTGTGTTCTTCAGTTGCACATGAAACACAGCTTAGTGTTGCTGCCTTTGTGTGTTTGGCTATTTTTACTGCCAGGAAACAAAAAGTTTGTGAGGCAGCAGACTCAGCCTGCCTCAGGTGAATAAGCCCTTAATGATTGTTCAGCTGTGACTAATAGCAGCCTTTTCTGTATGTTTGCTCATGATTTATTCCATTACTTACTTCATTTATTGGCAGTCCTTGGGAAGATTAATGAATAACCTTCAAATGAAAGGATTTGTATTTGCAGTAGAGTAATCGGACGATTATAGTTTGAGAAAAAAGTCCAACATTTAATTCTGTGTATTCAACAGGGGGCGGGGGGGAAACATCTTAAGAAATAATTGTTTTATAAAATGACTAAGTATTTAGACAGCCATATTTTGCAAACAGGGTAGAAGTATTCAGTCCTCTGCTGTGAAATCCTCCTCCTGATTTCAGCTCACACTGTGGGTGTTCCCCTTGGAGGATAGAGAAAGCCATGAAAGAAGGCTGATTTTGAATCTGGTGATGCTGTTTTTTTTTTTTTTTCTTGAAATAGACAAGCATCATAGATTCTCCACCAGATTTGGGCGCAAAGTGTTTTCCCACCTATTTATCACTTCACATCAGACCCACTTGGAGTGTGTTTGCTGAGAAACTCAATCTCAGTCTTGTCTGAGCAGAGCGCTCAATCTCCACCTGTTTAGGTTGGAAACATTTTTGACTTTCATTCTGATGGTTGGGATGTAGACGGTGTGTTATCATCATACTCTGTGCTCCAGTTCCCCTACAGTAAGCTAGAGAGATTTTTTATATATTTTTTTAACCTCCCAGACCTGCCTGCTTACCTTGTGCTGACAAAACAAATATGAGTTTCACACTGGCCAGTAGCTGAACGAAATGTCATATTGATAACGCAGGGAAAAAAGAAAATCATGGTTGGAAAACTGGACTTTTCCTTTATGAAGGAAAAATAGAAATTAAAAAAAGCTTTCTTTATATTCTTTGAATGGACGTGTTTGGGGGACCAGTGATTGTGACACCATTGATTTCTGTTAAAACCTGTTTTTTTTTGTTTTTTTTTGTTTGTTTGTTTGTTTTTTAAGTTGACATTTTCCCCATTGAGTAAATGACATTAAATTATAAATGTTGAATTTTTCTAAAAAGATTTGAATGTGCATTTATGTTACTGCGATAACAGATGAATCTATTTTAAGGTTGTTTTTTTTACTTGACTCATAAGTTTTGATGACTACATGACGGTATAAACAAACACTTGACGAAGCGATGTTAATGTCTTTCTGCTTTTGTTGGAAGCAGGGAGCAGTCGACCCAGTAAATCTTAGTTTTCCAACATCCTCCTAAAACATTTTCTGCCCCATTATGCAATGACCAACTACAGTATATTACTGGCACAGACAGAGGGATTTCTTGGTACTTGTATAACTGGGCTAGTATTTATGACTTCTTTATAATACTGATCTGGATAACAGCGGTATTGCGATTCTGAAAAAATTGGTCATTGTATATTGTGCAGCTCTGATGAAGGGACGCTGATAAATTTGCCTGCAGTAAAAGCTTGAACAGTTCATATTTTGTTTTATTCTTTTATTTTTGCTGATGTTTCCTCCTCTTTAAGATTAATATATTACTAATCTTTAAGAAGGCTGATATTCTACTTAAATACACTTTAATTAATCAAAACTGATTGGTAAATTTCTTTTTCCTGAATAATAAACATACACCTGTTGTAGCTGGGAGGCTAATAGTCATAGACGTAGCGGTCCAGGGTTCAATTCCTGAACTTGGGACTTTCTCCACTTGTCTTCCCACCTTCTGAGAAGCGAAAGAGAAAAAACACTATTTTGAACATTTAACTGTGAAATAAAGTCATAAATGGTATACCAACTCACTTGTTGTTGTTTTAACATTTTAGTCGCTTTCTTTAACAGTGTAATTTCTTATGGTGTTGAAGTTTTGTATTTTTTGCTGCCTCTTGGCTAGAACTCCTTTTTGGGGAAAAAGAGATTTTAATCTCAGTGGCATTTAATACTGTTTAAAATAAAGGTTAAGTAAAAAAAATATATATATATATATATATATATTTCTTTTAATTGCTCTAAATCAAAGTTTGTGTTTGGAGCAGAAAGAGCGGGACCTGGAGCTGGCAGCTCGCATCGGACAGTCGCTGCTGAAGAAGAACAAAGCTCTGAGTGACAGGAACGAGCTGCTGGAGGAGCAGGTGGAGCACATCCGAGAGGAGGTACACACCAGCAACATTAAAGGGCTTCTGTAGTCTCTCAGGGTCAAAGGTGACAATACTTAACTGCCACATATGCAGGTTTATTAGATTTTTTTATCAAGCCTTGCAGGTGCTTGGACATGTTGTGAACAAAATCCTCCACATCAGCTGTTTTTGTTTTGTTTTTTCCTTCCCCTGTCCGGTGTTCATCATTTCTCCACATGTCTTCACATCCAGGTGTCTCAGCTGCGTCACGACCTCTCCATGAAGGACGAGTTGCTGCAGTTCTACACCAACGCCGCTGAGGAAAGTGAGGGGGAGTCCAACACCTCCACACCGTAAGCGTCCTAACACTCACTTCGTCTGCTCCGGTCACGTCTGCATGCAGCTGCGGTGTTGAATTGACATTGAGAAGTTTCGGTTGAATATCTAATCATCATTTGTTTGTTTTGGGGGTGTTTAAATAAAAGAAATGTGATAAAGGTTGAAATATCGGTGCGTTTACAGGGTGCGTTTGAGTGAACCTAGCTTGTCCACCCCGACCCTGTTCCCGCTGGACTCCCTGCAGAAGAAACTCAAAGATTTGGAAGAAGAAAACAAATCACTGCGATCTGCGGTACGTAGAAGCATAAGCTTTCACTGCAATGTTGACGACGGTCTACATGTCGGATAACAGGAAGTAGATATACACACCAGTTCCAATACAAGCCCACTAACATTTGATTAATCACTCTGTTGCATATGTGGCTAAAAGTAGACCACACACACTATTTCTAGCCCTCAGTTTGTTCCCAAACTGGAAATCTGACCACTTGAGTTTATTTAAATATGTTGACTTTCTGCCACAGATCCAGCGCTTCAGCAGATTTTTTACAAATTTCAATTGCGTTGAAGTCGGGGCCACTCCAGAGGCTTAATGATGCATCCAATCCAAGACCAGTTCCTAGGCTGATTTGATATCACTGTCCAGCTTTTCGGCTGTATTATCTCACCCATTTTGTGCAAAACACCAATTTTATTTTGATATTGAAACCTTTATTTGACCATTCATATGCTTCTGAATTTTTAAGAAAACATCTTGGGTGACAAACTCCTGAAGATGTAGGGAGTTTTGTAGTTTATTCCAAAAGCACCGAAAACTAAATAGATCCTCAGCGTTAATTCTGCCACCACTTTACCTGATAGATGGTGACGTGTTTGCAGGTACGAAGGCCTCACCTTGACTTTAACAAGAATTATTCTTCCTGAACCAATTTTTTTATGTTCAATCTGAGCGAAGATTTGGCTCAGACTCTCTGAATCTCTGAATGGAAATAAACCATTTTGAAATATTCAGTCAGTTTCGGCAGAAACCTGAGGGCTATAAAATCATGCAGCTGAATGACGTTGAATTAAATATTAGTGGGACATGTGGGGGTAATTTAGCCTTGCACGTTTCACCCTCTGTGTATTTGTGCACCCTGTTCACAAGTTATGATTGTAAAACAAGAAGGGTTGTTTTACGTTTTTTGCCTTAATTTAGTGACATAGCTTCGGCAATACATAATCAGAACGCTTTAATAAAACCTGCATCTGTTTTCCATGATAAATCAACGCATCGTGGAACCTTTTCTGAGAAGGTGATTGCAAAGATTGACCACCGTTTTATCCATTTGTCCTCCCAGGCGACTCATTTGGAGACGGAAACCATCTCGTACGAAGAGAAAGAGCAGCAGCTTGTCAATGACTGTGTCAAAGAATTACGTGAGTTTTATATCTTTTTTTTTTCTTTTTTCTTTTATCTCATCTGTCGTTAAAATTTCAGTGGCTATAACATTTCCGGCCCCCCTACCCCCTTCTGCCCTCCCAGGAGCTGCCAACCTGCAGATTTCCTCTCTGGCAGAAGACCTAGCCAGGAAGAGCGAGGACGCTTCCAGACAGCAGGAGGAAATCACACACCTCCTCTCTCAGATCGTCGACCTGCAGAAGAAGGCGAAGCTCGTAAGAAAGCCTTTAAAAAAAATAATAATAAAAATTTAAAAGAAGCTCCTAATGCAAACATGGATTTTTTAGATACATTAGGTAAAAGAATTGCGACTGCATGTCCTGTGTTGTCTTTGGTGTTCACAGTATGCGGTGGAGAACGAAGAGCTGACTCAGCACCTGGGTGCAGCCAAGGACGCCCAGAGACAGCTCACTGCTGAGGTAAACGCATGACTGTAAAGGACAGTTAACGGTATTATTATTATTATTTTATGTGCGTTCTTATTTACGTGAAAAGTGACGATTTTTGAGGACCAAAGCGTTCTCCTAATGCAGCAAACTCTTTTAATTTTTACTTGGACAACTAAGTTCTAGACTTGAAGTTTGCTTTGCAGCTATTGATATTGAAGTATTCTACTATATATTTACTCATAAGAAGTAATATTTTCTTAATATCAAGCTTTAGTTGGGTAGAAAAACACTTAAAACGGGAAAAATATTCGAACATAAAAACCTCTTTGTGAGAAAAATAATCTTGTCAGACAGGAAATAAGCATAAATCTCATTAATCCAAGATCTTTAATCTTAGATTCCAGTTTTTGCAGTGATTAGAAACGGGATGTTAATTAGGTTTAGGTCAAGGTTAAACTTAGATGGAGGTTTTTGAACGGAATAATTTGAGTTTATCTCCCTTTCAGATCTAAATGTAAGACTATTTTTATTCAACCAAAAAGTTTTTAGATGAAACTAATGTCTTAATGGCTCAGGTGCATCAAGACTAAATTTGGTAGATATTTAGTTGAAATGTTAACTGTTTTTTTTTTTTTACTCTGCAGAAACACAAAAAGTATTTTTGGTTTAGTTTCTACTGCAAATATCTTAATACACTTAAAATGAGACAAAAGTAACTAACAAGTAAGTTTTCAGCAAGAAATGGGATCTTATTTAGAGTCAATAATTCCTTAATTTTGAATTTAAAAAAAAAAAAAACTACTCGTTCCACTGGCAGATTATTTTATTTTTTAACATGGGGAAAATCTCTTGCTGTAAATGAAATAATCTGCCAATGAAACTGGAACTTTTTCATCAATATTAAGGATTTATTGACTTAAAGCAAGCTGAAAAGTTACTTGTAAGTTAGTTTGTATTATTTCAAGTGCACTAAAAATCAGACAAAAATGCTTTGTAATATTTTATGTTTTTGCAGCGATGAACTCTGCAATGGACTTTTTAAAAATATATATCTTATGTTTTAAGTCAAAAGCCAAACCTGCTGCATTTTTTTCCCCTTCTCTCTGTCCTTCCGCCTCTCCTCTCTCCTTGCTCAGTTGCGGGAGCTGCAGGATAAGTATGCAGAGTGCATGGAGATCCTCCATGAGGCTCAGGAGGAGTTGAAGAACCTGAGGAATAAATCTCTACCTCTCAGCACCCCGAGGCGTTTCCACACACTGGGCTTATTCCCAATGGTCAGCGCATGAGCTGTCACAGCTTTATGCAGTTCAGTATAGCGGACTGTCGGCTCCAGCAGAATGAATGGATTAATTTTCTTCTCTCAGGACTCGCTCGCAGCAGAAATAGAGGGAACTATGAGAAAAGAGCTTCAGATGGACGATCCAGACGTAGAAGAGCAGAGGTGCCTTTAGTTTTACGCTCTGACGTTGTTCCTGCGTGATACTTTGAATGTATCCCTCGATCTCCGTAGTAACGCGATCGTGTCGCTCATTTCTCCAGGCTGCACCCAAAGCGGGTTTTCCAGACGGTGAAAAACCTCAACCTGATGCGACAGCAGCGCTCCTCTGCAGCCCCCTCCCCTCTGAACATCCCAGGGTCCAATCAGAACTCGTGCTTCACCTCGAGCCGCTCCAGCAGGGCGGGCACGCCTCGCTCCAACTCCATCTACGGGAGCGAAACAGGAAGTGGGATCATCTTGGACAACAGGACAAGCAGCATCCTGGAGGGTCCGGACGACGGGTGAGGAACATTCTGAATCTTTAGCAAGCAGAAAGAAAGGGAAAAAAAATAGAGATTGCTCTTCTTCTCATCTCTCTCTCTCTCTCTCCTCAGGTCGGAAGACTCCAACAAGCGGCCCCCTGGTACGCCGGGGACCCCGGGCAGCAGGGACCTGGAGGCAGCCCTGCGCCGCCTGTCGCTGCGCCGTGACAACTACCTCTCGGAGAAACGCTTCTTCGAAGAAGAGAGGGAGAGGAAGCTGGCCTACTTGGGGAAAGAGGAGGAAAAGGGAGAGGCTGATGGCAGCGGGGACCCGGGGACCCCAACGGAGAGCCTGCTGTCGTTCTGCTCGCATCCCTCCTTCGGAAGCATCTGGTCGGGATACTCCATCACAGCCAGGTCCTACCTGCCGGAGAAGCTGCAGATTGTAAAGCCGCTGGAAGGTGATTATTGGTCTCATGATCCTCTTGACACAAATAAGGGAAAGAAAAGTCGTAGCTCCCAAAACGTCTTCCTGAATGCAAACGAAAACTCAAAGAGAAAAGAGAATCCCAACCAGAAGCAGAGGCAGGACTACAGCTATGTTTTTCTAAACAGCTCAAACAGTGAGACACAGATTGGTCCAACGCGAGACGACGACGACGACACCAAACACCCGAACCGGTATTTAATCTTTCATAACCAGAGCGAGTCACAGATCCTCCTGAGCGCCTCACCGAAGGCGAAGCTGCGCAGAAGCTCCAGTCTGTTGGAGATTCGCAGCCTGTTGGGTTTCCAGCCTCCCCTCAGAGCTCCTCCGGCTCTGGGCAGAGGCCTGCTGACGGCCTTCAGACAAGAGGAAGGCAGTCTGAACCTTCAGCACTCCTTTTATTTCAGACACACTCAGCCGCGCTGCTGGTTCGAAGTGTAGAAACCACACAGGACAACGCAGGAATGTTACAGATCATAAAAAATATGAGTACGTGGTCGATATACTTTTCAAAGCAAACATACTTTGTGCTTGTGTGCATTTATATTGTCCAAATTATGCCTTATTGGTTAGGCATAAACCTTATGTTTTTACTAAGTTTGTCAGCTTAATTGTTACATCTTTCATTTGCCTAAATATCCATATTTAACAGCCCTGACAGAGTTGGATTTCACTCCTGGTCGCTGTAACTTCATGCACCATTTGCAGTGTTTTCCCTCCACCTAGTGTTCAGAACTGAAATTACAATCATAAACATATAC
Source organism: Poecilia formosa (assembly GCF_000485575.1). Classification (NCBI taxonomy): domain Eukaryota; kingdom Metazoa; phylum Chordata; class Actinopteri; order Cyprinodontiformes; family Poeciliidae; genus Poecilia; species Poecilia formosa. The sequence goes on from NW_006799939.1 coordinate 3,296,013, forward strand.
TTTGCACTATTTTGCTGTCTTGTGTGTAAAATTAAATAAAATGGGAGAAAAAAAACGACATGGTAGCATAAACAATAGGATGGAAAACAATGTGGGGTTTTTTCTGCATAGAACATTCAACATTTTTTTTTATAGTTGGGTCAAATAGAATAAACAAAATAGAGAGTATATAATTAGAAATATCCTCTACCGTTCCACAGCTGGGGGGGAATTCAGGTGTAAAAGCAACAAAGTGACAGAGATGTAGGTTCACACAAAAATATTTAAATTATCATGTATGTATATTTTTTGTTCATTTTTGGCTCTGCTCCTCCTGTTTGTGTCTTTTGGGATTTTTTTTTGTGATAAAGTGCCTTGAAGTGTGTGACCGTAACGTAGCAAAACGTGACAAGTTCGTAGATTATTGTCACCGTTTCACCATCCCTGTAGGTTTGTTTCTGCTCTCTGTGTCGTTTCTTCTGTCCTCCTGAGCAAAATATTTATTAGCACGACATCGGTCTTCTGAAATGTGACATTTACACATTTGTTTCTCTCTTTCATCTGTAGCTGCTTTTCTTTTCCCTCTGTCTCTTTTTGAGCTTTCTTTTCTTCATTTGATTCTTTCTTCTTCCATTTGACTTCTGTTTTCTTTGTAAACAACTTCCCTAATAAAATCTAATTTCCTCCTCTTCCATTCCTTATATTCTTGTCTCTTTTGTTTTTCCCCCAGTTAATTCGCTCACATGTTCCCACATTTTACATAAAAAGCACCCAAAATAACGAAAGTGCTGAAACTTAACATAGACATTTTGCTCACTTTGCCGTCTGCCCTTTTTAGACAGTTAAAACATGGACACCATCTTTTCTGATATTATTATCTTTATGCTGGTCATATATTTTGTTCAGTGGAAAATAGTGCTGCAGCTTAACAGAGCTAACTCTCACAAGCTAATCTGATTCAGGATGTGTGGTGGGTTTTTAACTTCCTGTGTTGTTAGCATTCCTGTTCATTCACTGCACATTTCAGACCTAAATGTTAGTTTTGCTAAGGAATAAACCCCAGTGTTTGATTTCTCAACAGGTTTATAAACCTGCAGCTCATTGGGTCACATATGTTCAGGTAGAAGCACAGCTGAAATGGTCTTATTGTGAATTGCTGTACATCTAGAGTGTCTTTAGCGTATTTTCCGGTAACATAAGGCTTTCCTTTTTTACTTGTGCAGGTTCTGCTACCCTGCACGCATGGCAGCAGCTGGCTCAGCCACACATGGGGGCTCTGCTGGACCATCGGCCGGGCGTGGTCACAAAGGGCTTTCGCACTTTAGAGCAGGACCGGGAGCAGGAGCAGGAGGACAGCTGGCAGCTGGACCAGCCGGAGGAGGACGAGGCGTCGTGTGACCCGTTCACCGGCTCGTCAGGAGAGAGCCCCGCTCCGACAGGTTCCCTTTGCTCTACCGCCGCCGGCTCCGCCTGCTGCAACATCAAGGGCAGCAACCAGCTAGAAGGACTGAATGGAGCAATTTGTGGTCCGAAAGAGGCAGTGGAAGGAAAAGATGGAGTCGTCGCCAGAGTCGTCGCCGGCGCGCCCCTTCCCCTTTCCCGCCCTTCCCCGTCCTCACCCGTTCCCTCTTGTTCGGAGCGCAGCAGGCACACGGACCTCAAGGAGCTCCAGGCCCTGCAACCCGCCACTGTGGACCGCATGCCTGGTGAGGGAGCGTTTTAGCAGGAAAAGAGAAACCCAATGAAACTAAATCTGGAGCACGGGGAGAATAGAAGGAACGGGCAGAGGAAGACGGGTGGGAGGGTGGAAGGAGTGAAGGGAAGGCTTTCACTGGACGTTTCGCAGCTGTAACGTGGCAACACTTCCTGCATGATCACACTCAACCTCCGCTCGAGCCAGGAGCCACGCCTTATCCACACAGCCGTCCGCCTCCGTCCAAACAGAGTACTTTTTTTTTTTTTTTTTACTTTTTTTTTCTTTTCTCCTTCTCAGTTTCTCCTTTTCATACGCCGCCTTTGCTTTGCTCTCACTTCCTTCAGGGCCTGGCAAGTTTCTCAAACCAAAACCTGCAAAGTTCTAAAAATTTAACAACAAAACAAAAAAATGAGAGTTTGAACATGACTGACGCAGTGCAGAGATACAGAAGTGTCATCGTATCTGGATCCAGTTTGCTCGCTGGCTTGTGTGCGCGCGCCAAGGCTGCATCAGGTGTTGCGCCCGCAGCTGTTCTGTGTCACGTGAAAGCGCGACGCTCGGAGCTGCTCGGAGCTAATTCAGCAGCTCTGTCAGAGGGTCACCTCTACCAGCTCGCACACACACTAACCCTGACCTGAGCACGTTTGGTCTTTGACAATATCTGCATGTAGCTGTGATCATTTGAGATTCATTTAGAGAATGCAACTTTCATCTGTTTCTTCTTCATCCCTTCATTTTCTATCCTTGCTTCACTCTAATCTTGATTCGGAGGGGGAATTTTTTTTTTCTTCTTGTTTTTTCTTTAATTGCTTTCGATTTATTTGCATTTAACTTGAATGCAGGAGGTCAGCTTTCAACAACTGAGAAGATCATTAGATGTTAAAAATCAGTTGAAAAATACAAAAGCGGGGCTAATTAAAACGGGTGCTTTCACCTGGGGTCTGAACTGTGACTGCGATCTATTTTCCCCCTTTCTTTACGACATGCAGTTTTACAGTGTATGATTTTTGGTGCATTTTTCATCACGGCTGACAGAATTTTATTTTGTTCTCCTCCTCCAGTCCATTTCCCAGGGAAATGTCTGTCCCACACCAGCTCCACCTACACCTTCACCACCTGCAGGATTCTCCACCCGTCTGACCAGCTGACCTCTGTGTCCCCCAGGTAACGTAACACCCAAATATTTACCAACGCGCACTTTTTCAGCCGGATTTTTTTTTTTTTTTTTTCTGTTTTGGGTTCCTTAAATATTCACTTCAAATCGCTGTTAATTTACACAAATTAAATGGAGCTGGACGCTTCTCTCTCGTTTTTTTTTTGTTTTTTTTTTTCTTCGAAACACATTTTGGTGTCACAGGAGGTCACTCAAGTGTTTGTGTCCCTGCTGTGTGATTGGCTCGACAGGTCATGTGATGAGGAAGACGAGCCGGAGCTGTATCAAATAGCTCTGCTGGCAGGATTAGAGCAGACCCATTGAAAGCACCGTTCAGTGTGCAGATGGGTGAGAACGTGCATGGCTGTGCATCTCTAAAGACCTTGTGTGGGTGTGTTTGAACCTGAGTAACGTCAGGGTTTGCCTCTAAATCTGCTCTCTAATCCAGTGTGCACAAGCTTCTTTTTGAGGTGGATACCGATAATAACGAAATAATAATTACGAAAACAGTGTTCAGGCCTGTTAAAATCTTTTGGGACGAAATGATTACAGAAAGTTCAAATCCAGTTTGAGAAAGCATTTGTCGTACCCACTGACTTTCCACTGAATGTTTTTTAATTGACTTTTGCCTTATTTTGTAACGAGGCGTTTGACTGCTGAGGTTTGGAAATTGCTGCAAAACAAAAAAAAAAATGCTACATTGCAGACACTTCAAAATAACAAATATTTTAATCATGCTTGAAATCTAATGATTACGGAGTCGGAACGAAGCTCGACACGATCGCTGTGCTGCTGTCGAGGTTTCTTGCTCAGAAAATATCAGTGGGTTTGCATGCAAGTTTCTCTAAACCTACTTTGTTTAAACTAAAATGAGTCGTGCATGTTTTGACACGTTGATGCAGTTTTTACTAAAAGCTGTCAGACATCCGTGGTCTTTTTGAGCAAAAGTGACTTCTCACTTATTGGCCTGTGAAATTAGAAGTTAATCTTTTGCTTTTTGATAAATTTTTGCAGCTTGACCAGTCTTGATATGTGAAGTGACACAATCCTGTACACATTGGATAATTATCTAATATCTAAGCTGGTAGGAAGGACAGAAAATGAGTGAGTCTAGAGGAGCAGCGTATGCCGAGATGTGGTGTGAACATGAAGGCTGCAGGAACTGGATGAGATGCAGGCAGATGAGCAGCTGTGTTGAGCCCCGAAAGGGAGAAAGACCGTCTGTGGTTTTGTGCAGATCGAAGACATTGAATTTTTTTTTTTCTTTCCAACCTTTACCAGCCTTACAAGCTTTATTTTTGAAGAACGTCTGTAGTAGAGATCAAAATGTTTTGATCAATTTATGCCCCACAGTTTTTGTTAGGCTTTGCTGTTTTTCTCTACTATATCATAAGAAGGTATTCTCACTAAAATTCATTGGAGGATTTGCAGAAAAGCCTTTCAGAAGAAGAAGAAGAAAACTCACAGTGCTCTCTGTTCCTCAGTTGTTAAGCAGATGTATTATGGTGATTATTAATAAATCGAGTTCATCTGTTTCTGAACTCGAGCATTTTTCACCTGATGACTGTCATTTATGCCTTCTTTTCTACTTTTCCTCTCCTCTTTACGCCTCCAGCCTTGCGGTAGTGTTTTGCCAAAGCGGCTCTGCCATCGGCACTCCGACCCACACCTTCTCTCCCGTGCCGTTCTCGGCCCCGCACACGCCCTCCTACACCCCCTGCTGCACCCCGCGCCGCCTCTCCCTTTCGCTCTCCCTCGGCGAGTCCTCCACCAACTTGAGAGACTCCACCAAGACCACCAGCACCTCCCTAGGCCTCGTGCGCCTCCTGCTGGAGCGTGGCATTTCTGCCTCGGTGTACGATCCTTGCAGCTGGGACCGAGGGCTGGGTGCCAGCGGCGCTTCGACGCCCACGGGAAGCGTGCAGGTGCAGAGCGACGCAGCCAAGTCAGGGGAGAATGAAGTCAGACCGCCAGTGAGGCGACCGGACACGCTCCTCCTTCAGCCCTGCTCCCCTCCCTGCTCCCCGCCCCAAGAATCTGCCTCGGCCGCCACGGCGCGGCCCGCGTTTCAGTTCAGCCCTTCGAAGGAGGATCCGCCGTATTACGACACCTTCCTCGCCTCCAAGCCGGCTCGCACCATTCTGAGGGAAGTGCTGATGGATCTGGAGAGAGAGTACGACGGCGAGGCGGACGAAGACGGCCAGAACGAGGTGGCGAACCTCGGACTGGTGGACAAGCTGAAACGCTTCCGAACGCTCTCCGCTGTTTCCGCCTCGGTTTCCTCCGGGAGCGGTCTGTTGGCGCCCTTCAGCTCCAGCGGCCTGGGTGGCGGGCTCCCGGGTTTGAATGCAGGACTGAGGAGGAACCGAAGCTATCCGGCCATGGTGGGGGCCAGCATGGCCATGAAAGACCCCGGCGGACCGCCCTGCGCTCTCATCCCACAGACGATGCAAACATCACAGCCACAGGGTCCGGCACAGACAGACGAAACGGGCAAAGTGCAAACACACCCCTCCGTTGTCAGGAAGGCCATTCACATACCGCAGACTTTACACGCACTGGAACCGGTCACACCACACACGGTAATGCAGAGACACGCCAGGCCAAACTGGGATTCAGACAATTCAGCAACACAAGGCCAAGACAGTGAGGGTCAAACCAGGACGTGGTAGGAAAAACTCAGTATGTCAGGCCAAAATAACAGCGTTTTACTACACTTTCATGTTTATCATTACACACATACAAATACAAAGCCAAAAAATATGTTTAGCGCACACATCGTCTGCAGAAGCCGACCGGTACAATCCGCCCTTATTTCCCCTGACAGCCAGTAGTCTGAATAAAATGTCAGAGTGACGACTGAGAGCAGGAGTGGCTGAAACTGTTACACTGTGTTATATTTAAATACTGTCTGGCCAGATTAACAAAGATGGAGTATGCTGCCTTCCTTTGTGTCATTATTGTACAATGTACTGTATATGCAATATACTGTGGCAAATAGTATATTATTAAAGCCCCAGTCTGGAGTACTTTACCATGTGACTGAATTCATATGGAGACGCACCGGTTTCTGTGGCCGCTTTGCAGCCAACGTCCTTGAGCTGGTCCAGCGTACTTGAACCAAACAAATAGCTCATTCCCTCTGGCCAGCTGACCAGACCGAGACCTTTAGATGAACTCTGAGACGACCAACATCTCCGATTTCAACAGCAGTTTTCAGCAGTCAGAGGGTGAAAACTAAAATGGATAAAAAANTTTTAATTGCTCTAAATCAAAGTTTGTGTTTGGAGCAGAAAGAGCGGGACCTGGAGCTGGCAGCTCGCATCGGACAGTCGCTGCTGAAGAAGAACAAAGCTCTGAGTGACAGGAACGACCTGCTGGAGGACCAGGTGGAGCACATCCGAGAGGAGGTACACACCAGCAACATTAAAGGGCTTCTGTAGTCTCTCAGGGTCAAAGGTGACAATACTTAACTGCCACATATGCAGGTTTATTAGATTTTTTTATCGAGCCTTGCAGGTGCTTGGACATGTTGTGAACAAAATCCTCCACATCAGCTGTTTTTGTTTTGTTTTTTCCTTCCCCTGTCCGGTGTTCATCATTTCTCCACATGTCTTCACATCCAGGTGTCTCAGCTGCGTCACGACCTCTCCATGAAGGACGAGTTGCTGCAGTTCTACACCAACGCCGCTGAGGAAAGTGAGGGGGAGTCCAACACCTCCACACCGTAAGCGTCCTAACACTCACTTCGTCTGCTCCGGTCACGTCTGCATGCAGCTGCGGTGTTGAATTGACATTGAGAAGTTTCGGTTGAATGTCTAATCGTCATTTGTTTGTTTTGGGGGTGTTTAAATAAAAGAAATGTGATAAAGGTTGAAATATCGGTGCGTTTACAGGGTGCGTTTGAGTGAACCTAACTTGTCCACTCCGACCCTGTTCCCGCTGGACTCCCTGCAGAAGAAACTCAAAGATTTGGAAGAAGAAAACAAATCACTGCGATCTGCGGTACGTAGAAGCATAAGCTTTCACTGCAATGTTGACGACGGTCTACATGTCGGATAACAGGAAGTAGATATACACACCAGTTCCAATACAAGCCCACTAACATTTGATTAATCACTCTGTTGCATATGTGGCTAAAAGTAGACCACACACACTATTTCTAGCCCTCAGTTTGTTCCCAAACTGGAAATCTGACCACTTGAGTTTATTTAAATATGTTGACTTTCTGCCACAGATCCAGCGCTTCAGCAGATTTTTTACAAATTTTAATTGCGTTGAAGTCGGGGCCACTCCAGAGGCTTAATGATGCATCCAATCCAAGACCAGTTCCTAGGCTGATTTGATATCACTGTCCAGCTTTTCGGCTGTATTATCTCACCCATTTTGTGCAAAACACCAATTTTATTTTGATATTGAAACCTTTATTTGACCATTCATATGCTTCTGAATTTTTAAGAAAACATCTTGGGTGACAAACTCCTGAAGATGTAGGGAGTTTTGTAGTTTATTCCAAAAGCACCGACAACTAAATAGATCCTCAGCGTTAATTCTGCCACCACTTTACCTGATAGATGGTGACGTGTTTGCAGGTACGAAGGCCTCACCTTGACTTTAACAAGAATTATTCTTCCTGAACCAATTTTTTTATTTTCAATCTGAGCGAAGATTTGGCTCAGACTCTCTGAATCTCTGAATGGAAATAAACCATTTTGAAATATTCAGTCAGTTTCGGCAGAAACCTGAGGGCTATAAAATCATGCAGCTGAATGACGTTGAATTAAATATTAGTGGGACATGTGGGGGTAATTTAGCCTTGTACGTTTCACCCTCTGTGCATTTGTGCACCCTGTTCACAAGTTATGATTGTAAAACAAGAAGGGTTGTTTTACGTTTTTTGCCTTAATTTAGTGACATAGCTTCGGCAATACATAATCAGAACGCTTTAATAAAACCTGCATCTGTTTTCCATGATAAATCAACGCATCGTGGAACCTTTTCTGAGAAGGTGATTGCAAAGATTGACCACCGTTTTATCCATTTGTCCTCCCAGGCGACTCATTTGGAGACGGAAACCATCTCGTACGAAGAGAAAGAGCAGCAGCTTGTCAATGACTGTGTCAAAGAATTACGTGAGTTTTATATCTTTTTTTTTTCTTTTTTCTTTTATCTCATCTGTCGTTAAAATTTCAGTGGCTATAACATTTCCGGCCCCCCTACCCCCTTCTGCCCTCCCAGGAGCTGCCAACCTGCAGATTTCCTCTCTGGCAGAAGACCTAGCCAGGAAGAGCGAGGACGCTTCCAGACAGCAGGAGGAAATCACACACCTCCTCTCTCAGATCGTCGACCTGCAGAAGAAGGCGAAGCTCGTAAGAAAGCCTTTAAAAAAAATAATAATAAAAATTTAAAAGAAGCTCCTAATGCAAACATGGATTTTTTAGATACATTAGGTAAAAGAATTGCGACTGCATGTCCTGTGTTGTCTTTGGTGTTCACAGTATGCGGTGGAGAACGAAGAGCTGACTCAGCACCTGGGTGCAGCCAAGGACGCCCAGAGACAGCTCACTGCTGAGGTAAACGCATGACTGTAAAGGACAGTTAACGGTATTATTATTATTATTTTATGTGCGTTCTTATTTACGTGAAAAGTGACGATTTTTGAGGACCAAAGCGTTCTCCTAATGCAGCAAACTCTTTTAATTTTTACTTGGACAACTAAGTTCTAGACTTGAAGTTTGCTTTGCAGCTATTGATATTGAAGTATTCTACTATATATTTACTCATAAGAAGTAATATTTTCTTAATATCAAGCTTTAGTTGGGTAGAAAAACACTTAAAACGGGAAAAATATTCGAACATAAAAACCTCTTTGTGAGAAAAATAATCTTGTCAGACAGGAAATAAGCATAAATCTCATTAATCCAAGATCTTTAATCTTAGATTCCAGTTTTTGCAGTGATTAGAAACGGGATGTTAATTAGGTTTAGGTCAAGGTTAAACTTAGATGGAGGTTTTTGAACGGAATAATTTGAGTTTATCTCCCTTTCAGATCTAAATGTAAGACTATTTTTATTCAACCAAAAAGTTTTTAGATGAAACTAATGTCTTAATGGCTCAGGTGCATCAAGACTAAATTTGGTAGATATTTAGTTGAAATGTTAACTGTTTTTTTTTTTTTACTCTGCAGAAACACAAAAAGTATTTTTGGTTTAGTTTCTACTGCAAATATCTTAATACACTTAAAATGAGACAAAAGTAACTAACAAGTAAGTTTTCAGCAAGAAATGGGATCTTATTTAGAGTCAATAATTCCTTAATTTTGAATTTAAAAAAAAAAAAAACTACTCGTTCCACTGGCAGATTATTTTATTTTTTAACATGGGGAAAATCTCTTGCTGTAAATGAAATAATCTGCCAATGAAACTGGAACTTTTTCATCAATATTAAGGATTTATTGACTTAAAGCAAGCTGAAAAGTTACTTGTAAGTTAGTTTGTATTATTTCAAGTGCACTAAAAATCAGACAAAAATGCTTTGTAATATTTTATGTTTTTGCAGCGATGAACTCTGCAATGGACTTTTTAAAAATATATATCTTATGTTTTAAGTCAAAAGCCAAACCTGCTGCATTTTTTTCCCCTTCTCTCTGTCCTTCCGCCTCTCCTCTCTCCTTGCTCAGTTGCGGGAGCTGCAGGATAAGTATGCAGAGTGCATGGAGATCCTCCATGAGGCTCAGGAGGAGTTGAAGAACCTGAGGAATAAATCTCTACCTCTCAGCACCCCGAGGCGTTTCCACACACTGGGCTTATTCCCAATGGTCAGCGCATGAGCTGTCACAGCTTTATGCAGTTCAGTATAGCGGACTGTCGGCTCCAGCAGAATGAATGGATTAATTTTCTTCTCTCAGGACTCGCTCGCAGCAGAAATAGAGGGAACTATGAGAAAAGAGCTTCAGATGGACGATCCAGACGTAGAAGAGCAGAGGTGCCTTTAGTTTTACGCTCTGACGTTGTTCCTGCGTGATACTTTGAATGTATCCCTCGATCTCCGTAGTAACGCGATCGTGTCGCTCATTTCTCCAGGCTGCACCCAAAGCGGGTTTTCCAGACGGTGAAAAACCTCAACCTGATGCGACAGCAGCGCTCCTCTGCAGCCCCCTCCCCTCTGAACATCCCAGGGTCCAATCAGAACTCGTGCTTCACCTCGAGCCGCTCCAGCAGGGCGGGCACGCCTCGCTCCAACTCCATCTACGGGAGCGAAACAGGAAGTGGGATCATCTTGGACAACAGGACAAGCAGCATCCTGGAGGGTCCGGACGACGGGTGAGGAACATTCTGAATCTTTAGCAAGCAGAAAGAAAGGGAAAAAAAATAGAGATTGCTCTTCTTCTCATCTCTCTCTCTCTCTCTCCTCAGGTCGGAAGACTCCAACAAGCGGCCCCCTGGTACGCCGGGGACCCCGGGCAGCAGGGACCTGGAGGCAGCCCTGCGCCGCCTGTCGCTGCGCCGTGACAACTACCTCTCGGAGAAACGCTTCTTCGAAGAAGAGAGGGAGAGGAAGCTGGCCTACTTGGGGAAAGAGGAGGAAAAGGGAGAGGCTGATGGCAGCGGGGACCCGGGGACCCCAACGGAGAGCCTGCTGTCGTTCTGCTCGCATCCCTCCTTCGGAAGCATCTGGTCGGGATACTCCATCACAGCCAGGTCCTACCTGCCGGAGAAGCTGCAGATTGTAAAGCCGCTGGAAGGTGATTATTGGTCTCATGATCCTCTTGACACAAATAAGGGAAAGAAAAGTCGTAGCTCCCAAAACGTCTTCCTGAATGCAAACGAAAACTCAAAGAGAAAAGAGAATCCCAACCAGAAGCAGAGGCAGGACTACAGCTATGTTTTTCTAAACAGCTCAAACAGTGAGACACAGATTGGTCCAACGCGAGACGACGACGACGACACCAAACACCCGAACCGGTATTTAATCTTTCATAACCAGAGCGAGTCACAGATCCTCCTGAGCGCCTCACCGAAGGCGAAGCTGCGCAGAAGCTCCAGTCTGTTGGAGATTCGCAGCCTGTTGGGTTTCCAGCCTCCCCTCAGAGCTCCTCCGGCTCTGGGCAGAGGCCTGCTGACGGCCTTCAGACAAGAGGAAGGCAGTCTGAACCTTCAGCACTCCTTTTATTTCAGACACACTCAGCCGCGCTGCTGGTTCGAAGTGTAGAAACCACACAGGACAACGCAGGAATGTTACAGATCATAAAAAATATGAGTACGTGGTCGATATACTTTTCAAAGCAAACATACTTTGTGCTTGTGTGCATTTATATTGTCCAAATTATGCCTTATTGGTTAGGCATAAACCTTATGTTTTTACTAAGTTTGTCAGCTTAATTGTTACATCTTTCATTTGCCTAAATATCCATATTTAACAGCCCTGACAGAGTTGGATTTCACTCCTGGTCGCTGTAACTTCATGCACCATTTGCAGTGTTTTCCCTCCACCTAGTGTTCAGAACTGAAATTACAATCATAAACATATACTTTGCACTATTTTGCTGTCTTGTGTGTAAAATTAAATAAAATGGGAGAAAAAAAACGACATGGTAGCATAAACAATAGGATGGAAAACAATGTGGGGTTTTTTCTGCATAGAACATTCAACATTTTTTTTTATAGTTGGGTCAAATAGAATAAACAAAATAGAGAGTATATAATTAGAAATATCCTCTACCGTTCCACAGCTGGGGGGGAATTCAGGTGTAAAAGCAACAAAGTGACAGAGATGTAGGTTCACACAAAAATATTTAAATTATCATGTATGTATATTTTTTGTTCATTTTTGGCTCTGCTCCTCCTGTTTGTGTCTTTTGGGATTTTTTTTTGTGATAAAGTGCCTTGAAGTGTGTGACCGTAACGTAGCAAAACGTGACAAGTTCGTAGATTATTGTCACCGTTTCACCATCCCTGTAGGTTTGTTTCTGCTCTCTGTGTCGTTTCTTCTGTCCTCCTGAGCAAAATATTTATTAGCACGACATCGGTCTTCTGAAATGTGACATTTACACATTTGTTTCTCTCTTTCATCTGTAGCTGCTTTTCTTTTCCCTCTGTCTCTTTTTGAGCTTTCTTTTCTTCATTTGATTCTTTCTTCTTCCATTTGACTTCTGTTTTCTTTGTAAACAACTTCCCTAATAAAATCTAATTTCCTCCTCTTCCATTCCTTATATTCTTGTCTCTTTTGTTTTTCCCCCAGTTAATTCGCTCACATGTTCCCACATTTTACATAAAAAGCACCCAAAATAACGAAAGTGCTGAAACTTAACATAGACATTTTGCTCACTTTGCCGTCTGCCCTTTTTAGACAGTTAAAACATGGACACCATCTTTTCTGATATTATTATCTTTATGCTGGTCATATATTTTGTTCAGTGGAAAATAGTGCTGCAGCTTAACAGAGCTAACTCTCACAAGCTAATCTGATTCAGGATGTGTGGTGGGTTTTTAACTTCCTGTGTTGTTAGCATTCCTGTTCATTCACTGCACATTTCAGACCTAAATGTTAGTTTTGCTAAGGAATAAACCCCAGTGTTTGATTTCTCAACAGGTTTATAAACCTGCAGCTCATTGGGTCACATATGTTCAGGTAGAAGCACAGCTGAAATGGTCTTATTGTGAATTGCTGTACATCTAGAGTGTCTTTAGCGTATTTTCCGGTAACATAAGGCTTTCCTTTTTTACTTGTGCAGGTTCTGCTACCCTGCACGCATGGCAGCAGCTGGCTCAGCCACACATGGGGGCTCTGCTGGACCATCGGCCGGGCGTGGTCACAAAGGGCTTTCGCACTTTAGAGCAGGACCGGGAGCAGGAGCAGGAGGACAGCTGGCAGCTGGACCAGCCGGAGGAGGACGAGGCGTCGTGTGACCCGTTCACCGGCTCGTCAGGAGAGAGCCCCGCTCCGACAGGTTCCCTTTGCTCTACCGCCGCCGGCTCCGCCTGCTGCAACATCAAGGGCAGCAACCAGCTAGAAGGACTGAATGGAGCAATTTGTGGTCCGAAAGAGGCAGTGGAAGGAAAAGATGGAGTCGTCGCCAGAGTCGTCGCCGGCGCGCCCCTTCCCCTTTCCCGCCCTTCCCCGTCCTCACCCGTTCCCTCTTGTTCGGAGCGCAGCAGGCACACGGACCTCAAGGAGCTCCAGGCCCTGCAACCCGCCACTGTGGACCGCATGCCTGGTGAGGGAGCGTTTTAGCAGGAAAAGAGAAACCCAATGAAACTAAATCTGGAGCACGGGGAGAATAGAAGGAACGGGCAGAGGAAGACGGGTGGGAGGGTGGAAGGAGTGAAGGGAAGGCTTTCACTGGACGTTTCGCAGCTGTAACGTGGCAACACTTCCTGCATGATCACACTCAACCTCCGCTCGAGCCAGGAGCCACGCCTTATCCACACAGCCGTCCGCCTCCGTCCAAACAGAGTACTTTTTTTTTTTTTTTTTACTTTTTTTTTCTTTTCTCCTTCTCAGTTTCTCCTTTTCATACGCCGCCTTTGCTTTGCTCTCACTTCCTTCAGGGCCTGGCAAGTTTCTCAAACCAAAACCTGCAAAGTTCTAAAAATTTAACAACAAAACAAAAAAATGAGAGTTTGAACATGACTGACGCAGTGCAGAGATACAGAAGTGTCATCGTATCTGGATCCAGTTTGCTCGCTGGCTTGTGTGCGCGCGCCAAGGCTGCATCAGGTGTTGCGCCCGCAGCTGTTCTGTGTCACGTGAAAGCGCGACGCTCGGAGCTGCTCGGAGCTAATTCAGCAGCTCTGTCAGAGGGTCACCTCTACCAGCTCGCACACACACTAACCCTGACCTGAGCACGTTTGGTCTTTGACAATATCTGCATGTAGCTGTGATCATTTGAGATTCATTTAGAGAATGCAACTTTCATCTGTTTCTTCTTCATCCCTTCATTTTCTATCCTTGCTTCACTCTAATCTTGATTCGGAGGGGGAATTTTTTTTTTTTCTTCTTGTTTTTTATTTAATTGCTTTCGATTTATTTGCATTTAACTTGAATGCAGGAGGTCAGCTTTCAACAACTGAGAAGATCATTAGATGTTGAAATCAGTTGAAAAATACAAAAGCGGGGCTAATTAAAACGGGTGCTTTCACCTGGGGTCTGAACTGTGACTGCGATCTATTTTCCCCCTTTCTTTACGACATGCAGTTTTACAGTGTATGATTTTTGGTGCATTTTTCATCACGGCTGACAGAATTTTATTTTGTTCTCCTCCTCCAGTCCATTTCCCAGGGAAATGTCTGTCCCACACCAGCTCCACCTACACCTTCACCACCTGCAGGATTCTCCACCCGTCTGACCAGCTGACCTCTGTGTCCCCCAGGTAACGTAACACCCAAATATTTACCAACGCGCACTTTTTCAGCCGGATTTTTTTTTTTTTTTTTTCTGTTTTGGGTTCCTTAAATATTCACTTCAAATCGCTGTTAATTTACACAAATTAAATGGAGCTGGACGCTTCTCTCTCGTTTTTTTTTTGTTTTTTTTTTTCTTCGAAACACATTTTGGTGTCACAGGAGGTCACTCAAGTGTTTGTGTCCCTGCTGTGTGATTGGCTCGACAGGTCATGTGATGAGGAAGACGAGCCGGAGCTGTATCAAATAGCTCTGCTGGCAGGATTAGAGCAGACCCATTGAAAGCACCGTTCAGTGTGCAGATGGGTGAGAACGTGCATGGCTGTGCATCTCTAAAGACCTTGTGTGGGTGTGTTTGAACCTGAGTAACGTCAGGGTTTGCCTCTAAATCTGCTCTCTAATCCAGTGTGCACAAGCTTCTTTTTGAGGTGGATACCGATAATAACGAAATAATAATTACGAAAACAGTGTTCAGGCCTGTTAAAATCTTTTGGGACGAAATGATTACAGAAAGTTCAAATCCAGTTTGAGAAAGCATTTGTCGTACCCACTGACTTTCCACTGAATGTTTTTTAATTGACTTTTGCCTTATTTTGTAACGAGGCGTTTGACTGCTGAGGTTTGGAAATTGCTGCAAAACAAAAAAAAAAATGCTACATTGCAGACACTTCAAAATAACAAATATTTTAATCATGCTTGAAATCTAATGATTACGGAGTCGGAACGAAGCTCGACACGATCGCTGTGCTGCTGTCGAGGTTTCTTGCTCAGAAAATATCAGTGGGTTTGCATGCAAGTTTCTCTAAACCTACTTTGTTTAAACTAAAATGAGTCGTGCATGTTTTGACACGTTGATGCAGTTTTTACTAAAAGCTGTCAGACATCCGTGGTCTTTTTGAGCAAAAGTGACTTCTCACTTATTGGCCTGTGAAATTAGAAGTTAATCTTTTGCTTTTTGATAAATTTTTGCAGCTTGACCAGTCTTGATATGTGAAGTGACACAATCCTGTACACATTGGATAATTATCTAATATCTAAGCTGGTAGGAAGGACAGAAAATGAGTGAGTCTAGAGGAGCAGCGTATGCCGAGATGTGGTGTGAACATGAAGGCTGCAGGAACTGGATGAGATGCAGGCAGATGAGCAGCTGTGTTGAGCCCCGAAAGGGAGAAAGACCGTCTGTGGTTTTGTGCAGATCGAAGACATTGAATTTTTTTTTTTCTTTCCAACCTTTACCAGCCTTACAAGCTTTATTTTTGAAGAACGTCTGTAGTAGAGATCAAAATGTTTTGATCAATTTATGCCCCACAGTTTTTGTTAGGCTTTGCTGTTTTTCTCTACTATATCATAAGAAGGTATTCTCACTAAAATTCATTGGAGGATTTGCAGAAAAGCCTTTCAGAAGAAGAAGAAGAAAACTCACAGTGCTCTCTGTTCCTCAGTTGTTAAGCAGATGTATTATGGTGATTATTAATAAATCGAGTTCATCTGTTTCTGAACTCGAGCATTTTTCACCTGATGACTGTCATTTATGCCTTCTTTTCTACTTTTCCTCTCCTCTTTACGCCTCCAGCCTTGCGGTAGTGTTTTGCCAAAGCGGCTCTGCCATCGGCACTCCGACCCACACCTTCTCTCCCGTGCCGTTCTCGGCCCCGCACACGCCCTCCTACACCCCCTGCTGCACCCCGCGCCGCCTCTCCCTTTCGCTCTCCCTCGGCGAGTCCTCCACCAACTTGAGAGACTCCACCAAGACCACCAGCACCTCCCTAGGCCTCGTGCGCCTCCTGCTGGAGCGTGGCATTTCTGCCTCGGTGTACGATCCTTGCAGCTGGGACCGAGGGCTGGGTGCCAGCGGCGCTTCGACGCCCACGGGAAGCGTGCAGGTGCAGAGCGACGCAGCCAAGTCAGGGGAGAATGAAGTCAGACCGCCAGTGAGGCGACCGGACACGCTCCTCCTTCAGCCCTGCTCCCCTCCCTGCTCCCCGCCCCAAGAATCTGCCTCGGCCGCCACGGCGCGGCCCGCGTTTCAGTTCAGCCCTTCGAAGGAGGATCCGCCGTATTACGACACCTTCCTCGCCTCCAAGCCGGCTCGCACCATTCTGAGGGAAGTGCTGATGGATCTGGAGAGAGAGTACGACGGCGAGGCGGACGAAGACGGCCAGAACGAGGTGGCGAACCTCGGACTGGTGGACAAGCTGAAACGCTTCCGAACGCTCTCCGCTGTTTCCGCCTCGGTTTCCTCCGGGAGCGGTCTGTTGGCGCCCTTCAGCTCCAGCGGCCTGGGTGGCGGGCTCCCGGGTTTGAATGCAGGACTGAGGAGGAACCGAAGCTATCCGGCCATGGTGGGGGCCAGCATGGCCATGAAAGACCCCGGCGGACCGCCCTGCGCTCTCATCCCACAGACGATGCAAACATCACAGCCACAGGGTCCGGCACAGACAGACGAAACGGGCAAAGTGCAAACACACCCCTCCGTTGTCAGGAAGGCCATTCACATACCGCAGACTTTACACGCACTGGAACCAGTCACACCACACACTGTAATACAGAGACATGCCAGGGCAAACTGGGATTCAGACAATTCAGCAACACAAGGCCAAGACAGTGAGGGTCAAACCAGGACGTGGTAGGAAAAACTCAGTATGTCAGGCCAAAATAACAGCGTTTTACTACACTTTCATGTTTATCATTACACACATACAAATACAAAGCCAAAAAATATATTTAGCGCACACATCGTCTGCAGAAGCCGACCGGTACAATCCGCCCTTATTTCCCCTGACAGCCAGTAGTCTGAATAAAATGTCAGAGTGACGACTGAGAGCAGGAGTGGCTGAAACTGTTACACTGTGTTATATTTAAATACTGTCTGGCCAGATTAACAAAGACGGAGTATGCTGCCTTCCTTTGTGTCATTATTGTACAATGTACTGTATATGCAATATACTGTGGCAAATAGTATATTATTAAAGCCCCAGTCTGGAGTACTTTACCATGTGACTGAATTCATATGGAGACGCACCGGTTTCTGTGGCCGCTTTGCAGCCAACGTCCTTGAGCTGGTCCAGCGTACTTGAACCAAACAAATAGCTCATTCCCTCTGGCCAGCTGACCAGACCGAGACCTTTAGATGAACTCTGAGACGACCAACATCTCCGATTTCAACAGCAGTTTTCAGCAGTCAGAGGGTGAAAACTAAAATGGATAAAAAAAGAAAACAAGAGAAATTTTTCTGAATTCCCTTCAGCCTCTTCGTGTCATAAAATATAGTTTCCTTTTCAATATCTTCTTACATCTTTGTACTTCCTACGGTTCAAATTTTTTATTTTTTTTAACACATAAGCTGATGCCGAAACCAGATGACTTTGATTGCTCTTCTCGCGTCGTTGCCAGCACAACACGGTCGTGTTTGTGCTGGTTGTGTTCGTTAATCGGAGGAATGGTTGGACCGTCGCATTTCTGACCAGCTCACCGAGCTAAAAATCATTGGACTATGCTCACCGGACGACCTCCCGGTGTGTCTCTCATTATTTAACGTGACTGGCTGGTCTCGCCAAAGCCTATAAATGTCGTCAAATGTTTTCCTTTAAAAATGTTTCATGAAGCAGTTTAGGCATTTTTAAAAGACTCTAAAAATGCCTGTTTCCATTTTTCTGCGCTGAAGCTGAAAAGGGGTCACAGTTTTTGTCTACAATGTCTTTTCCTCCTTTTCTGTCTTTTGTTTAAAGAAAAGAAATCCAGATTGGGGCTTTAAGATATCTTGTTGCTGTGACTGAATGTTCTTATGTGCCTAAAAACAAACACACTGTATTTCATTAGAAAACTGATTGCATTTGTTGTCCTTTTGTTTGCATTTTGTTTTGCTGTGTGCAATAGACATGACTTTAATTGTGCAATCCAGCGGTTTGCGTGAGATTCGGTGCATTCTTCTCATTTCAGATGTATGTTTTTATCTTTTTTTGTTTTGTTTTAAGTCCTCATAAAATGTTGGATTCTACGGGAATAGAGTAAAGCTGTTGTTCAATCTGACGGAGTCCCAGAATAATTTCCCTTTTTTTTTTTTTCTTCATTTATTTAGCTTGATCTGTCCATATGCATCCAGGCAGTAAAGGATAAAATTTATGAATGTAGGTGTGGGAGTTTCACAGATGAAATGAGCACAGACATGGCGGTTGAGCAAAACATGCAACTTCAGCACAGCTGGAAACAGATCTTGCATTTAACCCTCAAAGCTTTTTTTTTTTTTTTTTTTTTTTTTCCCAAAGCATTTAGTTTTTTTCAATACTGTCCACCTTGTATCTCCAAGCAATGTCCATAATTTACTCAGTTCGGGTCAAACGGCAGAGAGCAGTGAAATCTGAATCCTGCTGATCTCCAGCTCCTGTCTCTGCAGAGTTGATCAGTTCAAGCTTTAATCTTTGTGCTCCGGTTCGATCCACACAGCAGAGCCGCCCGTTCTTAAAATTCTGGTTTGACTACACCTGAACGAGGGGCGACTGATGCTCACGTTTGTAAAACGAGTCGGTGAACTACACGGTGATCCCGACACGCAGCGTTTCAGACTTTTACACAGATCAACATTTAGGTTGCTGTTTTCACGAGGCGTTTCGATGCGTAATCTAGGTTTGGACATTGTACCTGGACCAAGAAGTTGTAGCTTGTTTCGTAAGTCACGCAAGTGACAATTGCACATCTTTAAAGTGAAGGATGTTTCAGGTTGTGTTTATTTTAGTGTCATGTGGAATCACCTTTACTGTACGAATGAAATCCTTCATACTTCAGTGGCTTTTAGAATAATTTCTCTTGCCGCCAGGGGCTTCGATTGTTCGCTGTTTCTGCCTTCAGCAGCAGCACATTTTAAGAAAAATAAAACAACTCAGTATTTCAGAGGAGAAGAATGGAGCGGTAGTGTTGGTACGACAGCAGGTGTCTTAATGTAATTTTTGTGCCACGCCATCCGAATGTAAGTTATTATTCAGCTTCCAGGGCCATTGTACAGATTTCTGTCTGATTTAATCATTTCACTGTAACTGTATGCAACACAAACATGTATAATTTTGAAATATAAATATATATATATATAAAGTATGGTTAAAAAAATTTAATAAAGGTGAATAGTTTATATAGGATTATAGGGGAATATGTTCTAGCCAGAGACTGGTGGGCTCTATTTTATAAAACATGTCCAACTGTCAATAAAATATAAAATAGAGATTTAATTGTTGTCTTTATACTTTGACTTTATTCTGTACATCCGATGATGTTCAGCTCCTCTCAGCTATAAAGGGGCAGTATTATGTTGTTTACATTTAAAACCACAGGTAACTGTATTAACTAAGCATAATTAACATGGTAACTATGTTAGTTACTGTGTTATCTAGTAAATTGTAATTTCAACTCTTAAAATTGGGCCTATGTCTCTTTAAAACCTCCTGCTCTTTCTGAGACGCCACCTTCATAACAGCGTTCCTCTATCAACCATTAAAAGACATTTTTACCTGCACTGCACTGAGAAGTGGCTCGTATAATGAGCTCAGCAAATGTGCAGTTCCACCAGGCGTTTGCTAATTACTACTGGCTAGTCTGAAGGAGCTGAGCAAGGAAGGCCTGCTCTGTGAGGCGAAAGCACAAAAGTTTTGGAAACTTTAGCTCCGAAGATGAGCTGCGTATCGAAGGCGGGAGTAGGTCCAACCAGGTGTTTTGCACAGCTGAGTGGTTGCCATGGGAGATTAAATTATTTCTCAAATATGCATAAATTAATTAAAGCGAAGTTTCTTTAATTTGATATTATAATTGACTTAAAGTTCAGAAAAAGTACATTTTATATAATTCTGTCTCTTTAAGGGGCTGCAGTTGTACATATTTCTAAAGATTATACTCTTATTTTAACATAACAAAAACTTGAAGTCAAATTTAAATCGTAATATTAGATGAAAAAACATTTTAGACTACTACAGTTATTCACATCTGGATCTCAGCAGCTATTTCAGATCTCTGAA
>NW_006799939.1:3316251-3411600 GCF_000485575.1 Poecilia formosa
TCAAGGCTTTAGAAAACACTCAATTAAATCCAATCCAATTGATCTTAGCTATCCAACAATGCAGTCAAGTTCAACTTAATAGTCAAATTGGTTGGTCAAAAGTTTTCTGTTTAAGGAAGTCCAGCAGATTACATCAAATTATTGACTTTTTCTGTAATTGTTGTTTTCTATCCATCCTGCTGTATTATTGATTATAGTAGCAATTTGCCTGATTAGTACCGCTCACATAAAAGAACACACAAAATGTACCCGTGTTTTGTTTTTTCACAAGAGAATATAGATTTGAACTTTTAATCTGACATTTCCAGTAGGCCAGCAACATTTCCAAATCCAACATGTTCCATAACAGAAAAAGGTTGAAAATGTAGGACAAAACGGTGGCATTACTCCTGTAAGCTGAAATCCACTAACACTGAAAAAATAGTTACTGTTGAATCTTCTGCCCTTAGTTACAGGCTTTCACAATGAAGGTTGTTGTTGTCAGTGCAATGTTTTAACACTTAGACATGATGCATTTTGTGGCTGTACAATATTAGAAAAACAAACAATAACGTTAGTGAGTATCATGCTAACATAACTTGACATTAAAAAACGAAATGCCTCACAAAAGTGTTATCACCTTTCTGCGTTCACCGCAAAATTTCTCTCTGAAATATGTTTGCTACTAGCTGGTCAAGCTGAAAATTATGCAATTTTCTCTGACTCTAGTTACAGCATAACGTAAGGCATTATGTAGAATTTATGCATGGTAAGGTCTTAATATCCTAAAATGGATTTCCAGTAGCAATAAAAGAGAAAGAGCTACAATCCCAGCTGGCTGGCTGATTACAGAGCAGTTTCTTGTTGCAAGAGAGCTAACATTTAGCATGGTGGCAACATAGGAAAGATGGATCTTGTTCAAATAAACCACATAGCATGTAATTGAACTCCATTTTAATGATTCTCTTTGTGTTTAGTGACGTTACCTAAAATGTTTGCCCTTTCCAAAGCACTTATTTGGATGTGCGATCTCAGTAGTCGATTTTCTCCAACATAATCACAGCGCTTCAGTGCCTAGACAAATAGATATTTAGCTTTTTTTGAACTGTTCAGAGTGCTTTACTAGAAACAACAGCGCATTCAAATGAATGAATGAGTCAATGAAACAAAAGCATGACTAACACCAGGAGGGGCAATTACGTAAAGGAATAACCAAGCAGTAAAATCTCTGTAGGTGTTGGTGCAGGGAGAAGTATTTATGTAATGCGCCAAGGTCAGCTACAGCATCATGTAGGGTTACATTTCAGGAGCGCCAGTGTGTAACCAGATACAGTGGGGTAATGATGCCACAGATTGGTCCTGGTGCCTGTGACTTGTTGAGGACGTCCGGGGCGACGGTACCTGGTCATGTGACGGGTGGGGCTAACGGCGGCAGGTCGGAGCGGTCATTAGCGTTTCATCAGGCTGTGGCTCTGGCTGTGACTGTGATATGTCTGCTGTCGCCTGCTTTGATCTGGCTTCGCTGCAGCTTTCAGTAAAACGTGTCGGCTGACCTGCTGCTCATAACACGCTGTTTATTTCTAAGATTAGGTACGTTATATACACCGGTGCATTTATGTGAATTTTTATATATATTTTTTTTTATTTAAGTCGTAATCTAATTCCACATTTCTTGTGAATATCGTTCGGATGGAGGAGGAAAAAGTAATTGATTTCATGTCAGTGTGTTGTAATAGCCATGTGCTTCAGGGATGCTGTAGATCTTCTTACGTAACAAACAGTGTGGTGCAGCTCAGCATCTTTCCTATAAGACTTCATCTCCAGCTGTGTTATTCAACCGTGGCTGTCTGCCAAGTTTTGATTTCTAATGTTTGGTGTTTTGACTTTCTTGGCAACCAGATCGAGGGGATTATTATTTGACAAATCTCCTCATGGAGGCAGGAATAGCAGGCAGCTGATTTTATTCTGAGCTCTGCGTGGGGAGGGAGGGGGAAGTAGGTTGGCTTATATTTAGCTCAGTGATTTGCATGTGGCTCCAAGTCCCTTTTTTTTGTTAACAGCAGATTGTGACACTGCAAGTCGCTTTTAGAAGCCTTCAAAAGAACTGGGCCGAATGAGCCGAGTCCAATCAGAACAAGGGCGTGGGAAAAACCCCGACCCATTGTTTCAATGGGAATGTGGGGCCCCGTTGGGAATAGGGGATGTCTTTTTAAATTGTTTTTGATTTAATTATCCATTCTTTTTAACCCGTCAGAGTAGAAAAGGAGTAACTAAATCAATCAATCAATCAAATTTTATTTGTATGGCACATTTCAGCAGCAAGGCATTTCAAAGTGCTACACGTAATTAAAAAAACCAGCATGTGACATTGAATAAACAGTAGGAAAGAGAAAGAGATTAAAAAAAAAAAAACAGATTAAAAAAGATAAACATTCCTTTTCAACCAGGGGGGACGACGCCCCTGTTGACTACTTTCAGACACTCATTCAGCAAAATTTATTTTCATGTTTGCTTTTTTTGGAAATGACGCCACTGTTTTATGTCGGAAAGGTTTGGTAACTTTATAAAAGCGACTGTCAAAGGAAACTTATCCAAATGATTAAAATTAAGCAAGCACAAAATCTAGAACGAAAGAAAACATACGGTCTGAGAAGAGTGAATGTGACCAGGAAAGCAATGGATGTTGTTTGTGGAGAAGCCCTTTATTGTCCGCAGAACAACAGAGCTGTTCTGTGGGACTGTTGAGTGGAGCTACTCAAGCATGCAGGGTCGTCCAGAGCTGGAATCACTTTTCTAAACTAATTACAATGAAAATGCGTGAGGGTTGTGCAAAGAACTGGCATTCTGGACTAAAGATCACTTCTAAAAAGTTTGAGGCTCACAGTTGTTGAGCAGAAAGAAAACATTTAATGTTTTAGTCAAAAGTTCTCTCCTAACTTCAACTGTTTTCAAAAATTAAAGGGAACCTCCTTTAATTCAAGAGTTACTGTTTCTACTGCAAGACAAAATGATTTAATCATGATTTCAGAAATAACTGATTCAATGCACATGAATTCAGCTCAGATGATTAGTACTTAGTGATGTTAGGGCATCTGTTTGCAGGGATATTGGCATAATTAATGCCACTTGTGTAGTCCAACTGTATCCAGGTATTGTTGCCCTTCACAGAATCTCAGAATAAAACAAGCGGAGGTTTGAACATGAACTGGATGAGATGTTTATTAAGATGTAATGACGTCGTGGCTCAGATTTGACTCTCAGGTGTTGGAAAAGCAAACAGAGTTTTTTGCAGAACCGCTTGCAGCACCACTTCCAAACATAGACAGCATACGGGGCAGTCCTGAAAGAAAAGCTGTTGACTTTCTGAAAAAGTTTAGGACTCATTGAAGAGTTCGCTTTCCAGCGGGGCAACGAGCTATGATCAAAATTTATTCATGGCCGAACTCATTCCTTACACTTCCTTTCTGCCACATAGAGTAACATATAAAGTTTTACTAAAAGCTCTTTCTGTAATGCGTCAAGATGCAAGAACATATTCAAGGGTTACTGTTTCTACTGCAAGACAAAATGATAAGTTACAATGCAGGCCGGACAAAGTTTGTGAGTACACAGGCTGCTTCCCATTGCCTGGACTTGGAAGTTTGTTGTTATTGTTTTTTTTGTTTTTTTTTTTATGTTTTGCAAGTTGGAAGTCCGTTAAAGACCCTTTGGTTTGTGTGGAACTCGGCTAACGTATCTTGACGTTTAGTCACGCTGGTTTGTGTGTAAAATGTTCTGTCAGAATCAGGTCATGCCCTCCTCTGACCAAGAGGTCCAGCACATCAAACAACAACCTGAATGAACGACTTTCATTGTGTTTGAATTGAACACATTTTTTCAGATGTATGGTTGCCTCCTCACTGTGTACTGTCCTTTTCAACAGGAATCAAACTGGAAAAACCAGCCTGAGGGACGGTGGCTATGGTCTGCCCAAACCTGTTCTGTGGTTTGAAAAAAGCCATTATGACACAATTTGAAAGGAACGCGTGTTTTCAGAGGCAGAAGTACAGCATCGTATCGGGACACGGACAGGCAGGGAAATATTTTTCCGCTTGATGATACCGTGTGCTGGATCCATGTAAAACCTTTCACCTGCGGGGGTTTGTATATCTCGCCACACCCTGGAAACCAGTGGCTGTCGCTGTTTGCCCAGCTTCAGTGTCGCCATGGAGGCTAGGCTGGGCTGTACCAAGGCGTCGTTGCCTGAGAGGGGTTGTAAAATGACTTATCTTCCTTTTAACCTGAGTAAGAACTCAACAGCTTGAACTTTTCCACCTTTAAGTTGCCAGTGTCTCTCCACCGTCGAAATAAAAATCTCCATTAAACAGTTGTGGATTACAGGGTTTAGGAATTATGCTCTTTAAATCCCTTCATCTGTTGTCTTAATCTGCTCTAACCCAGTTTTCTAACTTTAAATATGAGACAAGTGGGGGTGTACCACTCTGCCCCGTGTCTGTGTTGAAGTAGAGCAGGCCGCAGACTGACCAGTCAGGGAAGAGAGGAGGAGGAGCTGAGCCGTCTGTTTAGTCTCGCTGACCTGCGATAAGAGACAGCTGATACTCACACTCCTACATATTCATCAGGCTGGTATCCAACACACATACAAACAAGGGATCTTCCCTGTCAGAGAGGCATGCACTGTGAGAGGGAAATGCAAACTTTTGTCTGTCAAACATCAGACCTGCAGCAATGTACCGGCCCCAGGTGGGACACATGGCTTTGCCTCTGAGGACTCTGGGGTTTACTGGTCGGCTGTAGCATCAGAAGGGGAGGATGGCTCTCTGCATGTCCGACCTCGAGGACTCAGTGGACTTCTCCGACCAGGACCAGGATCAGGACGAGGAATATGTTTGTTTGCCCATCCATGAAAGCACAAAGCAGCAGGAGGAGGATGAAGAGGAGGAAGAGGCGGAACCTGGCTTCTCCAGGCATGGAAGATACAAACAGGATGAGCAGAATGAAGACATGGATGAAGAGCAGCAGATACTTTATGAAGGTAGCTACTGGTTAGTAGAGACTGTGTGATCATCAGCAGTCCTCGTTGCTTGTTCAAAAGCATATGGATGAAAAATGTGCACGTTATGCTCTGGTTGGCGTTTTTCTGTGGAATCATGTGTTTGTCCTGCGGGTGCCGTCCCTCCTTTGTGGTCCTGTCTCACACTGGACAGTGCAGCTCATCCCCCCGGATGACATAACAAACTCTAATGTTGTTGTAGAAGTTAATATTATAATCACGGTTAAGATTAATTGTAACCCAGATGGAAGCAGGAAATAATGTCTTATGATTCTCCATTGTGTGTTGCACATCATCATTCCTGGCAGGCTGTGCTTTGGGGGATTGATTGGTTAAAACAGTGACAGCTCCTTCCTGTGTGGTGCCTTAGAGTTTGCTTCCCTGTGCCTGAGTGTTTCCCCTCGGCCTCGTCTGTAACTCCACACTGCAGATTTAATCAGCCGTCTGACAAATTACACTGACAGAAAACATGCCAAGATGTTTAGATGTAAAAAATTACCTCTATAATTAGAGGTTCCCTGATCAATTGGCCCTTGACTGGAATTAGACTTTTTTTTTTTTGTAACAAGTAATCGGCAGGTCAAATATGAGGATTTTTTTCCCTTCTTCTTTAAATGCATCAGAAGTAAGAACTCTAATCATTTTTTGGGGTTATTAATGCATCAATCAATAACATACTTTTAATCCATTTTTTTCAGCGTGGAATAAAAAAACAGTGCACTGCTTTCGATATGTGCTGTCATGCATTTTCGTTTTTGTTCGATTTGAAAATCTGTGAAGTGACTTGCTGCCCCTTTTATGATTCTTCAGAAAATCATTTTTAATCGCACAAAATCAGACGTGGCAAATCAGACCACTGGAAATCACCCCGGGGGAAAAAAAATCGATCGTCACATTGTTAATATAAGCATGAGCTGCAACTTAAGTTTTCTGTTGTCAAGAGATGCTATGCTGTGCTAGTTAATTTTTATAAATAGTTAAGCCATATTAACCCAGATCCAATAAGGAAATGATTTTTTTTAGTGAAATCGCATTGTGTTGCATGTCACCAGTCTGAACAGATTGTGTTCAGGGCATTGATTAAGATAACAAGAGTTTCTTCTTAGTCTCCTTGTGCCTGTGTGTTGCTCACTAGTGGGCTAAATGTGTCTGTGACTCAGGCGGTCATCTTGAAAATTACAACTAAAAATAAGTTCAGTTGATTGGTTAATAACATCTATTATTATATTAATGTAACTCTCTGGACTAATAAACCTTTTATTACTGCCATGGCTGAACAAGACGTAATGCGTCTTCTCTGTTTTGTCCTTAAAGGATTAGTGGCACTGGGTAGAGTGAACGTATCTGTCTTAAATTACCTTCCCTGTTACGTTAGACTTTCCCTCATCAACAGGTTTCTCCCCCCTTTTTGTCTTCAGAGCTAAATTGTTACTAAAATGTTAATCGGTAAAGTATGAATACTTCCTCTTGGCACCGAAGGCTTTGCGCATTAATTCGTCGTCATGTATTTTCGTTTAGTTGTTTCACCTGGGAGGAGTTTTATTGTGGAAATAAGCCAGCATGCTCTTTGATTAGCTGCACGTACACAAATATAAAGTATGACAGGTAAACAGGCTGCACCCTGTCCTTCCACGCTTCCACAGCCGATAGCAGATGAAGACAAATGTTGTGGTTTGGCCAGCATACGGGTGGATCTGGACCTGAACAGCTATTGCAGTACATTTGTGTGTACTGTATTTGTTGTTGATGCGACAGTTCAGATTAAAGTTTTGATCCAAGTTTATTTTACTGATTATTTATTAACCTGAGGTTTGTAGCTCTTTGAAAAGGGCTGGTCTTTATGGCAGGAGCTGTTGTTATTTCTTGATGTCAAGAGAGGTGACGCACACCTGCATTTGACAATACAAATGCTGTAAAACAGTGTTTTACTAACGTTTTAAACGTTCACAAAGTGACTGTGCAGTTGATTCTTCAGTCTTGATCTTTAACCTTAACCATGAGGTTCCCAAAAGGCCAACATTTCCAAACCCAGCATGCTCCATAACAGACAGAGGTTGAAAGCAGAATGTGATGACACAGAGCAGTTTTGCCGTACTCAAACTATACTGTAAGCTGCTGTATTTATGTCTAGTCTTTGACTGGGCCATTCTAACACCTGCATTTCTAGTTGAACTTGAAGGGTCATATCTAAATATCCCTCCATTACATAAAATTTAAGGCTATGGTCCTAACATTGTAAAATATGAAAAAAAAACCATTGCAGGGGTATAAATACTTTTGCAATGTACTGATATATCTTGTTTCTGACAGCCATGCTGCTGCTCCAAGTGTCGATAATAAAATGTGTGTTTTGCATGGGCCGACTCCTTTTGCATTATTGTTTTGCATATTCCTTGCATCACATTCCCTTTTTGCTAAAGATAAACTTTGAAAGCGTCAGATGTGATCAAATTTCTTTGGCTTTTTTTTTTTTAGGGCTTCAATGATGGCATGTGGAAAAGTCAGCCATGATGAGACGCGTACCTTCACTAGGAAATGATAACTGAATCTGCAAATGAAGGAGATTGATAATCATCCAGATGAACATGGTTGTGGTTCTGCACTCTGACCTCTGAAACTGTGCTCAGCAGCTTATCTTTTCTGACTCATTCGTTAGGTTAAAGACCAGCGAGTTGTTCATGTGGGTAATGATGAATTTTGATCATGCATGTGCTTCTAACTGGAAGCGGAAAGAAGGCTGCAGAGGGAGCAGCTGAATTCTGTTTACATGTCGGCTGTGATGGTTGCAAGTTGAAATCCAGCAGGTAATGAGCTGTTTATGATGCAGAGTTATATAATTTGAAGTCTGATGATACTAGCGGAGGCCCGCCACTCACTTCTGTCTGTCAGGGTAAATACTGGAGACACCTTCACTGATCACGCTATGCAGGTCCAAGGCTCCATATAATTCTATCAGCAACTCCAAAGACATACTGATGATTCTATTTTGAATTTCAAATTGGTAGTGTAATAAAAATGCTTTTTTTTATGCACTGTTTGATCTCTAAAAGTTTTCAGTGTCTTCGCAAAAGTATTCATCCTGGTTTTCTTCCAGGATTTCATTGTTTTTTTGGTTTTTTTTGCTGAATAAAGCTTTTACCACAAGATGATGCTACCATGAAGATACTGAGTTCAGGAAGATGTGCAGTGTAAAATGTTCAAAATGTGAAATTGACCAATAGTTTTGTGGTCAACAGATTCTCCCTCCGGAGCTGTGGATCCCTGAAGCTCCTGCAGAGTTTCTGTGTGCTCCTTTGACTGCTGCTGCTGTTGTTTGTTACTCTTCTTTTGGACATTTGTCTCTGAAACTTACCGTTCCCTCCGTGTCTCCCTCCTGCAGTGTTGTGTGCGGACAGAGTGGGCCAGATGACGAAGACCTACAGCGACATCGACGCCGTCACCCGACTGCTGGAAGAGGTCAGTACGGAAAAGTCAAATCTGTCGAAGCAGATCAAACAGAAGGCGACATTTTTAGAGGGATTTTAAAGCACTTACGTTGGGGATGTACTAATGTGATGATTTAAAATGTGGGGATTTTCTCTGAGGGTCAAAAGAACAATGTCGTTGAACTCGTTTCCTAGAGCTGATATTTTAATGTAACTTATCACCTCCCGGTCTGTGACAAAAAAAAACAACAAAACAACAAAAAAAAAGAGCATAAAGTAGGACATCAAGAGACAAAAGTGTCTGAAAACTTGAATGGTGTCGTTGTCAAATAAAGCTTGAGATGTAACACTCAGATGGGCATGCAGGTTTCCTCTGAACAAAGCTCTGGTTGTGACCATGCCAGATGCTTTGTGTTCTTCAGTTGCACATGAAACACAGCTTAGTGTTGCTGCCTGTGTGTGTTTGGCTATTTTTACTGCCAGGAAACAAAATGTTTGTGAGGCAGCAGACTCAGCCTGCCTCAGGTGAATAAGCCCTTAATGATTGTTCAGCTGTGACTAATAGCAGCCTTTTCTGTATGTTTGCTCATGATTTATTCCATTACTTACTTCATTTATTGGCAGTCCTTGGGAAGATTAATGAATAACCTTCAAATGAAAGGATTTGTATTTGCAGTAGAGTAATCGGACGATTATAGTTTGAGAAAAAGTCCAACATTTTAATTCTGTGTATTCAACAGGGGGCGGGGGGGAAACATCTTAAGAAATAATTGTTTTATAAAATGACTAAGTATTTAGACAGCCATATTTTGCAAACAGGGTAGAAGTATTCAGTCCTCTGCTGTGAAATCCTCCTCCTGATTTCAGCTCACACTGTGGGTGTTCCCCTTGGAGGATAGAGAAAGCCATGAAAGAAGGCTGATTTTGAATCTGGTGATGCTGTTTTTTTTTTTTTTTCTTGAAATAGACAAGCATCATAGATTCTCCACCAGATTTGGGCGCAAAGTGTTTTCCCACCTATTTATCACTTCACATCAGACCCACTTGGAGTGTGTTTGCTGAGAAACTCAATCTCAGTCTTGTCTGAGCAGAGCGCTCAATCTTCACCTGTTTAGGTTGGAAACATTTTTGACTTTCATTCTGATGGTTGGGATGTAGACGGTGTGTTATCATCATACTCTGTGCTGCAGTTCCCCTACAGTGAGCTAGAGGGATTTATTTATTTATTTATTTTTATTTTTATTATTATTTTTTTTTTTTACCTCCCAGACCTGCCTGCTTACCATGTGCTGACAAAACAAATATGAGTTTCACACTGGCCAGTAGCTGAACGAAATGTCATATTGATAACGCAGGGAAAAAAGAAAATCATGGTTGGAAAACTGGACTTTTCCTTTATGAAGGAAAAATAGAAATTAAAAAAAGCTTTCTTTATATTCTTTGAATGGACGTGTTTGGGGGACCAGTGATTGTGACACCATTGATTTCTGTTAAAACCTGTTTTTTTTTGTTTTTTTTTGTTTGTTTGTTTGTTTTTTAAGTTGACATTTTCCCCATTGAGTAAATGACATTAAATTATAAATGTTGAATTTTTCTAAAAAGATTTGAATGTGCATTTATGTTACTGCGATAACAGATGAATCTATTTTAAGGTTGTTTTTTTTACTTGACTCAAGTTTTGATGACTACATGACGGTATAAACAAACACTTGACGAAGCGATGTTAATGTCTTTCTGCTTTTGTTGGAAACAGGGAGCAGTCGACCCAGTAAATCTTAGTTTTCCAACATCCTCCTAAAACATTTTCTGCCCCATTATGCAATGACCAACTACAGTATATTACTGGCACAGACAGAGGGATTTCTTGGTACTTGTATAACTGGGCTAGTATTTATGACTTCTTTATAATACTGATCTGGATAACAGCGGTATTGCGATTCTGAAAAATTTGGTCATTGTATATTGTGCAGCTCTGATGAAGGGACGCTGATAAATTTGCCTGCAGTAAAAGCTTGAACAGTTCATATTTTGTTTTATTCTTTTATTTTTGCTGATGTTTCCTCCTCTTTAAGATTAATATATTACTAATCTTTAAGAAGGCTGATATTCTACTTAAATACACTTTAATTAATCAAAACTGATTGGTAAATTTCTTTTTCCTGAATAATAAACATACACCTGTTGTAGCTGGGAGGCTAATAGTCATAGACGTAGCGGTCCAGGGTTCAATTCCTGAACTTGGGACTTTCTCCACTTGTCTTCCCACCTTCTGAGAAGCGAAAGAGAAAAAACACTATTTTGAACATTTAACTGTGAAATAAAGTCATAAATGGTATACCAACTCACTTGTTGTTGTTTTAACATTTTAGTCGCTTTCTTTAACAGTGTAATTTCTTATGGTGTTGAAGTTTTGTATTTTTTGCTGCCTCTTGGCTAGAACTCCTTTTTGGGGAAAAAGAGATTTTAATCTCAGTGGCATTTAATACTGTTTAAAATAAAGGTTAAGTAAAAAAAATATATATATATATATATATATATTTCTTTTAATTGCTCTAAATCAAAGTTTGTGTTTGGAGCAGAAAGAGCGGGACCTGGAGCTGGCAGCTCGCATCGGACAGTCGCTGCTGAAGAAGAACAAAGCTCTGAGTGACAGGAACGACCTGCTGGAGGACCAGGTGGAGCACATCCGAGAGGAGGTACACACCAGCAACATTAAAGGGCTTCTGTAGTCTCTCAGGGTCAAAGGTGACAATACTTAACTGCCACATATGCAGGTTTATTAGATTTTTTTATCGAGCCTTGCAGGTGCTTGGACATGTTGTGAACAAAATCCTCCACATCAGCTGTTTTTGTTTTGTTTTTTCCTTCCCCTGTCCGGTGTTCATCATTTCTCCACATGTCTTCACATCCAGGTGTCTCAGCTGCGTCACGACCTCTCCATGAAGGACGAGTTGCTGCAGTTCTACACCAACGCCGCTGAGGAAAGTGAGGGGGAGTCCAACACCTCCACACCGTAAGCGTCCTAACACTCACTTCGTCTGCTCCGGTCACGTCTGCATGCAGCTGCGGTGTTGAATTGACATTGAGAAGTTTCGGTTGAATGTCTAATCGTCATTTGTTTGTTTTGGGGGTGTTTAAATAAAAGAAATGTGATAAAGGTTGAAATATCGGTGCGTTTACAGGGTGCGTTTGAGTGAACCTAGCTTGTCCACCCCGACCCTGTTCCCGCTGGACTCCCTGCAGAAGAAACTCAAAGATTTGGAAGAAGAAAACAAATCACTGCGATCTGCGGTACGTAGAAGCATAAGCTTTCCCTGCAATGTTGACGATGGTCTACATGTCAGGTAACAGGAAGTAGATATACACACCAGTTCCAATACAAGCCCACTAACATTTGATTAATCACTCTGTTGCATATGTGGCTAAAAGTAGACCACACACACTATTTCTAGCCCTCAGTTTGTTCCCAAACTGGAAATCTGACCACTTGAGTTTATTTAAATATGTTGACTTTCTGCCACAGATCCAGCGCTTCAGCAGATTTTTTACAAATTTCAATTGCGTTGAAGTCGGGGCCACTCCAGAGGCTTAATGATGCATCCAATCCAAGACCAGTTCCTAGGCTGATTTGATATCACTGTCCAGCTTTTCGGCTGTATTATCTCACCCATTTTGTGCAAAACACCAATTTTATTTTGATATTGAAACCTTTATTTGACCATTCATATGCTTCTGAATTTTTAAGAAAACATCTTGGGTGACAAACTCCTGAAGATGTAGGGAGTTTTGTAGTTTATTCCAAAAGCACCGAAAACTAAATAGATCCTCAGCGTTAATTCTGCCACCACTTTACCTGATAGATGGTGACGTGTTTGCGGGTATGAAGGCCTCACCTTGACTTTAACAAGAATTATTCTTCCTGAACCAATTTTTTTATGTTCAATCTGAGCGAAGATTTGGCTCAGACTCTCTGAATCTCTGAATGGAAATAAACCATTTTGAAATATTCAGTCAGTTTCGGCAGAAACCTGAGGGCTATAAAATCATGCAGCTGAATGACGTTGAATTAAATATTAGTGGGACATGTGGGGGTAATTTAGCCTTGCACGTTTCACCCTCTGTGTATTTGTGCACCCTGTTCACAAGTTATGATTGTAAAACAAGAAGGGTTGTTTTACGTTTTTTGCCTTAATTTAGTGACATAGCTTCAGCAATGCATAATCAGAACGCTTTAATAAAACCTGCATCTGTTTTCCATGATAAATCAACGCATCGTGGAACCTTTTCTGAGAAGGTGATTGCAAAGATTGACCACCGTTTTATCCATTTGTCCTCCCAGGCGAATCATTTGGAGACGGAAACCATCTCGTACGAAGAGAAAGAGCAGCAGCTTGTCAATGACTGTGTCAAAGAATTACGTGAGTTTTATATCTTTTTTTTTTCTTTTTTCTTTTATCTCATCTGTCGTTAAAATTTCAGTGGCTATAACATTTCCGGGCCCTCTCCCCCCTCCTGCCCTTCCAGGAGCTGCCAACCTGCAGATTTCCTCTCTGGCAGAAGACCTGGCCAGGAAGAGCGAGGACGCTTCCAGACAGCAGGAGGAAATCACACACCTCCTCTCTCAGATCGTCGACCTGCAGAAGAAGGCGAAGCTCGTAAGAAAGCCTTTAAAAAAAATAATAATAAAAATTTAAAAGAAGCTCCTAATGCAAACATGGATTTTTTAGATACATTAGGTAAAAGAATTGCGACTGCATGTCCTGTGTTGTCTTTGGTGTTCACAGTATGCGGTGGAGAACGAAGAGCTGACTCAGCACCTGGGTGCAGCCAAGGACGCCCAGAGACAGCTCACTGCTGAGGTAAACGCATGACTGTAAAGGACAGTTAACGGTATTATTATTATTATTTTATGTGCGTTCTTATTTACGTGAAAAGTGACGATTTTTGAGGACCAAAGCGTTCTCCTAATGCAGCAAACTCTTTTAATTTTTACTTGGACAACTAAGTTCTAGACTTGAAGTTTGCTTTGCAGCTATTGATATTGAAGTATTCTACTATATATTTACTCATAAGAAGTAATATTTTCTTAATATCAAGCTTTAGTTGGGTAGAAAAACACTTAAAACGGGAAAAATATTCGAACATAAAAACCTCTTTGTGAGAAAAATAATCTTGTCAGACAGGAAATAAGCATAAATCTCATTAATCCAAGATCTTTAATCTTAGATTCCAGTTTTTGCAGTGATTAGAAACGGGATGTTAATTAGGTTTAGGTCAAGGTTAAACTTAGATGGAGGTTTTTGAACGGAATAATTTGAGTTTATCTCCCTTTCAGATCTAAATGTAAGACTATTTTTATTCAACCAAAAAGTTTTTAGATGAAACTAATGTCTTAATGGCTCAGGTGCATCAAGACTAAATTTGGTAGATGTTTAGTTTAAATGTTAACTCTTTTTTTTTTTTACTCTGCAGAAACACAAAAAGTATTTTTGGTTTAGTTTCTACTGCAAATATCTTAATACACTTAAAATGAGACAAAAGTAACTAACAAGTAAGTTTTCAGCAAGAAATAGGATCTTATTTAGAGTCAATAATTCCTTAATTTTGAATTTAAAAAAAAAAAAAACTACTCGTTCCACTGGCAGATTATTTTATTTTTTAACATGGGGAAAATCTCTTGCTGTAAATGAAATAATCTGCCAATGAAACTGGAACTTTTTCATCAATATTAAGGATTTATTGACTTAAAGCAAGCTGAAAAGTTACTTGTAAGTTAGTTTGTATTATTTCAAGTGCACTAAAAATCAGACAAAAATGCTTTGTAATATTTTATGTTTTTGCAGCGATGAACTCTGCAATGGACTTTTTAAAAATATATATCTATGTTTTAAGTCAAAAGCCAAACCTGCTGCATTTTTTTCCCCTTCTCTCTGTCCTTCCGCCTCTCCTCTCTCCTTTCTCAGTTGCGGGAGCTGCAGGATAAGTATGCAGAGTGCATGGAGATCCTCCATGAGGCTCAGGAGGAGTTGAAGAACCTGAGGAATAAATCTCTACCTCTCAGCACCCCGAGGCGTTTCCACACACTGGGCTTATTCCCAATGGTCAGCGCATGAGCTGTCACAGCTTTATGCAGTTCAGTATATCGGACTGTCGGCTCCAGCAGAATGAATGGATTCATTTTCTTCTCTCAGGACTCGCTCGCAGCAGAAATAGAGGGAACTATGAGAAAAGAGCTTCAGATGGACGATCCAGACGTAGAAGAGCAGAGGTGCCTTTAGTTTTACGCTCTGACGTTGTTCCTGCGTGATACTTTGAATGTATCCCTCGATCTCCGTAGTAACGCGATCGTGTCGCTCGTTTCTCCAGGCTGCACCCAAAGCGGGTTTTCCAGACGGTGAAAAACCTCAACCTGATGCGACAGCAGCGCTCCTCTGCAGCCCCCTCCCCTCTGAACATCCCAGGGTCCAATCAGAACTCGTGCTTCACCTCGAGCCGCTCCAGCAGGGCGGGCACGCCTCGCTCCAACTCCATCTACGGGAGCGAAACAGGAAGTGGGATCATCTTGGACAACAGGACAAGCAGCATCCTGGAGGGTCCGGACGACGGGTGAGGAACATTCTGAATCTTTAGCAAGCAGAAAGAAAGGGAAAAAAAATAGAGATTGCTCTTCTTCTCATCTCTCTTTCTCTCCTCAGGTCGGAAGACTCCAACAAGCGGCCCCCTGGTACGCCGGGGACCCCGGGCAGCAGGGACCTGGAGGCAGCCCTGCGCCGCCTGTCGCTGCGCCGTGACAACTACCTCTCGGAGAAACGCTTCTTCGAAGAAGAGAGGGAGAGGAAGCTGGCCTACCTGGGGAAAGAGGAGGAAAAGGGAGAGGCTGATGGCAGCGGGGACCCGGGGACCCCAACGGAGAGCCTGCTGTCGTTCTGCTCGCATCCCTCCTTCGGAAGCATCTGGTCGGGATACTCCATCACAGCCAGGTCCTACCTGCCGGAGAAGCTGCAGATTGTAAAGCCGCTGGAAGGTGATTATTGGTCTCATGATCCTCTTGACACAAATAAGGGAAAGAAAAGTCGTAGCTCCCAAAACGTCTTCCTGAATGCAAACGAAAACTCAAAGAGAAAAGAGAATCCCAACCAGAAGCAGAGGCAGGACTACAGCTATGTTTTTCTAAACAGCTCAAACAGTGAGACACAGATTGGTCCAACGCGAGACGACGACGACGCCAAACACCCGAACCGCTATTTAATCTTTCATAACCAGAGCGAGTCACAGATCCTCCTGAGCGCCTCACCGAAGGCGAAGCTGCGCAGAAGCTCCAGTCTGTTGGAGATTCGCAGCCTGTTGGGTTTCCAGCCTCCCCTCAGAGCTCCTCCGGCTCTGGGCAGAGGCCTGCTGACGGCCTTCAGACAAGAGGAAGGCAGTCTGAACCTTCAGCACTCCTTTTATTTCAGACACACTCAGCCGCGCTGCTGGTTCGAAGTGTAGAAACCACACAGGACAACGCAGGAATGTTACAGATCATAAAAAATATGAGTACGTGGTCGATATACTTTTCAAAGCAAACATACTTTGTGCTTGTGTGCATTTATATTGTCCAAATTATGCCTTATTGGTTAGGCATAAACCTTATGTTTTTACTAAGTTTGTCAGCTTAATTGTTACATCTTTCATTTGCCTAAATATCCATATTTAACAGCCCTGACAGAGTTGGATTTCACTCCTGGTCGCTGTAACTTCATGCACCATTTGCAGTGTTTTCCCTCCACCTAGTGTTCAGAACTGAAATTACAATCATAAACATATACTTTGCACTATTTTGCTGTCTTGTGTGTAAAATTAAATAAAATGGGAGAAAAAAAACGACATGGTAGCATAAACAATAGGATGGAAAACAATGTGGGGTTTTTTCTGCATAGAACATTCAACATTTTTTTTTATAGTTGGGTCAAATAGAATAAACAAAATAGAGAGTATATAATTAGAAATATCCTCTACCGTTCCACAGTTGGGAGGGAATTCAGGTGTAAAAGCAACAAAGTGACAGAGATGTACTGTAGGTTCACACAAAAATATTTAAATTATCATGTATGTATATTTTTTGTTCATTTTTGGCTCTGCTCCTCCTGTTTGTGTCTTTTGGGATTTTTTTTTGTGATAAAGTGCCTTGAAGTGTGTGACCGTAACGTAGCAAAACGTGACAAGTTCGTAGATTATTGTCACCGTTTCACCATCCCTGTAGGTTTGTTTCTGCTCTCTGTGTCGTTTCTTCTGTCCTCCTGAGCAAAATATTTATTAGCACGACATCTGTCTTCTGAATCGTGACATTTACACATTTGTTTCTCTCTTTCATCTGTAGCCGCTTTTCTTTTCCCTCTGTCTCTTTTTGAGCTTTCTTTTCTTCATTTGATTCTTTCTTCTTCCATTTGACTTCTGTTTTCTTTGTAAACAACTTCCCTAATAAAATCTAATTTCCTCCTCTTCCATTCCTTATATTCTTGTCTCTTTTGTTTTTCCCCCAGTTAATTCGCTCACATGTTCCCACATTTTACATAAAAAGCACCCAAAATAGCGAAAGTGCTGAAACTTGACATAGACATTTTGCTCACTTTGCTGTCTGCCCTTTTTAGACAGTTAAAACATGGAGACTATCTTTTCTGATATTATTATCTTTATGCTGGTCATATATTTTGTTCAGTGGAAAATAGTGCTGCAGCTTAACAGAGCTAACTCTCACAAGCTAATCTGATTCAGGATGTGTGGTGGGTTTTTAACTTCCTGTGTTGTTAGCATTCCTGTTCATTCACTGCACATTTCAGACCTAAATGTTAGTTTTGCTAAGGAATAAACCCCAATGTTTGATTTCTCAATAGGTTTATAAACCTGCAGCTCATTGGGTCACATATGTTCAGGTAGAAGCACAGCTGAAATGGTCTTATTGTGAATTGCTGTACATCTAGAGTGTCTTTAGCGTATTTTCCGGTAACATAAGGCTTTCCTTTTTTACTTGTGCAGGTTCTGCTACCCTGCACGCATGGCAGCAGCTGGCTCAGCCACACATGGGGGCTCTGCTGGACCATCGGCCGGGCGTGGTCACAAAGGGCTTTCGCACTTTAGAGCAGGACCGGGAGCAGGAGCAGGAGGACAGCTGGCAGCTGGACCAGCCGGAGGAGGACGAGGCGTCGTGTGACCCGTTCACCGGCTCGTCAGGAGAGAGCCCCGCTCCGACAGGTTCCCTTTGCTCTACCGCCGCCGGCTCCGCCTGCTGCAACATCAAGGGCAGCAACCAGCTAGAAGGACTGAATGGAGCAATTTGTGGTCCGAAAGAGGCAGTGGAAGGAAAAGATGGAGTCGTCGCCAGAGTCGTCGCCGGCGCGCCCCTTCCCCTTTCCCGCCCTTCCCCGTCCTCACCCGTTCCCTCTTGTTCGGAGCGCAGCAGGCACACGGACCTCAAGGAGCTCCAGGCCCTGCAACCCGCCACTGTGGACCGCATGCCTGGTGAGGGAGCGTTTTAGCAGGAAAAGAGAAACCCAATGAAACTAAATCTGGAGCACGGGGAGAATAGAAGGAACGGGCAGAGGAAGACGGGTGGGAGGGTGGAAGGAGTGAAGGGAAGGCTTTCACTGGACGTTTCGCAGCTGTAACGTGGCAACACTTCCTGCATGATCACACTCAACCTCCGCTCGAGCCAGGAGCCACGCCTTATCCACACAGCCGTCCGCCTCCGTCCAAACAGAGTACTTTTTTTTTTTTTTTTTCTTTTTTTTTTCTTTTCTCCTTCTCAGTTTCTCCTTTTCATACGCCGCCTTTGCTTTGCTCTCACTTCCTTCAGGGCCTGGCAAGTTTCTCAAACCAAAACCTGCAAAGTTCTAAAAATTTAACAACAAAACAAAAAAATGAGAGTTTGAACATGACTGACGCAGTGCAGAGATACAGAAGTGTCATCGTATCTGGATCCAGTTTGCTCGCTGGCTTGTGTGCGCGCGCCAAGGCTGCATCAGGTGTTGCGCCCGCAGCTGTTCTGTGTCACGTGAAAGCGCGACGCTCGGAGCTGCTCGGAGCTAATTCAGCAGCTCTGTCAGAGGGTCACCTCTACCAGCTCGCACACACACTAACCCTGACCTGAGCACGTTTGGTCTTTGACAATATCTGCATGTATCTGCTATCATTTGAGATTCATTTAGAGAATGCAACTTTCATCTGTTTCTTCTTCATCCCTTCATTTTCTATCCTTGCTTCACTCTAATCTTGATTCGGAGGGGGAATTTTTTTTTTCTTCTTGTTTTTTATTTAATTGCTTTCGATTTATTTGCATTTAACTTGAATGCAGGAGGTCAGCTTTCAACAACTGAGAAGATCATTAGATGTTAAAAATCAGTTGAAAAATACAAAAGCGGGGCTAATTAAAACGGGTGCTTTCACCTGGGGTCTGAACTGTGACTGCGATCTATTTTCCCCCTTTCTTTACGACATGCAGTTTTACAGTGTATGATTTTTGGTGCATTTTTCATCACGGCTGACGGAATTTTATTTTGTTCTCCTCCTCCAGTCCATTTCCCAGGGAAATGTCTGTCCCACACCAGCTCCACCTACACCTTCACCACCTGCAGGATTCTCCACCCGTCTGACCAGCTGACCTCTGTGTCCCCCAGGTAACGTAACACCCAAATATTTACCAACGCGCACTTTTTCAGCCGGATTTTTTATTTTTTTTTTTCTGCTTTGGGTTCCTTTAATATTCACTTCAAATCGCTGTTAATTTACACAAATTAAATGGAGCTGGACGCTTCTCTCTCGTTTTTTTTTTTCTTTCTTCGAAACACATTTTGGTGTCACAGGAGGTCGCTCAAGTGTTTGTGTCCCTGCTGTGTGATTGGCTCGACAGGTCATGTGATGAGGAAGACGAGCCGGAGCTGTATCACATAGCTCTGCTGGCAGGATTAGAGCAGACCCATTGAAAGCACCGTTCAGTGTGCAGATGGGTGAGAACGTGCATGGCTGTGCATCTCTAAAGACCTTGTGTGGGTGTGTTTGAACCTGAGTAACGTCAGGGTTTGCCTCTAAATCTGCTCTCTAATCCAGTGTGCACAAGCTTCTTTTTGAGGTGGATACCGATAATAACGAAATAATAATTACGAAAACAGTGTTCAGGCCTGTTAAAATCTTTTGGGACGAAATGATTACAGAAAGTTCAAATCCAGTTTGAGAAAGCATTTGTCGTACCCACTGACTTTCCACTGAATGTTTTTTAATTGACTTTTGCCTTATTTTGTAACGAGGCGTTTGACTGCTGAGGTTTGGAAATTGCTGCAAAACAAAAAAAAAAATGCTACATTGCAGACACTTCAAAATAACAAATATTTTAATCATGCTTGAAATCTAATGATTACGGAGTCGGAACGAAGCTCGACACGATCGCTGCGCTGCTGTCGATGTTTCTAGCTCAGAAAATATCAGTGGGTTTGCATGCAAGTTTCTCTAAACCTACTTTGTGTAAGCTAAAATGAATCGTGCATGTTTTGACACGTTGATGCAGTTTTTACTAAAAGCTGTCAGACATCCGTGGTCTTTTTGAGCAAAAGTGACTTCTCACTTATTGGCCTGTGAAATTAGAAGTTAATCTTTTGCTTTTTGATGAATTTTTGCAGCTTGACCAGTCTTGATATGTGAAGTGACACAATCCTGTACACATTGGATAATTATCTAATATCTAAGCTGGTAGGAAGGACAGAAAATGAGTGAGTCTAGAGGAGCAGCGTATGCCGAGATGTGGTGTGAACATGAAGGCTGCAGGAACTGGATGAGATGCAGGCAGATGAGCAGCTGTGTTGAGCCCCGAAAGGGAGAAAGACCGTCTGTGGTTTTGTGCAGATCGAAGACATTGAAGTTCTTTTTTTTCTTTCCAACCTTTACCAGCCTTACAAGCTTTATTTTTGAAGAACGTCTGTAGTAGAGATCAAAATGTTTTGATCAATTTGTGCCCCACAGTTTTTGTTAGGCCTTGCTGTTTTTCTCTACTATATCATAAGAAGGTATTCTCATTGAAATTCATTGGAGGATTTGCAGAAAAGCCTTTCAGGAGAAGAAGAAGAAAACTCACAGTGCTCTCTGTTCCTCAGTTGTTAAGCAGATGTATTATGGTGATTATTAATAAATCGAGTTCATCTGTTTCTGAACTCGAGCATTTTTCACCTGATGACTGTCATTTATGCCTTCTTTTCTACTTTTCCTCTCCTCTTTACGCCTCCAGCCCTGCGGTAGCGTTTTGCCAAAGCGGCTCTGCCATCGGCACTCCGACCCACACCTCCTCTCCCGTGCCGTTCTCGGCCCCGCACACGCCCTCCTACACCCCCTGCTGCACCCCGCGCCGCCTCTCCCTGTCGCTCTCCCTCAGCGAGTCCTCCACCAACTTGAGAGACTCCACCAAGACCACCAGCACCTCCCTAGGCCTCGTGCGCCTCCTGCTGGAGCGTGGCATTTCTGCCTCGGTGTACGATCCTTGCAGCTGGGACCGAGGGCTGGGTGCCAGCGGCGCTTCGACGCCCACGGGAAGCGTGCAGGTGCAGAGCGACGCGGCCAAGTCAGGGGAGAATGAAGTCAGACCGCCAGTGAGGCGACCGGACACGCTCCTCCTTCAGCCCTGCTCCCCTCCCTGCTCCCCGCCCCAAGAATCTGCCTCGGCCGCCACGGCGCGGCCCGCGTTTCAGTTCAGCCCTTCGAAGGAGGATCCGCCGTATTACGACGCCTTCCTCGCCTCCAAGCCGGCTCGCACCATTCTGAGGGAAGTGCTGATGGATCTGGAGAGAGAGTACGACGGCGAGGCGGACGAAGACGGCCAGAACGAGGTGGCGAACCTCGGACTGGTGGACAAGCTGAAACGCTTCCGAACGCTCTCCGCTGTTTCCGCCTCGGTTTCCTCCGGGAGCGGTCTGTTGGCGCCCTTCAGCTCCAGCGGCCTGGGTGGCGGGCTCCCGGGTTTGAATGCAGGACTGAGGAGGAACCGAAGCTATCCGGCCATGGTGGGGGCCAGCATGGCCATGAAAGACCCCGGCGGACCGCCCTGCGCTCTCATCCCACAGACGATGCAAACATCACAGCCACAGGGTCCGGCACAGACAGACGAAACGGGCAAAGTGCAAACACACCCCTCCGTTGTCAGGAAGGCCATTCACATACCGCAGACTTTACACGCACTGGAACCAGTCACACCACACACTGTAATACAGAGACATGCCAGGGCAAACTGGGATTCAGACAATTCAGCAACACAAGGCCAAGACAGTGAGGGTCAAACCAGGACGTGGTAGGAAAAACTCAGTATGTCAGGCCAAAATCACAGCGTTTTACTACACTTTCATGTTTATCATTACACACATACAAATACAAAGCCAAAAAATATATTTAGCGCACACATCGTCTGCAGAAGCAGACCGGTACAATCCGCCCTTATTTCCCCTGACAGCCAGTAGTCTGAATAAAATGTCAGAGTGACGACTGAGAGCAGGAGTGGCTGAAACTGTTACACTGTGTTATATTTAAATACTGTCTGGCCAGATTAACAAAGACGGAGTATGCTGCCTTCCTTTGTGTCATTATTGTACAATGTACTGTATATGCAATATACTGTGGCAAATAGTATATTATTAAAGCCCCAGTCTGGAGTACTTTACCATGTGACTGAATTCATATGGAGACGCACCGGTTTCTGTGGCCGCTTTGCAGCCAACGTCCTTGAGCTGGTCCAGCGTACTTGAACCAAACAAATAGCTCATTCCCTCTGGCCAGCTGACCAGACCGAGACCTTTAGATGAACTCTGAGACGACCAACATCTCCGATTTCAACAGCAGTTTTCAGCAGTCAGAGGGTGAAAACTAAAATGGATAAAAAAAGAAAACAAGAGAAATTTTTCTGAATTCCCTTCAGCCTCTTCGTGTCATAAAATATAGTTTCCTTTTCAATATCTTCTTACATCTTTGTACTTCCTACGGTTCAAATTTTTTATTTTTTTTAACACATAAGCTGATGCCGAAACCAGATGACTTAGATTGCTCTTCTCGCGTCGTTGCCAGCACAACACGGTCGTGTTTGTGCTGGTTGTGTTCGTTAATCGGAGGAATGGTTGGACCGTCGCATTTCTGACCAGCTCACCGAGCTAAAAATCATTGGACTATGCTCA
Source organism: Poecilia formosa (assembly GCF_000485575.1). Lineage (NCBI taxonomy): Eukaryota > Metazoa > Chordata > Actinopteri > Cyprinodontiformes > Poeciliidae > Poecilia > Poecilia formosa. The sequence continues at coordinate 3,338,886 of NW_006799939.1, forward strand.
CCGGACGACCTCCCGGTGTGTCTCTCATTATTTAACGTGACTGGCTGGTCTCGCCAAAGCCTATAAATGTCGTCAAATGTTTTCCTTTAAAAATGTTTCATGAAGCAGTTTAGGCATTTTTAAAAGACTCTAAAAATGCCTGTTTCCATTTTTCTGCGCTGAAGCTGAAAAGGGGTCACAGTTTTTGTCTACAATGTCTTTTCCTCCTTTTCTGTCTTTTGTTGTTTAAAGAAAAGAAATCCAGATTGGGGCTTTAAGATATCTTGTTGCTGTGACTGAATGTTCTTATGTGCCTAAAAACAAACACACTGTATTTCATTAGAAAACTGATTGCATTTGTTGTCCTTTTGTTTGCATTTTGTTTTGCTGTGTGCAATAGACATGACTTTAATTGTGCAATCCAGCGGTTTGCGTGAGATTCGGTGCATTCTTCTCATTTCAGATGTATGTTTTTATCTTTTTTTGTTTTGTTTTAAGTCCTCATAAAATGTTGGATTCTACGGGAATAGAGTAAAGCTGTTGTTCAATCTGACGGAGTCCCAGAATAATTTCCCTTTTTTTTCCCCTTCATTTATTTAGCTTGATCTGTCCATATGCATCCAGGCAGTAAAGGATAAAATTTATGAATGTAGGTATGGGAGTTTCACAGATGAAATGAGCACAGACATGGCGGTTGAGCAAAACATGCAACTTCAGCACAGCTGGAAACAGATCTTGCATTTAACCCTCAAAGCTTTTTTTTTTTTTTTTTTTTTTTTCCCAAAGCATTTAGTTTTTTTCAATACTGTCCACCTTGTATCTCCAAGCAATGTCCATAATTTACTCAGTTCGGGTCAAACGGCAGAGAGCAGTGAAATCTGAATCCTGCTGATCCTGTCTCTGCAGAGTTGATCAGTTCAATCTTTAATTTTTTTGCTCCGGTTCGATCCACAGAGCAGAGCCGCCCGTTCTTAAAATTCTGGTTTGACTACACCTGAACGAGGGGCGACTGATGCTCACGTTTGTAAAACGAGTCGGTGAACTACACGGTGATCCCGACACGCAGCGTTTCAGACTTTTACACAGATCAACATTTAGGTTGCTGTTTTCACGAGGCGTTTCGATGCGTAATCTAGGTTTGGACATTGTACCTGGACCAAGAAGTTGTAGCTTGTTTCGTAAGTCACGCAAGTGACAATTGCACATCTTTAAAGTGAAGGATGTTTCAGGTTGTGTTTATTTTAGTGTCATGTGGAATCACCTTTACTGTACGAATGAAATCCTTCATACTTCAGTGGCTTTTAGAATAATTTCTCTTGCCACTAGGGGCTTCGATTGTTCGCTGTTTCTGCCTTCAGCAGCAGCACATTTTAAGAAAAATAAAACAACTCAGTATTTCAGAGGAGAAGAATGGAGCGGTAGTGTTGGTACGACAGCAGGTGTCTTAATGTAATTTTTGTGCCACGCCATCCGAATGTAAGTTATTATTCAGCTTCCAGGGCCATTGTACAGATTTCTGTCTGATTTAATCATTTCACTGTAACTGTATGCAACACAAACATGTATAATTTTGAAATATAAATATATATATATATAAAGTATGGTTAAAAAAATGTAATAAAGGTGAGTAGTTTATGTAGGATTATAGGGGAATATGTTCTAGCCAGAGACTGGTGGGCTCTATTTTATAAAACATGTCCAACTGTCAATAAAATATAAAATAGAGATTTAATTGTTGTCTTTATACTTTGACTTTATTCTGTACATCCGATGATGTTCAGCTCCTCTCAGCTATAAAGGGGCAGTATTATGTTGTTTACATTTAAAACCACAGGTAACTGTATTAACTAAGCATAATTAACATGGTAACTATGTTAGTTACTGTGTTATCTAGTAAATTGTAATTTCAACTCTTAAAATTGGGCCTATGTCTCTTTAAAACCTCCTGCTCTTTCTGAGACGCCACCTTCATAACAGCGTTCCTCTATCAACCATTAAAAGACATTTTTACCTGCACTGCACTGAGAAGTGGCTCGTATAATGAGCTCAGCAAATGTGCAGTTCCACCAGGTGTTTGCTAATTGCTACTGGCTAGTCTGAAGGAGCTGAGCAAGGAAGGCCTGCTCTGTGAGGCGAAAGCACAAAAGTTTTGGAAACTTTAGCTCCGAAGATGAGCTGCGTATCGAAGGCGGGAGTAGGTCCAACCAGGTGTTTTGCACAGCTGAGTGGTTGCCATGGGAGATTAAATTATTTCTCAAATATGCATAAATTAATTAAAGCGAAGTTTCTTTAATTTGATATTATAATTGACTTAAAGTTCAGAAAAAGTACATTTTATATAATTCTGTCTCTTTAAGGGGCTGCAGTTGTACATATTTCTAAAGATTATACTCTTATTTTAACATAACAAAAACTTGAAGTCAAATTTAAATCGTAATATTAGATGAAAAAACATTTTAGACTACTACAGTTATTCACATCTGGATCTCAGCAGCTATTTCAGATCTCTGAAATATATATATATATATATATATATATATATATATATATATATATATATATATAAAATATGAAGCTAGTTTCAAGGTAACTGTTACTTTATCAAATTTTATAATATCTACTAAAAGTGATTTTTGCGAAATGCTTTCTTGTCTGTTGTACTGACAGCTGTTTTCCACTGGGGGGCACTGTGTCCAAACCACATGCAATCCAAAGCCTGGAAGCGGAAGTAGACCTAATTTAAGATATTTGTATTGATGTATTTTAAGGGTTTTTACAAACACAATTAAATAAATTTACGTCATGAATAATACTTATTTCATTCTTGAAAATCATAATAGAGATTAGAGGAGAAGAACCAGAAGCGTTCAATGGAAAGCTTGACAACTCTCTTCCTCTCTGGATGATGGAAACAGGATGAAGACAGATGGGTAAGCAGCGCAGAATGATTTCAAATTTGTTTTCGGTGCTTGGAGGAAGACGGGCAGGTGTGTCTCCTACATGGGGAAAATGAGAACATTCTGCAGAGCTGAGTCAGATGGAAAATAAGACAAACCTTTTTTTTTTTCCTTGGGTTCCTCAAGATAGCTGCAGCTAAACCCAATGTACATTTAAAGAAATAAATAACAAGAAAACAAAGTCCAGAAATCACAGAGAAAACATCTAAAGTACTTTAGTTTTATCTGCTTAAATTTTGTGCAGGCAGGATTTCCATGTCCCCCTTCAGCTGATGTGAATGCGATAGAGGCCAGGACTCTTTGGCACAGAGCAATTACCAGCTCCTTGGAAAAGAAGGTCACTTCAGAGACGGGATGTGTGATTATAACCTCGGAGGCTGACCAGCTGCATCCCTCTGCGGTCAGCCCTTCACATAAAGAAGATGGTTAGTGCTTGAATAATTGACCTGAGGTTCTGCCAGAAAACTCAAATACGGCCTTGAACGTCTGCTTAGGTGGGGGAGGATTTACTGGGTTACTTGACCAATTTCTGTAATTTACACTCTCTGTTAAAGAAATTATAGTCACCAATTAAACTTGCATTTTATTAAAAAAAAAAGAAAAAAGTTCAACAGTAAACTCCTTAATATCAGTCCAAGAGTAGTCAAACCATTGCAGACTAAGACCTGCATATGTGTGATTTCTGTTTGCTGTTTTAAAGTTTCTCACATACAAAATTAAAGCATCACAATTTGTTGCTACGGTCATGGAAAAAAGTTAATTAAAAAAAACCTTTTGAGGCAAGAAAGAAAACGAGGATCTGTACATTTTGATTTCATTTGATTCTCATCTCAAAAATATGTCAACATACATTAAATAGAAAACACAAGCATTTTTTTTCAACAAAAACGTAGGTTTTTATTAAATAAAAATGTTTTTATTGTGAAATTCGGCTATTCTGAATTAGCTAAATTAAGTTATGTTTCACTTAATTTAGCTAAGAAAAGCAGCAGACAGAGAGTTATAGGAAGTTAAAATCAGATTTGAACACGTCACCACTGTGAAACATGGTAGTGGTAGTATCATGCTGTGGAGACAGGGTAAACCTGTTCACATGCATGACAAAAGTTTGATTCATTTTAACATTTTAAAACAGATCTTTAAAAAAAAAAAAAAAAAAAAGATCCTAACAGAGTCTAAATCAGGCAAGCAGGGATTATCTTGATTTACTTATTCCCTTCATGTTTGACATCCAGCATAAATCTTTGAAACTTAAACTATGCCCATTCTCAGATCCAGGTGTAAAACCTAAAAACTAATTTTGTAATGTCTGTGATTATTGTTCTGTTGGAATTATATTCTTAGGCCCAGTTACCAACTCCTCTGAGTTTTGTTTACCTTAAATTTCCCTTCAGGCAGCTCCAGGCCAGCCGTCTGCAGCATGAGCTGTTTATTTATAGACACTGCATGATTTTAAAACCAGTAAACAACGCAATGATGAGGAAACACATTATGGAGGTTTTTCATATCACTTTTTAGGTTGAATATATTCAATATTATCGTTTAAAAGGACAATAAATATCAGTTTTAGTTCTGAAAACAAAGTGGAATTTTCTTTTAAAAAACAATGTCTCTTGAATAATGTATGTGGGAAGCAGCCATTTAGAAAAGTGGAGAAATTTCAACCAAAAGCTGCATAAGATGAAAAAAATGGGTTAGATATTTTCTGGCTTTAAGAGTTTTAAAATGCATTCACTCAAGTGCTCATACATACATTTCATGATTTCATAGCTCAAAAACTACTGAATATACTTAACGGAGATGGACTCAGCTTGATAAAGAGCAACTTTTGTGAGTATTTGTACAACTTTAAAATATAGTTTCCATTTAACGCTGAATGCAAATGTTTTTAAAATGAAATACTAGTAAAATAACCCCTACTGAATTCCTTGGAAATGTGTTTTAAAGGTCCATTTAATTCATGAATAAATGTCAAATTGTAAAATATAGAGAAAAAAAATACAGAAACAGTAGCAGAGTGTAAGTAATCAAGGTTATAAAGTAACCAACACTTGTTCATTTTGAATTCAAATTATTTAAAGCTTTATTGTTCACAAGTGGGGCATTACGGCTTTTGCCATGAGCTCTGAGCTTTATTTTGAAATTGCTTCGGGTTTATTTCAAGCGTGACGCACACAGAGAGACTAAAAGAGAAAGGAGGAACGCTTTGCTCTCGCTCACTCTCTTGCAGGATAGTTGAGCTTCCTCTGACTTCTGTTTTCGAACCTCTTTCATTCTGAGAACAGCCAATAGTCGGTCAAGAGTGTCGTCAGTGTGACGTGGCAGCAACTCACCTTTTTGTAAAAGATCTCAGCTGAAGGGTTTCTGTTCATAATCAAACTTCTGATTCTTGTCACCGACTGGTTTCTGGTCAAATCTGCATTTATCTTTTTGTTTTATTTGATACATTAGGCACATAAAATCTTAAAGTATCATTGTACATTTCAGACAAATAATCTTTGCAAACAAACATTTTTAACAGACGTCTTTATCTTGTCACGTCATTTTCTGAACGTGCCAATTCTTTACCACCTGTTCAGTGAACGTCATTTAATAAATAGAAATTGGAAATTCAAACCTCCTAAATGATGAGAGAGACATCAATTTAACCAGCAAAGTGAGGTTTCCCACCTTCACCTTTCTGATTGTCGGAGCGTGAGCCGGAAACGCTTTTCAATTCATTCCAGCAGCGACGATCCTTCATGTGATCGCCAGCGCTTCCACAAGGGACAACAAATTGAGAGTTAATGTCTTTCACTTCGGGGGGTCCTCTTAATTGTAGACGGTGTGAGGAAGGCCCTCCATTCCTCCCACCCCGGCTTTAATCATCACAGCGTCGAGACATTTTTAGCTTTTAACAAATACGTACATCAAATTATCAGAACCTGCCAGACAGCAAATTGGATCAGATCAAATGAGGTGGGATTGCATTTGCTCTCGGTGAGCTGGTGAAATGTCGGCTGACCTTTTCTCCTGACAACCTCTGACATTTTGGGTGAGAGATTATGGGGGCTTTCTGAAGCCCAAACACCCCAAAAGCACATCTTACTCCGCCCGTCGAAGTGGGCCAGAGTAATTATTTTTAATCATTAAAGCTTTACCTAAACAGGTAGAGAACTGCCCCCGTCATGAAGCTTTTCAGCGCGCTATCTAACAAAACAAAAAAGTTTGTCAGAGTTCCTCCCATCTGTTCCACACGATCCAGGAGAACCTGTGACAGTTCTTTGAGTTTAATCGGCCTCCGAGTCTCTTGAACTGCTCCCAGCCTTGACTCCGTGATGCTGTGATCAGAGGCCTGTCGGGGCCCCGCCATCTGCTGCAGGTCTGCTTGTTATTGTGGCTGAGGACAGCTGTTTATGTCTCTGGCTCATCATCATGAGCTGCTGAATGAAGCTGGGAATGATAAGTTGCTCCCTGACGGGGCGACTTGCTGGAAAACTTTTTAACAATGTGGGAGCCAATCAGTCGGATCCGCTTGCACGACAAAAGTCTCCAAACCGGTGACTCAAACCACGTTTAATTGTTTTTTACATTTTGTGCAGATGTCTGGCTTAGATTTGTTTCAGTTTAGTTTGGCCCGCTTTGGGTTTGTGTCTTGTTGTCTTTGACTTCACTGTGTGCAGCGTCTTCGTCTTTCCCTCCAGTCCCTCCACATCTCTTCTGAGATTTCCCACCTCCAAAGATTTGTCATCATTTCAATCTCCAGCATCGTCTTCAGGTTGACTATCCCGCCTTAAATTGTCTTCTTAAGGCTTCAGAGCCGACGTGCGGTCGTACACCGTCTGGGAAGTCTTTATCACGTCTGACTTTAGAGTGTCTCGATGCTTCATCGGCAAGGTCATCTTCTAAACCAGCGCCTTCGCCATCAACCCCTGGGCAGCCTTCATCCCTTGAGCACCGTTACCATCTTCCTCACAGAGGTTCGGTCTTAGCTCGTGACTTCAGAGTCTGAACCGTGTTTAAGTTCAACTAAATTCGACGTCGACGGTTCTTTTGAGCTCATGTCACCGGATTGATGTGACGGGTTGTTCCTGAACCTTCTCACCTATTCCCTTTCATTTGAGGATGGCAGTTTGTGTTAAATGTTTAATATTATTGTAATTCATTCAGACCTTTGGGTAAGTTTAGAAATAAAAGTGCATGGAAACTTCTGATTTTAACTCTGTGCGTATCTGTACTTTTAGCGCTTCTGAAATATTTGGTCGAAGCAGCAGGACGCTCTATGATCACTCAGATGACAAATATGTGACACCAAGTCTTTCAATTTTGATGTAGCAAAAAAAAAAGGCAGAATTCCACAAGAACCCTTTTTCACAATAAAGTAGATTTTAAACCTTTTACTCAAAAATATGAGTTTTTAGGAAGCTCCTTGGTGAAACCAAAGGCAAATGGCGGCAGCATGCGTGTTGCGACGGATCCGAACTCAGAAGTTTGCTTCAGACCTCTGGGACGGAACCAGCTCAGGTTAGCAAACATACCAGGGCCTCTAATTGGGAATGTGACAGTGATGACATTTCCAGCACAAAGCTATATTTAGCCGCCTCCGCTTGCATCACCTGCGTCATCGGAGGGATGTAGAACAAGATGACATGACATGAAGATGTCGTGTTTATTTATCTGTCTGCGCCTGTCTTAGAGAGGCAGATTTTGTTTATATGAATAAAGTGTTCGGACATTATCGCACAGAACGACTGCTGCGGTTAACCATACAGCCTTTGTCTCTGTTGCACGTTGCTATAGTAGGAGACACAAGTTGGACATGTGTGAATTATTCAGTTTGGAGCAAAAGATGAGAGAAGCAGGCAGAACAGAAAGGTGTCTTTGCTTTAAAAGCATTGCCAGGATTAATTATGGTATAGGTGTGTCTGTGAGTTGAAGTACTCGCAACGTTGCACGCATATTTAATACAAACGTTGCTTTAGAGGTTCTGGATAGTTCTAGATTGCAGTTGCTTGTTTTAGGATTCGACGAAACACAGCTGGAAAGACATTTATCTCCCAAAGATGCGGCTTTAATAAACAGCCGCAAGATTTTTTTAAAAGTTTGCAGAAATGCTTTAAATGCAAATGTCCCAGAGTAAAGCTGCTGGACGGCCGTATAGACACGTCTGGCAGAGTGACAGCAGGGCTGCCGGGGCCGCGCTGATGGCCCTTGACAGCTGACTCACAAGTGTGAATCGGCAACAGGAAGCTAAGGATTGGGAACAAGAGCAGAGGCTGCACAACGGAAGAGGTTTTTATGAGTCAGTGTAGCATCAGCTTGGTTTAGTTTAGAGGGTTTGCATGTACACACAGCTCTGGAGAACATTAAGAGACTCCACTGCACTGAAAACCTCCTGGTTATTCCACCTAACACTGATTTCTGAACTCTTCCTGAGTGAAAATATTGTTGTTTCTAAATGAATACGAACTTGTTTTCTTTGCATTATTATAGTCTAGAAAAAACTGTCACATGGTCGTTATTTTGACCATTTCTCATTTTTGCTTGGAATTTTGCAGACATGTTGTCGGTAGTTCATCTGTAATTCCCTCAAGTCAAGAGATCTTTAAAAAAAGTTTAAACTAAGTTCTGAATGACAAACTTCAACAGAGCACAGCTCCATGTACAGTAGAGCAGGTTTGCCTTTTGATTCGTTTGAATCAAAAGGCTTTAAAGGCTTTCTTTCAAATGAGGTTGGGATATTTTTTTGTTTATACAGTCAAGATTTTAAGGCTTTCTTACATCAAAAATATGATTTAACATTCACTTCATGTCATGTTATGGTGAGTTGAAGGACCTAGAAATAGGCATGATAAAGGCAGAAACAAGATTTTGGGGATTTATTGAAACAAGCAAAGTGAAAAACAGTCAGACTCACAGGGATTAATGCTGCAGTTTCAAAATAAACTCTGCATGAGGTAACATGAAACTTAACAAACAACCACAAGATTATTCAACCACAATAAAGTTGTAAAAATGTCATTTTTGTAAAAGGCAAAAATAGGTTCAGTTATGAGAAAGGTGTTGTTTTAAGAGCAAAATAAAAAGCTCATGAAGTACTGAAGATACTGACCAAGCAGTCAAGCTGACATAGTTCAAAGGTCATCTTCACTACCAGCCACGCAACAATACTCACATCAAAAATCTAATATTTTACGCTGTGGTCATTACGTGCAGAGGAAAAGAGGTTCAAGTATCTCTTTATATGTAATATTTGTCAAGGTTTTCTTTGCGGTAACTACTGTTGCATAGAGACCAGAATAACAGTAAACACACGCCCAGTAATTGAATAATAATGACATTATAATAGCTTTATTATATGTTTGCATTACCAACATGAACACGACCATCTCCATAAAGTGTATTTAACGCCTATACCTGAAGCTTTTTGGTTTTGATATCTGCCGTTTTTATTTGGTCGTTGCATTTCACGGCCGCTCAGCTCTGTGTGCTTTCCACTCATTAGCCACACTTCTCTGTGTAGGACGGGCCTCTTTTATGGCTCCCACCTCCTGTGGACACGTCCCGATGTTTTATTGCTGCCCGTAATGGTCAACAGCAGAAGGGGGGAAAAAAAAAAAAGGAAAGAATTAGAACGACACAGAGTCACAGACCTTCAGCCAGTGTCATTTCTAATCCGCCGTCCTCAGCGTGACACGTTTTAGGGCCGTCCACTTCAACATGAGCCGAAGCGACGCACCTGCACTTCACTGACGAGCCTGCAGGACCAAAACAGACCCACAGATATAAGACGAGGCCCATTCTTGGAAAGATGATGAACTAAAACTGCTGATGAGTAGGAGAGACTTTTGACACACCTGAATGTGTTGTTGAGTTTCCAGGGAAGTACAGAGGTACAGAGTAGAGCCGTCTGCAGCAGAGACGCTCAAATTAATCGAGAGCATGTTATTTGTGAACACATGAGGTCTTACTCAGCTCTAAAAAAAAAACCCCAAAAAAACTATGCAACAATACAATTGCTGGTTACTGCAGAAGAGAAAATATGTCATAGAAAATATTATAGCAGAAGAAGTCAAAGTGGTGAAAGTGTTTTTCAGACAGATCTACACCAGAGTGACACATGTTCATTACATGAGTATAAAATGAGCTCTGTGCAGTTTTTCTTTTTTACTTTTGGATTAATGTGAAACATGTATGGAGCTAAAAAAAAATATGCTGGATAATATAAAAACACACAAGCAATTCTGATGTATTATCCAATGAATTTTAAAATCTGACCTTTTACTCCTCTTTTTTCCAAAGTGAGTTGGATCAGCGCTGTCACATTAAATACACTCCTTAAAAAAAAAAGTAAATAAAAACAAAATTAGAATAGCTGAAAATCCACAGACTGTTTATCACATTTTGCTATAATATAATGTAGAAGTGCTTCCAACATATCAGTGTTTCTTGGATGTTTCTTCAGTTGTTGTAGACTGATTCTCTGATTATTTTTGACATGTTGATTTCTGTTGCCAGGATGTTTGACTCAAACTTTAAGTGACATTTTAATAAAAGACGGAGCGGTTCAGCTGAAAATCTACCTCTATTTACAGAAAAAGAAAATATTTCAGTAAGACAATATTAAAATATTTGATCTTTTTTTTAATCATTTTACACCTTTTCCTTTTCAATTGTATTTGAGCTTGTAAGTATTGAATGTTATTTTCATTTTTATGTCTGAAGTAACGAAACAGAAAAAACTACACGAATGTGAAAGAATCTGCGCTCAAGTGAGCGTGGCGTTAAGCGTGGACGATGGTATCAAACAAAAAAATCCACAAAAAAAAAAAGGTCAGCCATGTGAAAGCAGCGACTGGAAAGTAAAATGTTAACTCATTAAATGACGGTCTAGTTGGTGATTTCTACAACAAAAAGACAAAAAAAACAGATGAGAAACGTGAGAGGCTCAGTAACTCAGGGGCCAACTCTGTGAATACAATGCTTTTTAATAACCAGCCACGAAATGGTGATACAAAACATAGTGACAGTGGAAGGAAGCAGCAAAAAAGTCTAATTCTTCTACAGTTTTAAGTTTTATCCTGTCTACAACTTTTTTTTCGCAGCATGTCATTCTGGCCTTTTAAAGCCAACGCCACACATGGTAAATGGGATTGCACTTAAAATACTGGCATGGACAGCAACTGCAGCCAAACGCGTTGCAAAGCCTGTGACTCAGACTTGAGTGGTGCAGCTACTCATCCTATGAAGGGGGAAAGGTTGTATAGAATATTCCGTAGTTGTCAAAACAAATAAAAACAAAGACAAAGAAATGCCTTTTTTTAACCTAGGAAACTTCATACTTGTGATCTGGCTGCTAGCTTGAATTATCTCTTGTTCTGTGGGATGAACTGTGTTCTTACCTATTCTGTTGTCGTTTTCTTTGAAACCAAGTTTGATGCACAAACAGTTTTTTTTCTATCTTGGTTCTTGCAGACTGATTTTGGTTGGAGAGGAGAGGCCTTTGTACCATTTATGTTCATGAATTCATTTCCTTATTAGCATGATCGTGCTCACTACATATTATGAAGACCCGACATCAGCTGCTCTCATTGTGAGAATGAAGCACCTTTTAAGATTACTCAGCCATCTTGAAAACAGTGCAAAGTCTGACTGAATTATTCATGTTTTGTGTAGATTTGAAGGCACCAAACTATGATGAAACATGCTCCGTAGACAAAAAAAAAGTGGTATTTATGTGTATTGATTTCAATATTTAAACACACGACATCCACCAGAATTTTACCGGAAGGCTTTAAAAATAAAACAGAAGAGTAACACAGATGCACTCTCAGTGTGAGAGAGTGCGTCACGCTGGGAAAAAACAAAAAAACATAAGATCCTGTTCAACTCAAGTTCCTTCTGCAAGTCTCCCCCAAAACAGCAATGCTTGAATGTATTACGATGCCAGAAAAACTAAACTCTGAGCAAATACTTCTGCTGTTTTTTTTGTTTTGTTTTTTATGTTTGGTTTGTCCACTTGACTTTAAGGTCATGAGAGTTGTTAACATGCACAGACACGCTGCTCTGCTCATCAGGACCGCTCCCGCCACAAGTGCACTCTCTTTCTCTCCATCTGTCATCGGAAAGCAGGGCTGGGTCAAAAACGCTGCCTACATTACTGTCGCTCTTGTCATGCGAATTCTGGGCTCCCCCGTGGTTTTTGCTTTGTGTGAGTCATTGTGTCAGTGCGCGCTTTCTGGCATTAAAAATGGCTGAATTTAAATACTCGGCCGCATTACGAGTGCCTGAGATTCTCAGACATTTCCCAAAAGTCATCAGCGTCGCCAACCTCGAGCTCTGATTAAGTGCCACAATTTTCCCTCAGTGCTATTATTATTATTATTATTATTATTACTATTATTATTATTGAGGGTCGTTGGTGTAAAGCTTGAGGAAGCTGTAACTTTTAATAATTTTTGCAGCAGCCTCCAGACGGTCTTTAGACACTCGGTGAATAGTAAACGTGGGATTTCTGTTGGGTTAAATCCTAACATTTCAACTCAAAATAATTTTTTTTAAATGATACATAATTGTAATAAACCTACCTAGTATCTCAAATCTTTTTTAAAGTTGGAAAAATAGGCAATGAGTCGTAGATGAGATTGTATATGTATAAATTAGGATGCACAAAAACTCAAACTTTTTCGCCCTAATTCAACAGTTTGTATTCACAGAGGAGTTTCATGACTTTCCGAGTCAAAAAGCTGCGAGATTATTAACTTTTTCAGTAAAATGGACTAAAATATGCAAATACTGAAGTCTGAATATTGGAGTGGCGGCGAAATTAAAGCCCCGTTGAGTCCTGCTCTTACTGACGGTAAGTGGAAATGAGGTTAAGGGCAAAACTCTCTCTGGGTACGAAAAAAAAAAAAAAGAATAAGCCAGTGATGGAGAGAATGAAGTTCAGTTTGACACATATTTGTGTCAGATTTCCCAGAATGCCTCTGGTTGGTCTTTCGCCCCTCCATTTTGAAGCAGAGTTTCAGATTTACGGCTCCAGAGGTTTTCAAAAGTTTCCGCTCACTCATCTGAATGCCATTACTTCTTACTTTTTAATTTTATATTTGAACAATGTAACAAACGACTTTCAAATAAATGTCAAATCAGCAAGTGGAGCTGCACATTTGAATTTATATTTTCAGTTATCTACAAAGAGTAAAAATTACACTAACGTGCTCAAATATTAACATACACATTGACTAATATATTTTTTAGATTTGCCTGAAGAAGTCTCTCTTCTTTAATTTTCAGATGGGGCATCGATTGTGTTTAAAGATGTAAAGGTGAGGCTTTCAAGCCTAAAAACATCAAACCGAGAGTCAAGCATAGTGGCGGCTGCATTATGATGTGGGCCTGCTTTTCTCTCTGGTTCTGATGCATTGGAGAAAAAATGAAGAATAATGAATAATGATGACCTCTGTGGTATTTCACTCTCCTCAAAGCAACACTTAGATGGCTGGAAGTCGGACAAAACTGAATGTGACGAGTAGAAACTTCATTCTGTGAAATTGGTCGACTTTAAAATGATTTGTGTCAGTAATTGTATGATGAGATTTTTGGCTGCTGCAGGCATTGAAATAATCCTCATATTGAGCAGATTTAATCGTGTGTCATGAAACTAAAAATATGAAAGAAACCTGTCACTCTGGCAAAAAATGATCATTAATTAGTTTCTTTCTACACACATAAGCTCACTGTGGACTGGTGAGAGTCATCTTGCACATACAGAAGATACTTTAATTTTGTTTTATCCTTATTCAATACCAAGCATAATTTCATTCTGTACTTGTCACTCACTAATCTTTATTTTATTTTTAATGGGAGGATGTGTTTAGAAAGCTCATGTCTGAACCTGACACAAAGCCAGCCAAATACAAATTATCACCAAATTAAGCTTTTTGATTAAAAACAAAAAAAAAGAAAAGGAAAAATTTTATTCTGCTAATGCAGAAATGTTATGGATGTGCCACAGTTATAAAAGGGCATATTCAGCAAAGTACACAAGAAAAAAAAAGCAAAGTATGCAAGAACATTTCCCACTGCTAGTTATAGTCACATGTTGAAACTTTGCCTATGTATTTCTTACCTCTCAAATCTTTATTTGAAGGGCCATTTCAAATACGAGACGATGTAAAACGCAGTAAGAAGCTCAGGTCTTTGTCAGACTGAAGGCGTGGGGCAGAGCGTGTCATCGCCGGCCTCTCCTTACTCAGGGCTGCTGCTATTTATAGCATCCAAAGTCAATGAAAAGAAACACGATGGAAATAGACAAGGTGAAAAACATGTACATGCCTGGACAGTCTGCTGTGGTCACTGTGTGAAAATGTTCCGCAGTTATTGAAAAGATCACAGTTTCTGCTGGAAACAAATGGCCAGGATCAGTTTTCTCCATTACTGCTGAAGTGCATTTCTTTACGTTTTCACCTTTCTTGAAATCTTTCAAATCCTTCAAAGTGATCGTAAGAAAAACGTTTCTCAGTAGTTTGACGTAAAACTATTTTATGAGCGACTTCAAACACACAAATCTATAACTAAATTTTCAGCTTCACGTCTCGCAGATAAAGCAGCAAATAAACACAAATATTCAGTAACATGTAGTAAAAGTTTGAGAGTCTAAATCTGTGAGAAAACACTTTGGACCCGTCCTGCGAGGGCAGAGAGGACCACTGCTTCGACTGATGGATTATCGTTAATATGAGAGAAACACGCAAACGGGCGGATGGAAGAGCGATGAGGGATTACTCTGAGGATTAGTCCGACATAGATAAATATCAAGAGCAGAATTTCCAACTAAAAAGAAACACTGAAGTATTTACTCGAGGGTAATAAATATTCTGTCTCAATTCTGCAGCAACTGGGTGGAAGAAAAATTGTAATTCAAAGACTTGTTCAGATCTTTTCCCCCCCCGGAAGGATTTTCAACAGGAAACACAAATTAATGACACACTAAGATGACGTCTGAGTTGCCGCTGCTTCATTAATATCTTTATTCAAATAATATTTGGTCTGTCTGACAGTTCATGAGACAAAATCAGACTAAAATCCGATTTTAGCTTGAGATATTTTCCTGTTGGGCTCCATTAGTGACGTGAGAAAACCATGCAGTCAGAAGGCAGCATTTCACTCAAATAGTTTTGGTGCAAAACATGGCAGGAATGGCGCTCCTTATGTTATTCCAACAGTTTAACAAGCTGGATGGATCCAACTTTTGACTTTAAAGGTAAACCAAGAACCTTACAGTAACAGCTGCTTGCCTTGAAAGATTCAAAGATTTGTTCGTTGCTGTGAAGAAAGTGACATAACTTTGCCTTTATTTTTTCTCGTCTTTGAAAGTTTATTGATTTAAATATTGTATTTGCTCTCTTGGCTGATTTTTCAATCAATCAATCAATCAAATTTTATTTGTATAGCACATTTCAGCAGCAAGGCATTTCAAAGTGCTTTACATGATTTTCAAAACATCGTTTGACAAGGAAACAGTGAGAAAGAAAAATAAAAATAAAGTAAAAACTTCAACTGCATTAGGACGCACAGCAGTAAAATGTGCAACATTCATTTCATTTCTCTTCATTTCAAGCTCTTCATGTGTCCCTGGTTAATCCTCAGATATGAAATTCTTTGAAGCATTTTCTTTTATTTTGATCGGTCCGTTACTTTAACTGCTTTGGTGACATTTGAGCCGACTCAGTTTACAGTTGACCCTCCGCCTTTATCCGCAGTTCAGTATTTGTGGATTATTCTGTGAAACGTAGCTCCAAAGTGTGCACATTTTTTCGTAGAGCACATCCAGGACACCTGAAAGAGAACGCAGCAGCTTGTGAACCTGAGACAGATCATTGCTAAATGACTTTTGCAAAACAGCCAATCCAGGAGCAAAACCTTTGTTTTCTGGGTGTCTTCAGGAAAAAAAACTATCTCTGAGAAAAAAACCCTCTTATTCCTGAGTCACAGCTCCGTCGTGGCCGTGACTGACTTACTGCTCTTGTGTGAGGCACGGCAGCTGCACAGCTTCAAATAGAAAGACTCTCCAGAGGCTCATCAGGTCAGCAGAGAAACTGACTGGCTGCTCCCTCCGCACCCAGGAAGAACTACAGATCCCGTTGCTTCACAAAAGCCATGAACATTATTAAAGATGCAACACACTTTGTTTCAGCTTCCACCCTCAGGACGGAGGTACCGGACAGTCAAAGCACGCACGATTCGTTTTAAAAAACACTTTCCACCCAAAGGCAGTTATTGCGCTAAATAAATCCTGAGCTTTAATCTCATGTGCAATATCTAAAACAGTGTACAAACACTGTAGATGTGTAAATATGGTCTATTATTGTGGGGTTTTTTTTGTTTTCTTTTTACCCTGTCTTAGGTTTTTCCATCCTGTCCTGATAAAAATATATATATTTTTTTATTGGAATACTGATGGTTGTGAGCAAATTGTCGTTCATGTAAAAGATCTGACAGAATTCAAATAGTATTCACAGAACAAAAAACAACTATTTGTCTCCAGAAGCCGCTCTGAGTTAATTGGACTCTGTCTACATAAATGATACAAGAGTCCACTGCGAAACGTTATGAAACGCCAGACCTTTAGACCTTTAGACCTGTTTTCCCGCGAGGGTAATTGTTTGACAAACCTCTTAAGCGCTCAGGAAGATTGTTAGGGAAACTGCGAGACAGAGAAGGTTGACACACAAGAGTCTGACTTATCAAGGCGGCTCGGCGATTTACACCGCAGCGTGTTTGTCTTTTAAATGAGCGTCGCTGTCAGAGTGTGCTTAGAATCAGTGTTTCTTTGTTGTCGGCGCAACACAAAATGGTCCTCTGGAGTGACTGAGATCCAATTAAAGATCACCTCCTCAGACTGTGTGTTCCCTGTGATTCGGTCCCACCAATCACCCGTCTCTCCGATCGCAACCGGAGGACGATGAGTGCCGATTCTCTTTGCTCGATGTGGAAATGGCGCAGCAGTTCAAACTTCTAAAAACTCGCATTAGTGGGATACTTGTGTTAGTGTTTGCTTTCTGTGAGAGTATTTGTCATTTGTCCAGATGTGCCAGAGGATCAAACGTTCTCATGTGTGTCAGAAATATGTAAATCTGCTTGTGTCCATCGGCGTATGGTGATGTGCTTTCAGTTTAGACGGAAACGTTTGTCTTCTTCTTTGAGTGTTTCAGCTTTTTGTTTTTCTTTGAATTGACAGATAAATCATTTAAAATAAGCCTTGTGAGAAATTTCCCAAGTTTGAGTTAAAGGTGTGATAAAATGTTGTTTTTTTCAGCTCATGTGTTTTATTCAAATATATATTTTTAATAAAACAACATAAACTTGTGTGAGATTGTCTGTTAAGGCTGTGACTTTATGCAATATTTTGGTCCTTTGAGGTCAGTGGTAGGGGTCATTTTCCAACCTCTTCAATGAGGTTGGAAAATGACCTCATTGTCATTTTCCAATGAAATTGTTGCAACATGCAACAATGCAACAACATTGTTGCATGTTGTTGGTGCAACAATGCATGCACCAACAACATGCATTGTTGGTGCATGTTGGTATTTTCTCAGTTAGTTAACGAACATCTGTGAGCGGATGCCTCACTACGCAGCATTATTAGGTCCAGACTCCCATCTTCTAAACCAGTGGTTCCCAAACTTTTTTTTCTGCGCCCCCCCCAGTGGTTTCCAAACATTTTCTGCGCCCCCCACCCCCTATGGATTAACGGGGGCCGGGGACATCGACTTCTTTGGGGGCAAAATGAATGTATCATGTAGCTGAAAATAGACACCAACATCGGTAGCTTATAAGGTACTTGTTAAGCTTAAGGTTCTGTATTGATATTAGCTAGTCATCTTTTAGCTAACATTACCTGCATCCAACAGCTTTACTCAACTCAGTCGGTTAGTTTGGAGGGAAAAACTGTGAAAAGTTCTTTGCGTTTTGCTGGTTTGCTGCCGTGATTCTAACACAAACCTGCGTAGCTCCGCACAGCAGCAGCAGGTCTCCTTCACAGGTATAAACCCAGCGCGAGCGTATTAGCACTCATGTTGCGTTTAAAGGCGGCTCGGAAAAACAGGTTACAACATGTTAACAACGGATTAAACAGTTTTAACTGCTGATAAAAGTGACAGAGGACACAAATATGGGAAGTGTGGAAGCCTCTACTGTATCAAATTGACATAGGAATAACAGAGAGTTGGCCAATCTAAGGTAAAAACCCAGCGCATACAGTGTTCATGTTTTTTTTTTTTTTCATCCAGACGGCTTCCCGCGGCCCCCCTGCAATGACACGGCGCCCCCCCTAGGGGGCGCGCCCCACAGTTTGGGAACCTCTGTTCTAAGCTGAGTCAATAGACAATAGCTGCAGGTGTCTTTGAAAGCAGCCGCTATATCAACAACTACAACGTAAGCTATCTTAACCCACAGTTTAGGCTCATAAACAAATACAATAGTGGTGTGATAAATAACACTTCTACTGAGAGAAAAAACTAGAAGGTGAATGTCAAATGACCCGTAAACCCGTTAAAAAAATGTAATCCACAATCGTGTTGAGGAATATTCCTGCCACTCATCCAGCTGCTCTCCATCAAATTCCGCAGAGAGCTGAGGAACAATACATTGTTTATTCAGTGATTCACACACTATGGCCCTTTACTTTATACTGGTGACAGCTCTGTTTCGGCCTGTGCGTGTCTCTCTGTGTGTTTCTATGCAAAATCAAGGTATGACTAAGTGCGTCTTGTCTGAAACGCTCACATGGCCGTAGCTCATCCTGGACGTTAAACGAAAAGGTCATCAAGTGTTTGAGTGAGTGTGTGCATTACTCTAAAAGTAATACCAAGAACAATCTACGCTTTCAGCAGCGTTACATGAGATGGATGTGGGAGGAGCTTAAGCACAGCGGAGCTGGAGGTCGATATGTTTCAGCGTCCTAATAGAAATCCACAAACGTATCATGATAATGTATATTTATCAAACACGTATTTGTATAAAACACAGCAGTGCTGGTTGTTCTGCAGCCTTCCTCTCATGATAAAATCAGTTTGAACAGCAGAAACTGTTCAACAATCTAACATTGTTAAATTATTCTGCTGGTGGGAAGAGAAAATCTAGACAGAATCAGTCTTTTGGCCAGCACCGAATTTAATAGGGAGCTCCATCTTTAGTTGACACTCAGGTTGTTCATCCTGCCTCATATTCAAACCTTCCTCTATTTGAAAATGAGATCTTCAGATTATCCCTTTCGCTGAAGATGAAATTCAGGCTGGTGTGACTTGATTTTTCTCTTGTTCCTGACGTCTTGTGTGAAAATGTTTAAATTATCTAGCTTGAATTAATGATTTTAAATTAGATTTTTACATTGCACAATGAAATTCAGGCTAGCTTCCTACAATGAAACAAACAACAACATAAAAACAAACTAACAGAATAGACAATAACTAAATAACATCAGTGTAAATATGCTAATCATGAGACTCAGAGGAGAAGAATGGCAGCAACGGCGGTGCCACCGATAGCATCGCTTTGTTTCTTGCTTGAAAATCTCTTTCACATTTTACTTTGTTCTGAAATAAATAACCTGCTCTCTCACATTAAGTAGGCCTTTAAAGATTCAGCCACACTTCTGCAGTTTTACTGATAAATGCAACCTATTCAAATAAGGGGTGACATAAAATCTGCTAATGATTGTGCCACTTTGAAGAACAAAGTCATGATCTTTGAAATATGACATTCTGAAGTCAAAGAAACAAAGTAATGCTCTTTCAGTTCCCCCCATTAAATGTGTGAAGTTTTGAAAGGGTGGGAAAGAAAAAGTCTACAATCAGTGACAATATGGCAGAGGAAACATGGCACATTGTGGTTTGATGGGGGAATTTGAACGCAGCCATGCATGAATTACAAGCTGAAGGAAAATCCAGGAGTAAATGTCGACAATGAACAGCAAACCTCGGTTTCTTACACTGCCACTGAAGAAGCCAATGAGGAAGTGAGTCAATGTCCCATCATTCATGCAAAGTAAGTGGTGGGTCTTCAACAACATGTCCTTGCAAAGCACCAGGCCTAACAATATGCTACATCACCTCAGTGATTTCATGTTCCTCACCAGGAAGACAGACTTCAAACTTTACCTGCACAGAAAGTGCTAAAATGAACAGAACTGATACAAAACCTGCCAATATTTAGAGCTAAAATCCAAATGATGGCTGTAAGTTGTGAAAATGTCAAGGAGAAAATAATTTTGCAGTGGTTTTTGTTATTTGAAATACTTGCAAGAGCATGTTTTGATAACCAATGACTTGTCTTTTTTATCATTTTAACGGATTTTTTACCCTAAACCTGTTTCTGCTTGCTTCTTTTTTTCTTCTCTATGTTGCCATATTTTCTCTTCCCAGCTCTTCTTTTGAATGTTGTCATTTTTTTATAGTTATCCCCTACAAATTTAAATCATTTCACAAATACAAATCACATGAACACGAATAATAAAGCAAGCCTCCACAGGTTGACCACGGATTGGTTCTCTCCTCTACTCACCGGCAACTTTTGAGAATTCATTTTGCACCACAAGGTGAGCTCAAGGGATAAATGGGGGTGAGCAACAGGGAGCGTGGGTGTGAGTTAGAGTTGTGTCCTTGGTGCTGTTTCATTATCAGTGTGATGATGGATCATACACTAAAGCCTCCCACCGGGAACAATCGGTCTTTTTAGTGTCGCCACCAGCTCCGTGAAGCGATAGAAGTTTTGAATCAACTCACATTTCTGCTGTTTGCTAACAACAGTGAGCAGCAGCAAGCAGCGTGCCGCACACTTTTATTTTTGAGGCTTTTGTTGTGGGACAGCGAACATTTCAGCGCCAGTCCACCACAGCAATGGCAGATGGCAAACAACAATAAACTGATGACGTCACAGAAGCTAAAGCGATTGTAATAAGTAGCTTTCCATAACTCAAATGTTTGTCGTTGTCAGCTTAAGAAGTATATTTCTGCCTTGCACTTTCTACAGGTCCTTTATATTTGAACACGTTTTTCATGTGAAGGTAAAAGTGGTTTGCTACAAAGGAGCATTTTTTTTTTCCTTGCCACCTGGGAGAAACCAATAATTTCTTTGCAAAAAACTGTATGAACATATGAGGCAGAACAAAAAAAACTTTAATATTTTCATCTCAGAATGGTTGCGGCCTATCACCTGCTGCACATGTAAAATGCACTTCCCAAATGTTGTCATTCAAGCGGTACCAGGTGGTGCACTGGTTAAAAACCTAGACGATGGGTCAGATTTGAAGCACAAGTGCTTTAAAACAGGAACTTTCAAAGTGTGGGAGATCTAGCCTTCCCTCAGAGAACAAATCAACTAAACTCACTCCCCTCAAAACACCCCAAGTTTTATTTCTGCAAACCTTTTACTGTTGCTGTGCTTGATATTTCATTCCTATGTTTCACAGAGGTTGTGAGATTTGCCAACTTTAAATAATCATGGTTTTATGTCCTTCATTTTCTTTTTCTAATTTTAATCGGTCCAGACTCTTTTCTCATTAGTCACAGTAATATTACGTACTAAAAATCCATCCAGTTTGTCTGTGGCATAGGATTTATGAAGTTAGCCAAACATCATCAGTCACTTTTTCTGCTTTTTTTTTTTCTTCTTCATTTTGCCCACTATAAAACTCTGGCGCCCCCTGCTTTAAATAATTAAATCCAGTTGTACCAATTAATAATTTCAACAAGTAATTGAAACACTCCTTTTGTGATTTAGCAAGTAGAATAAGGATTTACGTGGACTAAGCTGTGGTCTGCCACTTTATACAGGGTCCAAGATCCACTGACATAAAATAAAACGTCCCACAGGATATCATGCGCAGGGTGTAACATGCAGGCAGTCAAAATGTAAAAAGTAAAAGTGTTGGGAAAGGTGTATAGCTGGAGTCCAAAGTCAGTTTTCAAGAACAGGTGGATTTAGATGTCGCCTTGATTCAACACACCTGCAGATTTAGTGCTTAATTAGCAGGATCCAGTAGCACTAGGTGACATGCTGAGGAGGAAATTCGGGAAGTTTGATTCAGTCGTTTTAGAGCAAGGTCAAACCTAAAGCATGCAGGATACCAGCCCTTAAAGACTGGAGTTCCCGGATAACGCCGGGTACCCAGGAATGCCTGCAGGTCTGGAAGCTCTGACAGATGAGCAATAATGAACTAATCAGACATTTTGATGCTGGACAAAAGTGGTAGACATGACACAATTACATGACGGCGACTTTAAGTAAAAGGGGCAATGGAAGCTGAGCAAGTTTTTAAAGAGGTCAGTGGGACTTGGCTGGTTTGGGGCAAGTGATCCCCAAACTGGAAAAGTTTGGGGATCACTTGCCTGTGCAAAAGTATTAAAGAACAGCTAACGCTCTGGAGAACGTTTGAGCTCCCAGAACTTTGGGTTGGAAATCATGTTTGGAGAGGAAAGGCCCCTGTGGAAAGACGACGTGTGAGTGTTTATGGGTTTATACTGAAAACTCTGAACCCCAAAGCAAGTCTGGGCGAGATGTGCGCTACTGTGTGAGCAGTGAGCACACATTTAATTGAATCTATTTGTCATCTCAGTGTTGTGCACCTCTTCCATGAAACAGTGAACAACCTTTACTTACTGTCTTATCTACAAGTTTCCTTTCATAGAAGTACATGTGTATAATAAGTAACATCATCTCTGCTTGTGTGCATGTGTGTGTGTGCGTGTGTGTGTGTGTGTGTGTGGTGTGTGTAACCTGTCGTACTGTTTCCATCACAGCTTTCTTCATTCAGGCAGCAAAACTCCTCTATTTCCTGTGAGTGGCAGACTGCCTTGGGCTGGCAATAAACCTGTCAGGGAGAAGAGATGAGAGGAGAGGGAGGAAACAGGTGAAAACAACTGCTAGGCCAGACAAAATACTACCTTTGTAGTTCAAAGACTATATAATGTCGCTTTCGAGAGATTCGAAATCCGTCCTAGATGTAGAAGAGATTTAATACAAAGTATGGGGAGTGACTGATGGGTTTGTAACCTGCCAGACTTTTCAGTGCTGCTTTAGTGGAAACTAGGCCAAGCTAAATAGAGCTATTTAAAAAAAAAAAAAAAACGCAGAATGCGTCCTGATTCGTCTGGGGATCCATCTCCAGATCCAGCTATCTCTGCTGTCTTATACACATATTTATGCTCTTCCTCAGAGGAAAAAAACCCACCACAGTCAAACGGGGTTATTTCCCATATTTAGGGATGTCTAATAACATCACAAAACGATTATTTCCCCCAAAAACTCAGTTTTATATTTTGTCTCTGAACTTTCCGTCGCCACCCCGACACGTATATTACTGCACAGTGATTTTATAGCCCATAAAGAAACATTAGTACTGATGAAAGGAGCGCATTAGAAAAAGCAGCAGAAGTTAGTCCTGTTATTTCCCCAGAGAAACTCATTTCTCAGTAAGACCTCAGCGTTAAGCAAACCAGGTCTAAACTCAGACTTTTGTCAATTGAAATCCGTGTGGCTTCGTCTTATTAGATGTTTCGAATTACAGGAAACAAACCGATACATCCTGAGACCGAGTTTGGATCTTTATAAGTCTGCATGGGACGTGTTAGATTTGGAAATCACACAGCGGGGGGGGAGGGAGCTTCAGTGCGAAGTGCAGGAAGACGGGAAGCGGCAAAGTTCAGCGAGATTATTTCCTTGGAGAAAGGAGAGTTCAAGCAGCAATAATACCGGCGCACAATAACTCAGAAGTGGTCCACTAAATTCCTTATAGCTGAATAACACAACTAGTGTGGAAAGCATCTCATGTGATCACTTTTTTTTTTGTTGTCTTTTTTGCAGCTTCTACGTCACATTTCCCTTCAGATTGAGACGGCCTGTTGCTCTCACAGCTTCTCACTTCATGGTTTTTGCTTCAGTACCGCAGAGATGGCCCAGAAACTCATGACAAGCTTTGCACAGGACCTTCTTCCCTCCCAACAAGGCAACTGGGCCAATGCAGAGCCCTCATTAGTTAAAAATAAGTTTTAAAAAATCCCTCAGAGTTCACGTGTTTACTCGAATTGAGATTTTCAGTGTCAATCACTGAAAATTTAGATTCGAGTAAATTAGTTCAAGGTATGCTTCCCAGTTCACGGTGTTAAAGTTAATCAAACCAACACCATAAATACAGTAGATTTAAAGTGTAAATCGCCACTGTATTTTATCAGTACTGCGCTCACTCACTACAGCCTGTTTGATTTTCGATGTCAGCGGGAGACGAGGACAGAACAGCATTACTAACCTGCAGTAGAGTCACTGAGAGAGAATTAGAGCTTGTGAACGTAAAGCCACATGGCAGAAATGTCTTCTTTAAACGATAGGATTTAGAACAGCGTGGGGAAATTTACTGAAATTAAGTTTAAACCAAAGAAAACTCTGCAACTCCACACATCGCACCTCAAATACTCTAAAAAATAATTAACCCATAGTTACATTATAAAAGCATTTGAAATAGCTAATAAAATAATGATCGTATAATTGTAACCAGCTCAATTTTTAAAGTAACCCACCCAACACCGTTCAACGCTTAGGGCTGCGGTCTCCAATAAATTCGCATCCTGCTCCTGCTTACAGTGTTCAGAATCAGTTTGCTGACGTGCTAAACTAACATTGGCATGCTTTGGTAAAAATCATGAACGGTCATATTGTTATGAAGCAGATTTCAATGCAGTGCCAGAGAAGGATTTGAGTTGAGGAAAGACGTCGTCCTCCTGCTTCACAATCGTGGCACGTTGCACTGAATGTCATAAATTTAGGGGCTCGGCGTTTAAGCAGCTTTCTGTTCAGCTTCCACCCCTCCCCCACGTGTAGACAGCTGAAAGGCAATCATTACAGCAACAAAACAATGCATATGGCCAAAAACACAATTTTGCAAGCGGTGCACATGAAACGATGCCGTGATTATTAAAAACTGTCAGGGGCGACATGCAGCTGCAGATAGCACACCAAGAACATGTACAAGCTCAGTCTGGATAATTAGTCCTCTTCCTTAATAGGAACAAAATGAAGCTGGAAGTGATTCAACTCTCCAGGTTCATCAGCCCAGCGGAGACAAATCTTCATTTAGTCCACAATTAAAATACAAGTTGCGCCCGGTATGATCAGCAGACTTTAATGTCTGAAGTTACCGGGCTGTTTTGAAGACCCCCAACCTGCAGGCAGTGTTGACTCGGCCCCCAGGTTCAGTATGGCAACAGCGAACAGCCAGGAGAGGACGAAGGATGATTCCTCTGCTTTGATTTATCAAGACACTCCCCGACTTTCTGAGGTAGCAGAATAGAGCACATAAAGAGACTTTTCCATCCGGGAGCTACAGCGAGGTTGGTCGTCTCATTTTGTTCCAGCATATCCTTTAAAAGGTTCAATATTCCCAGCTCTTTTCTAAAGTTCCCTGTCACATAAAATACATGATCAAACTTTATTTATTTATTTATTTATTTATTTATTTATACCAATCAGTCCTTTGCTTTTCCTTCCATGATTCATTTTAATCACTTTGGTTTGATTTGATTTTATATTCTCTTGTCTCATCAATTCCTCCTAGATTTATTTCACAACTATGCTTCACTTTGTGTAGATCTATCACATAACTCCCCCCCCCAAATTTACACATCCAAAAAAGTTTGTCTGCCGCTTAATATTTTTTTTCTAATCTTGGCTGCATTTGAGTTGTGAATGAGTGATAAACAAAAATATGGATTGGTCTGATTGTTCTGTACTATCACCCCCCCTCCTCCCCTCCGACACACTCACAGTGTGTTCACTCAGCCACCAGCTTCAGTGCAGCGCAACAATAGGGAGCATGATGGCTGATTGGAGCAGAGCAGAGGGCCCCATCCACTGAAGAGGCCTCTGCTCCGCACAAAACAGCCCTGCAATTAGCTGAAGCACCATGACTCATCACTCGGAGGAGAAACGGAGACAATAAACATGAACGTATTCAGTAAGAAGCTGTCTTCATGTCATGTACGACGTTTTCTGGGACAGCGGTCGCGTCATCACAAGCGGTAGATCTGTGTGTGTGTGTGTGTGTGTGTGTGTGTGTGTGACCTTGTTTGGGTTTTCTCACACACATTGGTAAGAGTGTGCTTCATTCCAGCAGATGGATAGTCTTGCGTGCAAGGTTTATTTATTTATTCTAGTTTGATGTAAGTTCATTTGGGGGAAGATATGTTCATGAATAAATTCATGACACACAAGTAAACAATGTAATTATTTGCACTGTGTGTTAGGATTACCATATTAATTAGCCCTCGCAGCTACCGTAGCACAAATACATACCACTGAGTTGTCAACGTATCTGCAATAAACGCTTCAAACAAACAGAAAGAATACAAATTTAAACCTACACCTATACCTCAGTGCTCTTTTTGTTATTTGTTTTTATGCTGACTAAACAAATGCACATGAAATCAGGTTGATAAAGCAAGCAGCCGCAAGTAGCTGTGGTAGTTTCTTAGAAATCAGAAGCATTGGCCCATGGATCTATTTGTTGTTGGGGAAAACGTGAATCAGGTTTCCTAAGAAAGTTATTTTACACATAAATACGTTTGTAATACAAAACATCCCTGCAAAGCCAGCAGGTGAAGACAACATGAAAAACGTCCCGACACGATGGCGCGAACTGGAGACAAACAAGAGAGGCAAAACGAAACGGGCAACAGCGTCAGGGGAGCCATCTGAGTCCAGCAGTGGAACCCGACGTGTGTTTCATCACTGCATAAGTACGCATTAAGAACCAACCTAAGCTGGCATCTGGAAAAATAGCTACATCCATCTAATAGCAGGCAGTTTAATCAGCATATATGGGAACACAAGAGCGGAGAGTCAGAAAAGACTAATGAACAAAAAACAACAAGAAACAGCAAATGCATGTTAAGGTAAAGCTTAAGTTAGATTTAAAGCTCTGGCATGGTCAAAGAACAATAAAAATCTCCTGGATGTCTTAGCTGCAGGGAGGACTGATGCACAGCAGGCAGCTGAACATCATATCCACCTGCAGAGGCAGCGACTGGGGAAATGTGGAATCTTGTTTTTTAAGTCATCCTTTACAGCAAAAGCAAACAAACTGATTGAAAGACTCACAAAGGCTTCAGGGGAATAAATTCAAAGAACAGTGCACTAAGATCTCTAAGGCTCTATTATTATTATGATTGGAAAAAGGGTGAAACTGGTTCATGCTAATTTATAGATGTGATGCAAACTATCAACACTAGGATGTGTTA
This sequence comes from Poecilia formosa, assembly GCF_000485575.1. Taxonomy (NCBI): domain Eukaryota; kingdom Metazoa; phylum Chordata; class Actinopteri; order Cyprinodontiformes; family Poeciliidae; genus Poecilia; species Poecilia formosa. Next base: position 3,366,088 of record NW_006799939.1, read on the forward strand.
GTGCTTCTGATTGGCTGAAGCCATTTTCATTAGTTTCCCCAAATAAAAAAAAATGCAATAGAAGCTCAAATGCTCTGTAAAAACTTTCAAACGTAAATGTTGATCTCACGTCGGTGTGACTGATACGAACGAGAAAGCTGAGATCTTTTTGAAGTGAGGTTTTGTTGACAGGTGAACTGAACTAGTTTTTTAAATAATGAGGCGCAACAGAAACATCATCAGCAAAAGCTGTGAATTTACCGTAGACTCCAAGAGTTGGCCAGGATTTCAGAGCAGAAATCTGTTTACAACTTCCATAAGAATTTAATTTGAGAAAATGTTTCTCCGATTGAGATTCTTTGCCTGTGGACAGCCTTCATTCATTTAAGTTGCTCTTTTTCTACTTTAACATCCATCTTTCTTCTTCGCCCAAAAATAACCGACAGGACTCGACTAACGAGGTGACAGCTTTACTTGTCTAATGAAATCCTGGGGGAGGAGGGCGGATTATTTTGTTTCAAGTCAGATGTCTGTCTGAGCGAAAGACCAGAGGATTTAGACACGACAAATTAGACGAGGAGACATGAAGACTGCAGTCTTTGTTGCTGAAAGAACGGCGTGTATGAAGGAAATGTGGACCCGTGTGGTAAACCAGTAACTAAAAAATGTGCTTCTTAATAAGAAAAATCCGTGAAAAGGCAATCTTTGTTACAAATTTGAGCATATTTAGTCAGGAGGTCGGTGAATTAGCTTCCAGTCTCAGTAAAGGTTTCACTGTTAAGTACAGAATATTGATTGTTTAATCAATATTGTTTTTGCTACGGCTTATTTTCCATAATTTGAACTCACTTGTGACCAACATACATCCGATCATCCTCCTGACGTCGAAACCTTCTGGTTCTCCAGAGACAAAGTTATGAAGCACCTCGCTTTGCACGCATGTATTGTTGTGTGTGACAGAAGTTCATATATCACTTTAAATGTGTCGTTTAATAGTCCAGAGCTGCACGTATGAGCAGGTAAAATTCAGGCATAACCAAGACCTGCATAACAAAGTTTTATTCATTTTAGCCTCAGGGTCAGAATCTCTCCGGGGGATTTAAAGTTTCAGGCCCTAATCTACAAAAGACTCAAGAATGAAATAAATAAAGATGCTTTGAGACCTTGGAGTGACCTTCACAGCAGGTAGACAGCTGGGAAGTTTTTAATGACTCACCCCGAACAAACAAATCAGATTTTCAGCAAGCAACAACTTAACTTGACAAAGTCAAGACGGTGGGTTTTGTCACAAGTGTAAAAGTTGATGATTCAACTTTTTACAAGCAAGTTGCTGGATGACGACTTTTTCTTGATATTCTGGGTTGCAGGTTAATAAACTGTAAGACATCTATTCAGCCCTTTTTTTTTATTTTATTTTACTTTTTACAAAACTTCCAACAGAGTTTCAGGGGATTTTCGTCAAACTAAGAAAGAGATTAAAGTTTCTTCAGTTCCTTAAAAAACAACAACAACAACAACAACAAACAACCATTCAGTAAGTTCCCCTGCGGCGATGTGTGAAGTGTAGAGGTAAATCAGCCTCCCATATATTACGGCCGTTATGCGTCTGGGGTTTGATTCCCCACCGAAACCTTTACCGCATGTCGTCCCCCTTTCTCTCTCTTTCCATTTCCTTTCTAGTCTACTGAGAAAAAGGCCTCTAATACCAGAAATATCTTTTTAAAAATCATGTTTCCTCAATTCCCCTCTAAATGTTCTAAATATTCTACAGTTAATCTGGTAAAATACAATATAAGAAACAAATTTAGCAATATTTCTGGTTCACAAAAAAGATAGTTTTGACAAAAAGAGAGCTCTTGACAGTCAGACGCATCTTGCAATATTTGCTGTTGCTGGAGAAATTATCATTGTTTTCTTAGCAGACAAACTAATAGTGAGTGCCAAAGCTAATCAAGGACTTAAACTGCTACTTTTCTAAATTCCTGCTAATGCCCGCAGTGCTGCAGTGCTAAAGCTAGCTTTTGGATAAACAAAAGCTAGCTTCTGGGTCATACAGAAAGGAAGTGATCAGCCCACAAGAACGCAGCGAGAGTTTGGTGCCAATCTTCAGGCAGCTGGCAGCACATTCACCAAAACCAGGCGTGGTAGCAAAGTATGCCGCAGTAAAAAGCGATTGTACAAACCTGTCTTCATTTTGTACTAATGTCACACGCAATTACTGTGTTTGGAAGAAGGAAAATGCAGAATTGTGGGATTTTGTGGAAACATGAATGTGAACAAATGACATAATTGAATATTTCAAGAAAGTCAGGATTAAGTCAAACAATATTTCCAACACGAACGAAGAAATTTATTCTCCAAAAATGCAAAAACTGTGATCGTCTGAACAACGAATTACCTCAAGAACTTCGGGACATTATGAGTTGATAATGACACTATCAGCTCACGGATCTGTGTGTTTGATCAGTTCCTATTTGTCTGTTTCAGTGATCCAACAGGATCACACACACCTTCTGTGTTTCCATTGTTTCACCGCTGCAAAAATGAAAGTTACACTAAAAGTTCCTCTGAATTACTTTTTGACAATCCCCACAATGGCTTTGATCAGAACTCCCATGGAGATTATTGGTAGGTTCATGCAAACAAAGCTGCAGATTGAAATTTGGCCTTTTAATGGAGCCATGAAGCCTGTCATCCCTGAACAATACCTTCCACTCTTAAAAGCAAGAGTGATTTCGCTTTGAGCTGCACAATGAATCGCTTCAACCACAGTCTATTGTAGTTGAGGCTAAATAGAGCCTTTTAGCTTGTCTCCACTTGAGTCCTCTGATTGTGTCAATAAACTCATTCTTTGTGCCCGTGTGTTGTTCCCTGTAACCCAGGTGAGTCAGGCGTAGCCATCACTATCAAAGCTGCCACAGCTGAAACTATCTGTCTTCATGTTGGTGTGTGTCCCGCGGTATGTGTGCACGTTTGCGTGTTCAGTGGCGTCAGTGCTGCCGGTTTCTGCGCCATACACAGGCTCCTCCCACCCGGTACAGGCTCCTCCCACTTCCTCTGAGTCTGTATAAAGTGTAGCATCCCCTCCCTCTCTCCCATATTCTCTCAGCCTAAGCAGTGGAGCAAAACTCTGCCTCTTCAGATCCTCGTCTCCTGACTTGCCAACAACTGGAGGTAAGAAATACACATCTTTTTTTTTTTTTTTTTTGTCATTCAACTTTGAGCATTTTGCAAAAAAAAAAAAGATAAGCACTTAAAGTTACAAACCCCTTAAATGGTGTAGAATTTTAAAAAGAGGGTGAAAGTTTTTTGCTTTTCTCCACCCCCCAATTTGTAATGTTTTTATTAATGACTATATGAAGAACTCATAAATATCTGAATTACAGGCAGTGAGGAGGAGTATTAATAGTCAGTTCTTGATTGGTAAAAAATAATGGTAAAAAAAATTAACCACTTTTACATACGAAAGATAATTTGAAAGTTGGTTAACGGCCAAATATATCGTACTTTCTGAATGTGGAGAAAATTTTGGTTATAGCTTGATTTTTTTTTCTTTCTGCATTTCAGTAGTGATATAATAAATACTTGAGCACATAAACAAAAATAAAAACCAGAGCTTTTCTTTAAAAACTAAGCAAAGTGTAAAATGTGCGATGCAGAGTTGTGGAAAAGGTTCTCACACACAGCAGCTCATCATTATCAGCCCGATGAATAATGAATGAAAGACGACCAGCTGCTATCAGGAATTATATTAGCATTGAAAGAATGACTACTTACAGCACCACTCTGCCACTTTCTATAAAATTATTGAAATGGACATTTGTTTTCTGTGCCAGTGATGAAATTACAGATCAATTCTTGATGTAACTGAGATTAAAACTACGAGCTCCACGTCTCATCCGAACAACTCCTGGTGTTAGGATGTTATATGAAATAATCAGTGAATAACCAGGGAACGGCTGCAAAACCCTCCATCACCTCAGAATATTTTGCAAAGAACTTAAAGCTGGAAAGTCTCAAAATGGTTCTGAATAAACATGTTCAGTGACAGTAAACAGAAGTCTGCAGAGCGCTGAGCTGTAATAGCAACACAGAAGCAAACGGAGACAGTGGGATTTTCCAATTACTGCAGATCGAAAGCCTCCAAGCAACTGGTGTTGTCTTTATCTAATTGGACTTTTCTTCTGGAAGAGTTTTCTAATACCAAGCATCGTTCATCACATCTAATGAAGATTATTCACCAGGGTGAAAAATTAGCTAAATCAGCCTCCCAAATGTAATATTGCATCCAGAATAATAATCTATCAGCGATATTCTGAGTGTGAGGAAATATTTCATTGGCACCATTTGTTGGAGGAAATTTTCTTAAAAGAGGAAATTATAGATGGGGAAAAAACAAATATGATTTAGTTCCTCAGTGAGTTTATATTAATATAATCTGAACCCAAAAAGCAAAGCGCAGAGCCAAATTAAGATGTGGAGATAATTATCATATTTCCTTTGAGATTTATTCATCGCTGACACTGCCACAATCAGCGTGTGTGTGTGTGTGTGTATGTGCGTGTGTTGAACAGTAAAATGTTCCATCACTCTTTGGCAGCTCAACCAGAGTGTATAAAACAGACAAGATGATGTTTACCGTATTTTCACCAAACATTAATCTCTTCCCCCCACGTTGCTCTTTAGAAACTATGAAACTGTGTTTAACATTTTTAACTTAAATTGTCTGTAGGTTTCTTTCTAATTGGAGGGAAAGATTTTGATCATTTAACTGTGTGGTGTTGTTCATGTTCTCTTTTCTTTGTATCCAGTCATGAATGTAGGTATCTATGCGTGTTTTATCCTGGCTGCTTTGTCCAGTGGCTCCCTGAGTCTGCCTCCACAGTCAGTGGTAAGACACACACACACACACACACACACACACACACACGCATTGACACCATAAGTCACAAAAAAGTTAAAGCAGTTAATATGAGAGACATTCCATATGTTTACTTCCACGCTTTAAAAGTGGCACATATAAAGAAAATCATCATCATCTACATTTTTTCCTAGTAGAATTAAATTCAAAATGAATTTCCATACATCTTCCTTTCTTCTCCCAGAGAGCTGAGAGTACGGCTCACTTAACAAACAGCCTCCATGATCCGTTGTCCAGCCGAACGCGCCAGGTCCGCTCGGCTCCAGCGCCACCATCAGACCGGTTCGCCCACTACAGCCAGCTCCGTGAGAACGCAGAGGCTCCCAACAGCCTGAGCCAGCTGCTGGCCAGACTCGTCCCCAGGAAAGGTGAGTGCTCTGGGGTACAGAGGCAACTAGAAGCTGAGGTTATTAATGTCCTTCCCTTCAATCATTTATCTTTCTCTCATCGTCCAGTTATTCTTTTTCTTCCCTGCATCCGTCCGTCTGCAGTCCACCGTCATTTCACGCTGAGCCCGTATCCCACCATCTGCCGTGCCCCACCTCCTTCCTGCCTCCTCCCCGTCTCTTCCACTTCTTTTTAACCAAACCTCCTCCCTCTATCATTTCCTCCTTCGTCTCCTTGTCTCCACGCTGCAGAAAGTAAAAGGACAGAAACAGAACAAGTCAACATAAGTTAAATTGCTCCTTTCATACCATCATTAACAACAAAGTAGAAAATAAAGGATGTAAAAAAACCTGATTTGATTTCTTGCAGGTTCTGGCTTCCAGATCAGATCCTCCCTCAGCAGCAGAGCCCTGGCCCCCAGCCACAGGATAGAGGACAGAGATTACCTTGGCTGGATGGACTTTGGACGACGCAGTGCAGAAGAGTATGAATACTCCCCGTGAAGCCACAGCCGGCTCTCACCACCCTGCCGCTGTCACGGCCCCCCAACACCCCCAGTTAAACCAGCAGAATAACGTTACAGTTGTTTTTTTTTTTTACTTTTACAACACACTTAAATAAGAATCCTGTATTGAGTTTAGCATAAAAATGACAAAACTTACTTAATAAATGGGAAAGTAATAGATATTTTAATTCAGATAAGAGACATTAAGAAGCTTGAAAGCAGTATTTTTCCATCTGATTACTTCATTTGCTCTTTAAAATAAATCATTTCATTAAAGAGAGAGAAGCTCCATCATGTCTTAAATCAGTTCTGCTGTTTTTTGGGGGGGATTTTTTCTGCGGGTTCATTTCAACCTTTACCAAATACAGATTAAGTGCTCTGGTATTTAGGACAGGACAGGGTTTTTATGAGTTCCACACAGAATAAAAGCACAATTGGATCGGACTGCTGAAAATGGTGCACAGGAGTATGAGTATTTTTACTGATGAAGTTATTTTAATGTCAGTTTAATTTCTGCTCAACACTTTTGTGAAAAGGTGTTAATTTCAAGTGCTACGTCAAAGTAATATTAAAATATCTCAATTCAGCTGAAGTGTTGGGATATTTCTGAAGCATTTTATTGAGCGTCTGAATCTCTCACCGCCTTTGGTGTCAAAAAAAAAAAAAAAAAAAAGGAGCTTAGGTGTTTTATTTTGGAGCCTCAATTTGCTTTAACTTCACACAGATGTCCAGTGAGAACATCTTTTCATGCCCCACCATCTGCACCGGAGCATGGCGTCACTCTGAATGGCGAAGGGCAGCTCGAAAGGGAACATCTCCGGTCCGCCCTCCGGAGGCTGAATCTGGGAGAACAGAGTGAAAGAGTGAAAAGACCAGAGCTTGTTTCAAAAATGTTCAGGATATCGACTCTTCATCAACTCTCCATATTGTCTCTGCAGCTGATGATGAAAGTGTTTCTCTTTGGGAAGTTTCTGTATTAAGCATCTTTCTGCGATCTTATTAGTGTCAAATATATTTATTGAAGGGTTTTCATTACAAATATCCAAACGTACCAAAGTTACCAATGAGAAAAAAAGAAAGAAATACTACTAAAAAACCCGCATCATACTAACAAACAAGGCAGCCCTCACTGTCATTTAAATACTGTGCAAAGAGTGCAAAGCAATATGATATATAGCTACACTATACCAGATCAACCAGTAGAACTAGAAACCATCTATGATTAAAGAAAAGAAGATTTCCAAGTCTGGTAAAAAATTATTTTCTGAGCCTCTCATTACACATTTGATTTTCTACAGTTTTAAACTGGACCTTAATCCAGTGTGTTACTGGATTAGGGGTGTGGGTGGGGCAGCATCCCTCCACCTCAAAAGGATCAAGCGTTGCACCAGCAAAAGTTCAAGAAGCCATAACTTTGTGTCCTCCAACAGGTAGCCCCACCTGTCAGGAACAACCCCAAAAAGGTCAAAGTATCTTCTAAATTGTGAGTAAATTCAAATGGAGTTTTTAACTACAGGATTAGTAATTGTCCAGTTTATGGTAAAAAGTATTGATGCTGTTATTGCTGATGATAGAAATTGAGGGGCACCAACCTGGGGGATAATATCAGAGTAATAATATCCCCAGAATGACAGACATCACAAATTAGTTGCCCAATAAAAGTAGCTATGATTTGGAAGGGAAGAGTCATTCCTCCATCTCAGTTTCTACTTTCTTTTTCATTCAGTGTAAGTCTAAATAAAGCTCATTCATCCTCTGACGTCAGCAAGAAATGCAGATGCATCGTTTTGTATCAAGACTGATATCAAAGACAGCATGTAGCCACTTTCAGCCCAGAAACACAAACATTTATCTGTGAGCATTAAATGGTTTTCACCAGAACTTTATAATACAAGAGCTAAATTATGAATTAGTGTGAACAAAAACTGAGCTGTTAACTCATCTTTAGACTTGTGGCTAACTTTCCTGGGAAATGCGTCACTGTTCATTACTGCACGGTGGAAAAGAGTCGATGCAGCTGATGGTTCTGTTCAAAGGTAAAATAAGAGCGCCACGCATTGGATTTCTTCAGTAATGTGAAATTAGAAAATGTCACCTCATCATTCAACAATTTCATTCTTTATTAAAACAATCCACAAAGGTTCACAATATGAACTTTAAAACTGTCAGGAATGTGGTTTATTGCATCTGTGTGTGTTCCTTCAGTGGTGTTGCTTTTCCAGGAACCACTTGAGGGCGCCATGGAGCACCTGGGCGGACACCAGCAGGTGTCCTCAGGAACACCTGCATTCCCTCAGGCTCATCAGCAGGCGGGGAAGAAGAGCTGGCTGCCTGACCTCCGATGCCTGAGTGTTAGGTCAGGCTGGTGCCAATACTCGGACTGCACCGTACGCCCCTCCATGAAGTGTGTACTCAATCAAAATGAACTTAAGGGTTCGAGTGCGCAGGTTACAAGCTTGTAAAAATGTGAGAATTGGGACAGTCGGCCTCTGAGCCATCAACTTTGACATCCAAAATGGCGGACCAGTTGATATTTAGGCATTTTTACTTCTAAAAAGCACAACTGCGACAAGAAATCGTTTCTAAATTTACAGTAGAAGTATTGTTGCTTTCCAAAATCACCGCAGGAGCTATTTGGGTGAACAAGTGTGCTTTGTTGTGACTTGTTGAAGCAAATAGCATTCATAAATATAAAGTAGAGTGAAATGACAATTATTTCAATACCTTATATTTGAAAACTGATGTGTGTGTGTGTGTGTGTGTGTGTGTGTGTCAGATATAGCTTCCTCTGTGAACATTGCCGTATTTCCATCTTTTAATTCAAAATACCTCATGCAGCAATGAATTGTGGGTAACATACTTGCTTAAGTCCGCCTAGCAGAAGTTCGGAAGTGGGACCCAAAAAGGGGCGGGGCTTAAGACGGATATGGAGAATTGGGACCCAGTCAAACCCTTCATCATGAACGCACATTTAAAAGACAAAAGGACCAGTTCAACACTGTCTCATCTCAGAGTTTCAGATCTCTGTTCATCTCTCATTTTCTCTCGTCTCCTGAGAGCGTCTGTGCATGTGGGTCAAAAAAGCTAAACACCATCATGACAGAACACCCAGGCCAAGAAGACCAATGCATTTCACTCAAACCCATGGTGCTGTCCTCAGAAACCTCATCGATCAACAAAATACAACCATTCAACGCCTGGATTCAAAATTTACCAACTAACACTTCTCCTCGTCCAGCAGATGTCGCCAATGCTCCGTCTCCCAGGCCTTTCAGATCACCTCCCTGCTGTGAGGTCAACTGAGAGGTTTAGTGGTGAAATAGGTCGTAGTGGGGGCTTCCTACTGTACTCTGATATGTCTTATTTACTCGGCCTTTTGGCAGGTAAAACTTTAATGTGGGCTGAACCCCACTTTCACAAATACCCACATCTTACCTGCTCATTTCAGGAACTTAAGGAGTTTAAGATGACGTTTGGCCAAGATTCAGATCACGCTCACCTCTCTTGTGGGCTGTGAAAATTAAAGCAGGACCATTAGTCTTCCACAAACAGTTGGTTTATTATAGGGCATCGTTGGTTAATGGACATAGTGTTGGAAAATGAAAATTAATCACTTAATAAACACACTGGCTCTCTGTTAAAGACCCTGGGCACAAGGGTGACACAGAATGTCAGGCATTAAATGGCAACTTTTCAGGCATCTTGTAATTATGAGATAAGGTGCCTATGTGTCTCTTTGGTGAATGCAGTGAACTTCTATACATCCCTAATGACATCTGCTAACTCCTTTTTTTCTTCTAATTGCACTGTAAGATCACACCATAGAAGATGGACCACTTAGTGGACGCCCAGCGCCCGACTGAGTGTGCTCACGAGTTACGCAAATTGCTGGGAATTGTTTGTGAGCTGATTCCAAGAGATGTACGCAGAAAGTGGCAGTGCGGATTGAAAAAGAATAACAGAATGTATCCAGACTGGTAGGTTGATTCTGGGAAACAAACCTAAACATCAAGATGTCCCATAGGACTTCCAGATGTAGCGTTTTAAAAACATTTATTAATGCTGTGGGACATGAAACTAAAAGTGTTCAACATCTTGCTGGCCTGACATGTCATGTTGCTCAGCTCTCAGTAAGTGCTGTCAGTTTCTGTGCTTTCCACAGGCTCCTCCCACCAGTACAGGCTCCTCCCACCAGTACAGGCTCCTCCCACATGTACAGGCTCCTCCCATATGTACAGGCTCCTCCCTCTGAGTCTGTATAACACGTGGCATCCTTTCCCTAGAATTCTCTCAGTATCAGCATTGAAGCAAAACTCTGCATCTTCTGATCCTCTTCTTCCAGTTTACCAACAACTGCAGGTAAGAAATACACAGCATTCATGCAGTTGGTCATTTAACTGTTTATTTTGTAAAAACAGAGCTACTTAACATTGCAAACACTTGGTGTAAAATTCTAAAAAAGACGCAAAAAAGTTACTTTGTTTTCCCCCAGGTTTTAAAGTCTTTAATAAATGATTAAAGGGGAAATATTATGTGCTTTCCTGGCACACAGTGCAATTTTATAGCAATTTTTTAAACTTCGGTTAAGAAAATGTAAGTTTTCAGGAAGTTATCACAACATGGCTGTTAACATTGAGCAAAGCTTTTAACCAGCATTGAACCGAGAAGTAGCTCGTTCCACCAGGTCTTTGCTAATTGCCGCTGGCTAGTCTGAAGGAGCTGCTCTGTGAACTTAGAAGCTTGAAAGAAGAAACTCCAAGGAGGGGTTGTGCCTTGTAGGCGGAGTTAAGTCCACCCAGGCATTTTACACTGAATGGTTGCCACAGGAAATTAAAGGATTTCTCAAACATGCATGAGAGAATGAAAGCGACATTCCAGGTATGTTTTTAATGAAGTAATGTCATTATAATATGATATGAAGCTCAGAGAAGTTGATTTTACATAATACTGCACCTTTAAGAACTCAAAAGTTGTAGATTTGTGGTGAAAATGACAACAGCCCCTGTGTTTTAAACCTCAAATTGACAGTTTTTAAATTAGTGTTGTGAATTACTACACTTTGTCAAATACTTGGCATTTCTATATTTCTAATATCTGTTTTCTTATTTCCGTTTTCTAGTCTATCCTGACGTGTGCTGCTGCTTTTCTTGGCCAAGTCAACCTTGTGAACCAAGTTTTGATCTCAAGGGATTTTTGTTTTTGAATATATAAATAATTTCAGTGGAGAAAAACAATTACTCTCAACTTGAATCCAATTTTGTTTGTTTTTTGTTTTCTGCATTTCAGTAAAGACTTAAGACAAGAAAATATGATTAAAATAAAAAAATAAAAAAAAAATAAAAAATCAGCCCTTTTACAATCTGATAAAAAAAATCTAAGCAAAGTGTAAATGTGCGATGCAGAGTTGTGGAAAAGGTTCTCACACACAGCAGCTCATCATTATCAGCCCGATGAATAATGAATGAAAGATGACCAGCTGCTATCGGGAATTATATTAGCATTGAAAGAATGACTACTTACAGCACCACTCTGCCACTTTCTACAAAATTATTGAAATGGACATTTGTTTTCTGTGCCAGTGATGAAATTACAGATCAATTCTTGATGTAACTGAGATTAAAACTACGAGCTCCACGTCTCATCTGAACAACTCCTGGTGTTAGGATGTTATATGAAATAATCAGTGAACAACCAGGGAACGGCTGCAAAACCCTCCATCACCTCAGAATATTTTGCAAAGAACTTAAAGCTGGAAAGTCTCAAAATGGTTCTGAATAAACATGTTCAGTGACAGTAAACAGAAGTCTGCAGAGCGCTGAGCTGTAATAGCAACACAGAAGCAAACGGAGACAGTGGGATTTTCCAATTACTGCAGATCGAAAGCCTCCAAGCAACTGGTGTTGTTTTTATCTAATTGGACTTTTCTTCTGGAAGAGTTTTCTAATACCAAGCATCGTTCATCACATCTAATGAAGATTATTCACCAGGGTGAATAATTAGCTAAATCAGCCTCCCAAATGTAATATTGCATCCAGAATAATAATCTATCAGCGATATTCTGAGTGTGAGGAAATATTTCATTGGCACCATTTGTTGGAGGAAATTTTCTTAAAAGAGGAAATTATAGATGGGGAAAAAACAAATATGATTTAGTTCCTCAGTGAGTTTATTTTAATATAATCTGAACCCAAAAAGCAAAGCGCAGAGCCAAATTAAGATGTGGAGATAATTATCATATTTCCTTTGAGATTTATTCATCGCTGACACTGCCACAATCAGCGTGTGTGTGTGTGTGTGTATGTGCGTGTGTTGAACAGTAAAATGTTCCATCACTCTTTGGCAGCTCAACCAGAGTGTATAAAACAGACAAGATGATGTTTACCGTATTTTCACCAAACATTAATCTCTTCCCCCCACGTTGCTCTTTAGAAACTATGAAACTGTGTTTAACATTTTTAACTTAAATTGTCTGTAGGTTTCTTTCTAATTGGAGGGAAAGATTTTGATCATTTAACTGTGTGGTGTTGTTCATGTTCTCTTTTCTTTGTATCCAGTCATGAATGTAGGTATCTATGCGTGTTTTATCCTGGCTGCTTTGTCCAGTGGCTCCCTGAGTCTGCCTCCACAGTCAGTGGTAAGACACACACACACACACACACACACATTGACACCATAAGTCACAAAAAAGGGGGACTTTTTTTTTTTTTTTAAACCATAGAGTACTTCAACACACTGTGACTAGACAGGCCAACATGAAAGAGTGACATAAAGAAAACCATCTATTTGGGCCCTGTTTACTTCCATGGTGGCACATAAAAAAAAAATCAGCATAAAGTTAAATTAAATTCAAAATGAATTTCCATACGTCTTCCTTTCTTCTCCCAGGGAGCTGAGAGTACGGCTCACTTAAACAGCCGCTCGGCTCCAGGGCCACCGTCAGTCCTGCACCGCTACCACGGTACCTCTGGAGCATTTTATTGAACGTCTGAATCTCTCACCATCTTTGGTGTCAAAAAATAAAAAAGAGCCTAGGCGTTTTGTTTGGAGTCGTAACGCTTCCCCAGCACACACCCTCGGTTTGCTTTAACTTCACATAGATGTCCAGACTCTTTTTGATTCAATGCAAGATTGAATAAAGCTCATCCTTCCTCTGACATCAGAAATGAATGCAGATGTTTTGTATCAAGGTACAAAACATCTGGATCACCCCAGTAGATCCAGAGGCGGATCTACTGGGGTGGTCGATGCCACCACACTAACAGCAGATGGTCACTATTTGGCAACAGCGTTGAAATATTCAGCAGATTAAAGTCCATAGCGATGAAAAAATTTTTAAAACTTACAAAAGCATGTATGACTAATGCTTACCGATCAGCTTTATTCTACAAACTTCATGGAGGCATCATGAGGAAAGAACGTTGTGATACGGTATTCATATTTTCATGTGCAATATGGGAAAGACATGCATGTCATTCAAGTAAGAAGGCCATCACTGGATGCTTATCGGAAAATAATTAGTCTCAGAGAGGGATCTTGAATCGACCAAGGTTTCATAACACTCACTCATTTTATGAGGTTTTACAAAGATGTCCCAGTGGTTCACTGTAGTGAACACATGAAAGAAAAAGGAGAATTTAACAGTTTTACATTGTAATCCATTCAAGGTTGTAATTCATGGTGCCATTTAAAATACTGTGTTGATCTCTGCACTGCAGAAATTCACATTATTTCAGTGAAAATTTCAATAACAAAAAAAATAAACTGTTACACACACGAATCTTTTAGCTCCTTTATTTTCAACACAATAAATGACATTGTCATCTCGCTCTTCTGTAGCACAAGAAAATAGACATCCACACATCAGCATATTTATTTATTTGAAATAGTACCATCGTTAGAGATACACCTCACTAAACATTCAACATGTTAAAAAAAAAAAAACACAACAAAACAAAAAAGTACAATTGATCTTAAACCCTAGTGTTAAAAATACTAAGACATGAGCCCCGTTTTGGAGAAAATTTGAGATGCAACATTCAAATCAACATTTGGCTTGTTGTCATTGTGACAAGTTGGTGGTGTGGCAAACAAACAAACGGAAATAGACTAAACTATCCTTCAGGTTTCACCACAGAGAAATCACCAAGAGCAGGTAGAAACAATGAAAGCAGCAGCTGCTCATCTAACTTGTAACCAATGGGATTTAACGGCAGCTTGCCAGGAAGCTCTGAGATCAGGGACTGCATGCCAGAGGTCAAAGTGCAACAGATAATTCAGAGGTATACTTTACAGCAAACAATGTACTCCTTTCCATTCTAACACTTTAATTCATTTACTACCGGGAAGGAAAAAGTGTCTTAAATGAGAGAAAACTAAAAATTGGAAGTTATTTTGATTATTTCTACAGTTTTAATGTAATAAGAAATAACAGACATTTGGCACAGGTGAGAGTATGGCTATGCTGGGATATTCTGCCTCACCAAGCGGTTAGCTAAGAGTTGCTAATAATTTGTTTTAACTGGCTCAGATGTAATGATCTAAAAATATGACCGAGTGTGCTTATGAGTTACGCAGATTGCTGGGAATTGTTTGTGAGCCGATTCCAAGAAATGTACGCAGGAAAGTGGCAGTGTGGATTGAAACAGAATAATCCAGACTGATGAGGCTGATTCTGGGAAACACACCCAAGATGTCCCACAGGACTGTCAGATGTAGCATTTAAAAACATGTATTAATGCTGTGTGGCATTAATAAACCAGAGGGCATGAAACTAAAAGAGTTCAACATCTTGCTGGCCCGACATGTCTGTTCTAAACAAACCCATTGTATATATAATGTATAAGAAGCAAAAACATGCTAGTTATCAAAAAAGCAGCCATTGATTAGCTGCTGTTTACTTATTGCTGGATTATCTAATAGCTACTGAAAATGAACCACTGAGCAGAACCGCAATAAACCAATTTAATTCTGAATCGTCCATCTGTTGTACTTCTGCAGAGCGACGATGTGATGACAACGATAAGCTACAAGCCAAACTGATGCTAAAGTATCATCTGCAAACAAATACCACTTGCATGACGATGTAATATTGAAAGATACTACATAAAATATTCATTTTTGAACACATTCACCTTTGGAATAACTTCATATTGTATATTTCAGTGTTAGGAACACAATGCATTTCTGGTATTACCACACTGAACAGTAAACACTATAGACACAGTTGTTGGTCGCTAAAATACATTTTATACATCACGTCTTTCAAGTATCGGAATGAAACAAAAGAAACTGCTGATTCTTAACTGAATGTGCATTTTTTTTTGTTTTTTTTTAATGACAACGAGTTTTCTCTCTTCATAGGTTGATATGATCATATAAATAAGACTGGTTATTTGTTCTCTTCTGTCTTGTTCCAGTTTGGTTTCAATAGATGTCGAGATCAAGTTATAAGGATCGCTTTATATGAAGGCTACACATTTTACGGCGTGCAGGTTGCTTTGTAAACTACATTTTTTTTATTTCCTGAATTTTGGTTTTTTTATTGAATGTATTACTCAGATCTAGTTGACCAATGCAGACTTTTTTTTTAACCTCTCAGTCTTTTCCACAGCTGATTGTCCAGGTGTCAGTGGAAGTGTCCCATAGCTTCAGCTGCCTTTGCCCTCACCACAGGATCCGGATCCTGCAGCAGCACCACTAAACCTGTACGCACAGACACAATGAACCTGTGAGCCTTTAAATCAACCCTGTTGACTTAAAGGTAGCTGCTGAACTCACCTTTGGAGATGGTGCCCATGTTGAGGTGAGAGAGGTGCTCCTGCTGAATGTTCCCCAGGAGGAACCCTAACGGTGGACATGGACCAGAATAATGGTTTTAATTAAACTGATATGCATCAGCTGATGTTTGTCAGAGCCTTTTGCCAAAATCCTGTTTCCTCAGAGAATTAGAAATATATAAAGATGAATAAAAGTAAGGATATTAGGGAGGAAATGTTCTTTCCTTCCCAATGTTATGAGCTACATCGTAATGGGAGAGACAGGAGGAGGGCTGACACGACGAAAACCAGCTGGTTGTTAAATTCTGTGTACAAGCACTTGAATGGAAAGGTGAGTGGAAGGAAAAAGTGTGGTAGAGTTTTTAATCTTCATGACATTTTCTAGCATAGGTTCCACTGATGAGTGCTTCTTTATACTGAATCTCCTGAAACTTTGATTGAGACTTTCGCAGGAAACCTGCAGACAGACGTGTGGTTTCACCATCATGTCCCATAACTGCTGAAAAATACAAAATGGCGGCATGAAATCAAAGGAGAAAATCAGTACAAGAGCTTGAGAGGAAACTGTGGGTGAAACAAGAATGGTCACGTCACCCATTTTGCAGTATTTCAAATATTTAAAACAAAATACGAATCAATAATTATCAATAGACTGATTTAAAACATTTAAATTGTGATAAGTTTTTCGGCCATATTGTCTGGCAACAGAAACATGAAATCCCTGTGTTGGACTGGCCTGCAAACTCTACTCACCTAAAACCCAGAAGGAACGTAATCTACGCAATATCCTAATTTTCTGAAGCCAACTTTGGGGTTTTCATCTGCTGCAAGCCACAACCATCAACGTTTGAGAACAGAAATGATTTACCTTCTCGATGATATTCTGTTTAACTGAGATGCATAGGCATTTCCCTCATGACCAAAAACTGAATTAGTTCTGTTTCATTGTTAGGAACTAATGTTTACAGTAATGCAGAAAGCTGCTGTACCTATAAACATGGCCGCTGCAGCTCTGACTTCAGCCCAGTTGCTCTTGAAGAACTGGATGACGGAGATGTGGTAGAAGTTCAGCATGCCGGGAAAGTCCTGAATCTACAAGCAACAAAATCACCACTGATCACAACAAACATACTGTCTGCTGGTACAACAACGTCATAACGACGACTCCTTTAGAGCAACTCGAGAATATTCTGCAAAAAGACTAACGCTTCGATGTTTGTTTTTTTTTTTTTTTTTCCAAACAGAGAAGCAAATATTTGTAAATAAAAGCGGCTGAAACCCGTCTCACCAGGTACTTTGTGAGATCGTTGATGAACTCTCCGTAGTGCAAACTCTTGTCCTCGTGCAGGTGGTTCTGAAACATGGCTGTGATCTGCTCCGACCCGACGACAGGAGCACACACTCGCATCGCATATTTACACGCCTGAAAAATTCAACATCGATTTGCAGCCGAGGAGATTTGTGAACATAAAGGTTAAAGCGGCAGCTTAAGTTGTTTCGTGTCCTCCTGTACCTTCACCACTTGAGCGTTTGGGTCCACCAGGTGCAACAGCAAGCTGACCAGGACATTGTGGATCTGGTCTTTGAAAACCTGCTCTCCCGAGCCGAACTTGGACAGGTTGCCCATTAGGAGGATGGAAGCGCAACGGATGTCGTCGTTGTCCTGCACAAATATGCGGCCAGATGGATCCGTTAAGATCGTGGGCCTCAATGTAGAGCTGAGACCTGCTCAGGTCTGAAAAACTTCAGCTGACACAGGTGATGATTCAGCAGAAAATACACATCATTAGGGCAGGAGAACAAAAAGGTATCTTAAGACAAAGATCTAAAGTATGACTCATGTTTAGTGTAAAAAAATACAACAGCACAATGCACTGAACTGCAATCGTTTCACTTTCTGCATAGCAGTAATATATTTAGGAAATAGTATCGTTATCAAATATTTTTCTATCATTGTGCAGCTCTAGGTGGCATGTTGATAAAAAAAATATGCTGTTCAGTAAAAAGAAGCAAAACAATAATATGTTAAATAGGATCGTTTTAAAAATCTGTAAAATATTATGCATAGAATGAGGCAAATGTCCAAAATTAATGAGCAATTTTAATAAAGTAAGAAAGGGAAGCCAAGGGAATTTTTATTTTTAAGGTTAATAATGTTTGTCCTTTAATTCATGTCTGATATGGATTAATATAAACCTAAACTGACTTGGACAGGAGCAAATCCTGAGTAAGGGTGAGAATGACCTCATTAGTTTTTAAAAACAATTTCATAAAGGGTTTTATCAACTTACACTTTCTAAGAAGGGTCTAATCTTCATGAAGATGTAGACCACCAGTAAGTGGACGTTGTTCTTGTCCAGGTAAAGAAGAACTTTAGACAGACCGGACATGGCCTCCAGGGTGATCAGTTTACCTGAGAAAAACCGTAAATAACCAGTCGGTTTCCAATCAGACGTAAAACAAAACATCACCTCAACCAAACTGCTGTTCTTCGCTCACCTGGATCGTCTTTCTCCTCCATTCCTGAGCTCATGGCTGCAAGCAGCTCCTTGGCGTATTTATTCACCTGACAGGAGAGAGCGACGAGTTAGGCTACAGCCACCTCAGCGTGCCAACGCTGGCCTGGTTGACCTTTCACCTTTTCTGGCGATCCCACTGCTATGTTGCCGAGTCCTCGCACAGCCAGCATGCGAACGGTGCAGCAGGGATCCGAAATCCTCTCCATCATGTTGTTCATCAGGACGTCTATCAGCAGCAGCTCAGTCGCCACGTGATGGTTCAGCAGCTGGACGCAGGAAACGAGCCGGAGGGAAAAATAACGAACGCAAACTTCATCTGTTACCGAACAAAAGTGATCAGCGCTTCCTGTGACGCGATTCTCCGTCTTTAGTTAAATCGTTTCTTTGTCGGCCAAGTCATCAAAGCTACATCAGCAGAAAGCGTCGGCGTTAAAAGTTAGCGTGCGTGTTGGCGATTTTCAAACAGTTTCTCACCTCGGAAAAGAAAGCAGTGACGGTAATCCTCTGGCATTCGTAGATGTTGTTGAGGGACGGACAGAGACTCTCTACGATTGCAGGCAGCCTGGGACCAGCATGCTTCGCCATTGCTCTATAAACAAGACAAACATAACCAAAAGTACAAGTCAGAACAGAATATAGAGTGGAAAAATGACATAATTTCGTTATTATGAGCAGATCCTCTGCTCATAATAAAAGGTCTAAATATAAACACTGAACTTCTGTGTAGCTAAGATTTATTTGAATTTTTCTTTTATTGTCCAGCTAGCTTTTGTTTCCGTGTGCTTACCTTGCTAGTAGCGTTACCCCGGTAACGTGTGTATTCAGCTCCTTCATTGCATCCCAGGCATTGTCTTCATCGAGTCGTTTCATCACCTCGTCCAGCTGAGCTCGGGCCAACAGGATCCTCAGAGCCTCGGCTGCAACCCTGCAACACAAAATATATCTTCACTAAAGTAAAACAACCAGTCTGCGGCCAGCGGCTCCACAGCACCGTGCTGCTAACGGCGGCGCTGAATAACTTCGACCAAACGATACACGGAAATAAACGAGGATTATTGATAAATATAAGGGAACTGTAAAAGGCCTCTTTCATGTTTTCTGCTTTTATGGAGTATCTGCACAGGCTATTCACAGCAGTATGATAATATTACAAGAATCTTTGCTCTAAAATATGCTTTATTTCTTCAAGAGGGTTTTCTAGAAAAGCCTCGTTTTTCTAGAAAACGCATTTTATCCCGTTTTTTTGTAAAAAGATTTGTCGTTTGTCTTTGATTTTAAAACCAAAACCTAATTAAAACCAAGTAAAACCTTCTTTATTAAATTCTACCAAATGTGAAAGAATTTTATATGAAAGAGTGACTTTTTTTTACATTGGGAGTGCCATTGATAATGCTATTAGAGGAAAATGAGTGAATGAATTGAAATTAAAATGATGTAGTGAATTTCCAACTTAAGATGTGAATAAATTGGAAAGGGTAGGTGGAGAGGTTGGTAAGAAATTTTAATTTAATGGGTTTTTTTTTTGCAAAAAAAAAAAAGTGATGGGGAAAGAAAACAAAACTTTATTTCACAATGAACAAATTTACTATAGTAAATATGTATAAAAATAAGTGTATAGACATAAAAAACACGAGACAGGCTGGTTTACCTCCATCTCTAGACAAGTAAAAAGGCTCTTTGGATTTTTAAAGGCCATTTTAAAGTACATAAATAAAAACAATCCAGAGCTACGTACCCCGCTACATGCAGGGAGCCAGAGTGCTTGTGGTTGTTGTCTTTGGGTGGCATGACTCCGACGCTCGCTCCCAGTCTGACGGTGAGGCAGGAGAAGAGCTGCGGGAACAGGCTGACCGCTGGCTCCTGAGCCTGACCGTTCAACAGCAGCTCCTTTAGGCCGCACGTCATCTGGACACATAAACACGCATCGATGCATCACCGCCGTCTTCCACACATAAAGTTGACTCTATTTTGCTCCAGACTAGATTTAATTTCACACCACACAATCTGCTTTAGACTTTATAACAATCAGCGCTGGGATATTTCCAAACTGGATGTCCCACTTACTGCCAGTGGCTGATTGGTGGCCACTTTAGTCATGCCTCCCCTCATCATCGACTCCTTCTTGTCAACGTAGGGTGCTGTGATGACAAGCTTCTCCATCACCATCTCCATGATCTGATTGGCTACGATGGGATCTGCTCCCATCGCCATCCACATCTCGCTGGTCCAGCTGAGGAAGCAGAAATTTTTTAACACCAACAGATTAATTCAAAAAATAAAAGGGTGAAACAAATACAAATAAAACATGAGTATTTAGAAGAATGAAGCATTTTACTGCAGGTGGTTTTGTGTACCTGTCATATGGAAGAGGTTGGTTAACTAGAGTGTTGATAACAGTCTGCAGATGCTGAGAAGCCAGGATCAGTACAGTCTGTCCCACTGCTACTCTCACCTTTAAATGTAAAAATAAAATAATCACAACAAAAACATTCATTATGACTTCAGGTCAGGGGTGCCAAACTCATTTTTACTTCAGGAAACATTAAGATCATCAGCCAAGTTTATTTGTATTGCAGTTTTCCAGAACAAGGCAGTTCAAGGTGGTACGTTATACTGTTGGATTGCTATGCAGAGATTCCCACTGTTCTAACCCTGAACAGGGATTATAACAAACTTAGAATAAAGAAAAAATGCCTTAGCAACTACTTTTTAGACTCACATTCTTCCAATCCAGAAAAGGAATTAGACTTATTTATATTTATCTAGCAACCTTGAACAGGAGTGTCTAGTTTATTTACTTTGGATCAACATTATTACATTATTTTTCTTCTTTTGCTCTTTCCTTTGGTTTGTTATTTTGTTTGCATTTACTTTTAATTTACGTAAAGCACTTTGAATTGCCTTGGTGCTGAAAATGTGCTATATAAATAAAATTACCTTCCATGATAAAAACACAAAAAGTACAAAGTCATCAACAACTGAAACAAGTGCCGTCATTACACATCAAAATATTGGTTGGCGTTTCCTTTATTATGGCTCAATAGCAAATCTAAACAGGTGGGCAAAATATATCAATATAACTACAAATTAAACTGTTATAATAGGAATAAATGGGGGTCTGTGCAGTCGATGAGTTCTTAATAATATTGGACTTTCTTCACACATTAACGCAATTTGGCAAAATACAGATAAAACTGCTTAAAATTCGTTGATAAAATAATAAAACACGGCTGTTTTCTTGAAAGCTCTAATTATGTGTCCATCTAGACCACAGAGTCTAGAAAGACGCGTAAAATGTTAGGCGGACCAGACGTGGAAACAAACGAAGCAAGTGCACAAAAACATAAATGTAACAAGTTAGTACCTGCTCCTCTGTAATGCTTTGGAGACGCACATGCAGAACCTCCAACATTTCTGGGACCTGCAGAGCCGGCACACACACGCCACGCGTTACGTCACCTCACGACGTTAGACGTCAGCGGCCCTAACGTGGCCGAGTGTGTGTTCCCGTGTGTTTACCAGCTCTTGTAATCCGGCTCCCCGGTTTTTCAGCAGAGTGTTCAAGATGACGGACGAAGCTCTGCAGCAGTTGGCCTGACTGTCGACCAGCCCTTCAAACAACATGAAGACCAGCGTCGTCAGCTGCTGCTGAGGCAGACGCTTACTCATCACCTGACACACGCAGGAGAACATGCAGTTACACACCGCTGAGCTTTTCAGGTTCATAATTCACTTGGCAGGAATATTAAACATGCTGATATGTCAACACTTTATTCCATTAACATCCCAAAATTCAATGTATGCCTTTGGCATAATTAAGAGGACAAAAACAAAATGCATGGGAAAGTACATCATTTTTCTTTCATCCCTGTAAATTAAACCTAGTGCAACCAGCTGCTTTAAGCTACAGTTCAAATAAATAATATTAACACAGTAACACAGAACTATGTACTACTCCTGTTTTTAATTAACTGCATGGCTGTGACTGCATGGCACAACAACACTGCATCCACATTCACCTTAGTGAGATCTGAACAGGTCTTGTAAAGCACTGAATGGTCCGGGTTCTCCAGAGCTTCTTTCAGAGGCAGCAGACCTTCAACGCCTTCATCTCTATAGTCCAAGGAGAATCCTAGGAAACACAGAAAAAAATATACCTATATTACAGTGCAAATACCTGAAGCCTCTGTAAAACTGTCATGTATCATAAGGGTGAGCGTGGGTACCTTCGTATCGCAGCTGTATAGAAAGTAGCGTGTAAATGCAGTCGACAGCCGCGGCGCGTACAGCCGGCAGAGGGTCAGAGCAGCGGGGAGACAGCCGGCCCAGCAGAGCTCCCAGGTTGTGGAAAGACACCATGCACTGCAGACGTGGGGAGAGCGAAATGAAACAGCTGTTAGTTCAACCAAAGAGAAACAACATAAGAGACAAATTTTAAATCACAAAAACGTGTGGGCTGTGCAATAAAAAGAAGCCTAAAGAAATGGCAGATCTGTTAAGACTTGATCATTAAGATGTTTAAGGATGCATGTGGCCCTCTGTGTGACGTGTTGATGTGCACCTTGACGGTCAGGCTCTCCAGGTAGTAAGTCAGCAGGTTAGAGGTGGCTGTAATGGCCCTCTCCCTCTCATGGTCGTGTACAGAGCCCAGCCACGACTCAATGTGCTGCAAAGGATGAGAACAAAACGTCTGAAGGTAAAATTAACACACAAAAGCAACGCAAGGCAAACTTTAAACGTATGTGTG
This sequence comes from Poecilia formosa, assembly GCF_000485575.1. Classification (NCBI taxonomy): domain Eukaryota; kingdom Metazoa; phylum Chordata; class Actinopteri; order Cyprinodontiformes; family Poeciliidae; genus Poecilia; species Poecilia formosa. The sequence goes on from NW_006799939.1 coordinate 3,388,922, forward strand.
AACACAAAAGAAGGATGATACATCATTCACTTCACTGACTGGCTATAATAAAAACATATTTTCTCTTCTCTTTGCAACTGTATTGTCTAAACAAGGATAACCACCACAGATTCAGCCAATCAAGATCAAAACAGAACAGCAACACGCCACCGGCATGAATACATAAAGACGAAGCTGCAGTGATGAGAACAAACATCAGGCTTCACCTTAAAGATTCCCTGCAAGCCGTCCGGACTGGGATCCCTGGCCAGTATGCTCCTCAGAAGCTCCTGCAAAGCAGCCAGTGTGTCTCTGTACAAAACCTAGAGGGATGAGACAAGAGTGTTTTTATGTTTTATTTTAAAAATAAAACAAAGTGACTGAGACAGACCAATATCAACCCAAGCAGCACGTTTCATCTGCGAGTCACCTTTCTCTGCTTGGGGTCGAGGATCTCCTCGTCTTTAGTTTTCTCTGGAGTGTGTGTGTCGGGCGGCAGGGAGAGCACGCCGTTTACACACACCTTGAGCAAGTCAAAGCTCTCGTTCTCACTTAGCGGAGGGTCCAGGGACCTGAAGCACTCGCAGTTAAAGATTAAACTCTGGAAGAAAGCGAGCGCACACACCTGCGGGCCGATATGGCGACATTAGATCATGAAGGATCCGAAACTGCTGACAACGAAGAGAGATTGTGGGAGACAAAAATCTATGAATTTAGCTTTATTCTCCACCTCAGACATTTCAGTTTTATTTTCCTCCTTTGGCTCGTACAGAAGGGAGGAAATGATTACTGGTTTTAATAAACAACATGACAATAATATATTAATGTAATATAGTTACTATTAATGTTTCAGAGCAACATTACCATGAAAGCCGCATGGTGTGACACATTGTGTCAGTGGTGCAGATATGACCAGCACTGGGAATGCCCTTTGTTTTTTTCATTGCAGAATTACTGTAATAAAATCAGGATTTTACAAAAATATATATTTTTTTTTACCATATGGCAAAACAACAACAGCAACAGTTAATGCCATTTACACATCTAAAATGTAAAACAGCTTTTTGCTGTTTAACATTTTAGAAAATGTGGATCATCGTTCAATTGTATTTCTGCAACACGACACGGTAAACACAGAGAAATAAAGGATACATGAGGTTGGCACAGGTTGTCATCACCAGGGGGCGTACTGGAGTCTTTAACGAGTCAGACGGCTCTGACTTCATAAAATCCTGAGCCGTGAAATCAGAAGACAGGAATTAAAAAAAATAATAAAGGTAAATATTACAGTAATTTCAATGAAACTACAAGTTAGCTGGTAAATGGTAATAATACCGACCAGCATGACGGTGATGAGCTCCTGCTTGCGCGAGAAGATGTAGCCTTGTTTCTTCACACATCTGCTGATGGCTCTGGCTATGAGCCCAACGCTCTGGATCAAACTGAGCTTCATAGTCAGGTCCTGAACCAAGGCAAAGACCGACAAAAACAACAAGCAGAGGAATCATACACAACATCTACTCCAGCAGACTGATTTTTATTAATAGTGAACGCAACCGTAAGAGCAAAGCACCCAGCAAAGCGATCACTTTAATCAATCCAAAAATGCTGTTGTAGATTGATCCTCCATGCCCAAAGATGGAGAGAAATCTGAAATCATCATTGCAGAATTAGAAGTGATTTCTAAAAACAGCAGATCAATTGCAGGCTCCCCGTCTAAAATAAAATAATTTTAAAAAAAAGCATCGGATGAGCCTAAAGCCTCGGAGAAATGAAGAGTTAAGAAATCACAAGAGCATTTCACACTGAGGGTGAGTCACTGATGAGTAATTTAAGAGCAGTCCACCTTTAAGCAACTACCAAGACAAAAAAGAAAGAGCAGGGTCAAGGAAGAAATGTAGATATTTATGAAATGAGGTTGAGAATGGCATGAGATATGATGAGAGATGTGAGGAATGTAGGCTTCTATTGAAGCAATAATAAATGTAAAAAAAAAAATACATATGTAAACTTAAACAATATATTGCAGTTTGAATTGCCGATATGGCTTTGACTGCGTTTAGCTCCAATCGTAAGATTACCGTTTGTAAACATCGTCTTATTAGAGCTTATTGTCACAACAGATCACAGTTACTATCATGATTTTAAAAAATAAAATGTTCAAAGTGATGATTAATGATACAATAACTGGCTATTTCCTTTGTACATGATCTAAAGTGGAGACAGGGTATTTTCTAAATTGAATTTAGTTACATTTTAGTAACAATGAAGACCTTCGTCACTCTACTGACACCTGGTGTCAAAAAATAAATAAATAGATGTACATAAAGTGATATGAATGCATGCCTCTAATTATCATCAGGTCTATACCCAACCACTGTTTAGTTAATCAATAATTAATCATTTGTTTACTGTGGACCTTTCACAAATATTAAAGCAAGGTCAGCAAAAGCTTAAAGGAAATGCGATTGTTTCATTAAGATCAAGCTGACTTTAGAGCTGTCAGGCAAGGATTTAGCAAAATTACCCGGAGAGGAAAACTCAGAGGAGCAAGATGAAACAAACAGAAGAAACAAAACAAAACCCTTTAACCCTGTAACTATACCTTTGTCTCTACTTTAATCCCAAGAACCTGCATAAAAAGAGGTGACAACGTAATAAGGTCATGTACAAATTCTCAATAAATTCTATGCTTTTTAGGCTGAAAGGTGACATGATCAGAAATAACCCAAAGTGTGACGGGATAATAGCACAAAAAAACAAACCGTTACTACCTTTATAAACTGTTCATGACATCTTATGCTGAATAAACATACAACTAGAGAAGGATTAAATGAATGATGGCATGCCTAGTCTTGAAATATCCGTCTAATCAGAAGCTAAATGTTGATCTGAATCATATAATGATGCTGGTCAGATGTTGCAGGCCAGCTCCAGGATTTTTTCCCTTTTTTTTTTGCAATGAATGCAAAACTGGTCACTAAATGTGTCCTGCATTTATTACAAGCACGTTACAAAATTATGTATAAACATAAATCTTTATCTAAACAACCAGCATCTTGCTGTGAACAGTCACTTCAGTTCAGCAGCACAGAAGTGACCTGCAGTACTTCCCACAACAAAGAGGAGCTTAGACAAAGCCACTGTTCACTGATAATAAATACTACTGTCATCACAGGGAGGAACTTATCCGAATTATCTGCTGGTTTCGTAATCGCTGCCTCTTTCTCCCAGCACGCTCCGTACCTTGGTGTTGAAGTGTTTACTGATGCAGCGTAAGATGTCCTGATCGATGCGGCTGAGAATCTTCTCCGGAGGCGCGTTCAGCGCCACGTGGCCGTAGCACAGGATTAATGTGCTCTTCACCTTCTCCACCTCAACTTCATTACGCTCCTGTGGCAAGAGAGCGGACGGTAAAACTCTTTGCAGGAACCCGGACAAAACGTTTCCCATTTGAGGGGGTTTCACGGTTTGTACTTTGAGCAGGTTGAAGATGCTCGGCGACTTTTTGAAAGCGTCCGATTTGCCAAACTCATCAAGCTTGGCCAATGTTCCCTCTAAATGGCTGTTGGCACACAGACCGACGCCCATCGCCACCCCCTGAGGATGGAAAGTTAAAAGTTAGACTGATGTAAAGCAGAAATTAATGATGGATATAACCTGTTTTGTGTTTCATTTACCTCTCTTTCAATTGCGTCATTGTGTCGCGCTGCGAGGAGGACTTCCTGTAGCTGCTTCTTCACAACCTCCTTATTGAAACACTGCTGGAGAGTCACTCCGATGCATCGGTACAGGAAGCTCTACGAGAGAAGGAAGGGATTTGTTTTCTGCTCTTTATTAGACAGTTTTACATCCCTTATAAATGTTGAGTTTGCACAATCATAGATGTCAACATATTTTGCACCACACCCTGTAAAATACAAATATGCAATCTTAACAAGTCTTTCATAAACATTTAGGTTATAGAACTTCAATACTTTGTCTAGTGACCCTTTAATATCCTTTTACAAATTATGTAGTGAGTTCAGAGACTTTATTGGAAATCTTATAAAGCCTTAGCTTTTGACTTTTATAACACGTTTACTGTGTGGCATGTCAGTAGCTTCTCCAAAACGGGAAGTTAACAAACCCCCAGACTCAAACAGGGTATCTGTAGATTACAGCAAGTCAACTTTAAGGCTTTTTAAGACTTTTAATGACACCTTGAATGATATTTAAGACAGAAAAAGCAAAAGAGGGGACAATCAGGCGAACTTGCATTACAATCAAGTATAGCAAAAACTGTGAACTCGGTGTTGGGCCCACAATAAGGATGAAAAAGCTAGCTAGCCAGCTGGCTAGCAAGGGTACATTAGCAGGAAGTTACCCTGGAGTCACAGAATGCAATGAAGATGTTTGTGTGCAACTCAAACTTTTTTGTCTGACAGAAAAGTTGTGAGAGAGAGAGAAAAAAAAAAAGACATTAAATTATCCAGCCACGATAAAATTTAACACCAACTTATATTTCAAGGCCTTAATTTTAGACACATGAAAATAAAGCTTATTACACACACAATACCTTCTCCTCCAGGGCGTTGTTGTATGTCGAGAGGTATCTTGTTGCTTCAGCAGCAAACTGACAAACCCACTTGTCATCTTCAATCGACGTCAGGGTTTGAGACAAGAGCTGGGGGCAATTTCAGACAGCTAAATATCGATTCTGCTAACATCTAGTCACACACAAAAGGCTAATAGTTATTGGCAGAAGTTCACATTATTGACAATAAAAACCCACCTCAAGTAGCTTCTCATCCCACTTCTTCTTATCCAGACTCTCTGCTGTTGACTCTGATAATAACAATAACACAAGGCAGGTAAAGTGTGATCAGACAAAATGAAAACCTGCACACTTTACTACAATCTAATCAAATGAATAAAGAAACAGTTTCCGCACCCTCTAGCAGCGAAAGCAGAGGAGGAATTTCCTTCTCCCAGACCGTTTCCGTTTTGGGGTGAATGTTGATGCTGAGGATCTGTAGGAGCGAGAGCGACGGCGGTCCATGGCCTCTGCTATTAAAAGGAAACGCTGCGTTGACCTAGAACACAGTGACACCGTTCTGTAAAAATAGTTTCAAAACATCTATAGTTGGAGGCCTAAACAGGCTAGGAGAAAAAAAAATAAATCAGATATCACATAGAAGGAAGTCATGGTATCCTGCAGAATGTAACCAAGACTTAGTCAGAAAGACAAATATGTACCGCAATTAATTTTCCCCCATTCAATCACAATCTGTTCCTGATACTTAATAATTAGTTTTCTACAGCCTCTATTTTACACTCTACATGCCGAGAAGAAACATATGCAAATCCTTCTTTTAGCATATGAGCTTATGGCTCATTTGTAATGTGCAAATTGACTTACCAGCAGTCTGATCATTAGAGTTTGAGGAGATGGGAGATTAACTGGTGGCGAGGAGAAAAAGAGAAGAATGTGTGAACGTGAAATTCATCAGAAGAACAAGACAAACTGTCAGAAACACTTTTTTCTGTTTGAAGATTTACTTCCAATACTTATTAGAATTTGTTATTTTTTTTGCACATTTTACACCTACACCAAATGAGCAGAGAAAATGTATTTCACAGCACCGATATCAAAGTATATCAAGAAATTATAGCCTGAAAATTGCAAAGATTTTCCTCAGCAAAAGTTAATAATCTGTTTTTTTTTCAAAATGACTAGAAATAAATATTAAAGATAGGACAAATGTAAATATCAACATTGTTTTAGAAGCAGAAAAGCAACAATAATTGTTGCTTTTCTGATTAAATAACAGCACACATTCGTCACGATGTCAGAGGGTGATAACAGTGTAATTTGTTTTACTGATCAGTAAAAGCAGCATACTAACCCTCCTGTGTAAAATCAATCTTAAAGCTGGGCTCCTGGTTGCTTTTTTTCTTGTTCCCCAACACGATGAGACTCTTGCAGAGGGGAGTCGTGGCATTGCTGAACTGTGAAGGCGTCAGGTAGTACAGCAGCTTGGGCCAAAGCACCTTCAAACAAAAAAAAAAAAAAAAAAAAAAAAAGTAAATTCATGGTAGGAATATCAGCATTCATTATCCATGAACAGATCAGACAGAGACATTTAGACATTTACGTCAGCGAGGCGGCCGACGGTGGTGGTGAGGAGATGGAGGGTGCTGTCACACATCGTCCTTAGTGCCTCATTGGTCACCTCCTCTGGATCGCTGGTTGCTCTTTGGTGGGACTTTGGGACACACAGAGGAGCAAATATTCATAGGAATACATTTTACTTTCATAAAAAGTGCAAAAAGATATAAAAGAACCAACTTTTGTCTAGACATTGTTAATTAGTTAGCTTTAAGAGTCATTAAACAACTTTAATCTTAGCAGGACCATTGAGCTGATTAGGTACATTTTTATCTCCTGCCATCTGCAGATCTCATATATGCAGCACTAATGATTTTGTTGCTTTATTTTACTGCGAGTGTCTGCTTGTAAATCTGCCGTCTTCGTTTTTGTGCCAAATCAGCTTTGGTGGAACATGATCCATCACACAATTTTTTACATTAATTTTTTAGTCGGATCCATTAAATTCCACTCAAAACAAAAGTGGAAAGCTGGAACAGATGTTTCAAGTTTTTTTTTTTTTTTACCTGGTATGTGTCGTGCAGAGCACAGTTTTGAACTATGAATCGGACCAGTAATTCCCCTCCCTCCAATTCCAGGTACCCATGATGGGCCATGGCGCTGATCACCTGGACCACACGCTTCTTCACCTGCAAAACAGACAAATCCAGATGCTCAGATACAAGGCAATATGCAGCAATGGAAATACTGTTTATCATTGTCAAAATTTCAAACTTTTCCCACCTTCTGGCCTTTTTGAAAAATGTAAGGACAAAAGTTCATTCTGAACTGAATATTTCTACAATCATCATTGATAGACTGATCTCTATCCATCCATATCTGAGAGTTTATATGGAGTTTTATCTTCCATATTAAGAAAAGTTTTAAAGCAGTGTGATTGGCGCAAATTAGATCTTAGATGTTTGTTGTGCCAACTGTGAAAACGGAAATAGTCTACAAAATATTTTCCATACTTAGGCACACATGGAAAATACTTCAAACTCCATATTTTTCCATCAAGAACCCTGACCAAAAGAAAAAAGGACAGGCTGTCCCCCAGAATAAAATGAATCTCTCTTTGCACCGTTATGATGTTACCTTGTTGCTGTGGTCTGCCATCGGCTGTCTAATGCTGGCCAGAATCAGAAGCTTTTTGCTCTCCATTGTAGAAGCTGCAACACGCATGCACATAAGAGGTGAACGTATTCATAAAAGCCATGTTAAAAAAAATGAAATTTGTGGCGTGTGGTTGTAGCATTTTCCTTACAGGAGGAGTTTATGAGGTGACGAAGCACAGCCAGGGAGCCCATCCTGCTGCGCTCGTTGCTATTCTCCAACCTCTGCAGAACGTACATGACCAGCCGGTCGGGAAAAGAGTTGGCTAGTGGGAGAGGAGCAAGCAAAGGAATAAAACAGCGAGATGGACAAAGTTGACAAAAAAAGTACAGATATTAATAAAATAAATAACTAAATAGAAATAGTTCAAGCCAGAAAAAAACAAGCAAGTAAGTGAAATGGGAGAAGTTGTGGAGCAACTTTCACAGTTAACGAGATTATGTGGAGGAGACAGAGCCAACACACTAATGCATGATCTCATTACTGCACTTGTGACTCCGTAGAGCTACATCCGATAGATCAGCCGGTTGGATGGGGTTTAAACTTTGCCATATAGACACTGTAATCACCCTTCACATTTTAATACATATATAGAAATAAAAACAGAACCAGTACCGAGCAAGCTGAAGCAACGCAAGACTTCGTTGTGGTTCTTGACAGTAGGAGGGTCGCTGTAATCGACAGGAGCAGAAACCTGCAGGAGACGAAGGAAAAGGTACACGAGATCACAACTAATTTAATGCAAACGGATGTACTTAAAGATGTACTAATTTTACATTCAATTGTTTTGTAAAGTGCCTATACCAATCACAACCCATTCTGATTTTTCTTTAAGAATTATAATAAAAGAAGAATTTGGAGCTTTTATTCCAGCCGTCCTGCTGTGAAAGTTCACTTATTTTTTAAATTAGCAAGGAGGCTTCGCTTAGAGTGAGACAGTAATAATGACTGTCGTGTCCTATTACATTATATAAGAAAACAGATTATACATTTTTTTTTTCTGTTTTAAGTCTTAATCTCTCTTATAGCCTCAACTAACTAAGAACTAAGTTGTGTTTTTGAGGACGTGTTTCAGAAAAGTCCTTTTAAATATCTTGTTATATTTCAATGCATAATTTGACTTCATCTTAAAACACAACCTTCAAGTCTGTGTCGCTTATTAATAACCTGCATATCGTAAAGTATTGTCATCATAACCCAGAGCTCATATATGGTTCAGGCACTGATCTGACAAAGATTTGATTATTGAGTTACAAAACCAGGTAATAAAGCTACAAATTCAATGACAAATTATCTCTTCAATGATAATGTGAACAAGAAAGCCGTGACATACCAATCACACTTCTCTATGCTGTGTCCATTTTTTTAACTTCTGGTCAAACAACTTTGCTTTGTTGACAAAAGGCAAAAAAAAAAAAAAGAAGAAAAGGCACTTTTACAATGTTTACAGATTTTCTGCACATCCATTCAGTCATTTGTGGTAAATTTCTGCAATAACAAGCATTATTCAAGTGCTGTCAAAGTCCATGAAACCACATGACTATGACTACAGTGACACGACATGTGATGCAACTAAAGGCAACGACCAGGATCACTCAAATTGGAGTCGCGGCGCCTAACCTGGCGTTGACGTGTCTTTACCTGCTGATGCAGAGTCAAGAGGAGCCCGTCCAGCTGCGTCTCCAGGACTCTGCTGCCCATGTTGACCGACGCTTCCAGGACTTGGCACAAGCTCTGTTCGGACCAAAGGGAAGACTCTTAGCTTCAAGCTAAACTTGTTGCAGTCAACAACCTGACTGTTTCGGAGCGTTTGCGCCCACCTTACTGATGACGTAGTGCTCGGTGTTTTTCTTGTACAGGGACACGATGGTGGGGATGATTCTGGGCAGCTGCTCCTCCAGTTTGTCACTGGCCATCAGGTGACACATGGAGCCCACCGCCTCACCCACTGTCAGCCTCAGCTGGAGGACACACAAAGACAGGCAGGATACGAGGTGACAGATGAGACGGACTGCACATTCGCCGCTCCGCAAGGGAGGAAATCAGAAGAGACTACCAGCATACCAGCTAACTTTATTTACAAGTTAAATAAAGCAAATGAAAAATCACGGTAGCACTGGGACACGTCTTCAAGTCACCAGTTAAAAAAAAAAAAAATCTACTGACCGAAAAAAACCTAATAAGTTATAAAGAAAAGAGAAAACTTGCGTCACTCTGTGAGCATCTGGTCGACTGTCAGGAAGTCTCTAAATGGAACCAACATCGACTTCAATTAAGGAGAACAGTGGAGGGGCTGTTACTCAGCAGCACTCATTAATGCAGACTCATTACAAACAGAGGACTCTTGTGTTTCTTTGGGACTTTTACTTTACTACAGGATAAAAATCGTCCTAATTACACCCCAAATATACGTTATGCTACCTATAGGTTGTGTTTGTAGGCTGATGTATTTTATGTCATTTTGTTCAACTGTCTGAATTGATCTGGAGTATCCTTTACCTTGGGCTCCCTGCTTTGTAACCAGTTATTGAAGAGAATGTCAAAAGCTGCGTAGATTTCACCGGAGAATGTGTCTTTTCTGACTGTGGGATCTGGAGCTTTGTCCAGGTTGGCCAGGTACTCCAGGATGCTGTCACTGAAATGACACAGCGCTGCCAGGAGAGCATGAGGAGGAAAACAGCAGGAGAGAGAGCGACAAGCATGAACAGAGCAGGAGGAGGAGGAAACGCTGAAGGTGTCACTTTGTGTTCCATCGTTATTATACAGAACATCAGAGAACAAATGTTTGAAGTTCTTAGTCAGTTCTTTTAAGATGAGACGTGAACTGAATGGTGGGAGGTTCTTACCGGATGAAAATACCCACTTCATGTTGTCCTGTTTGGCCATGGCCAGCATTGGCAACATGGTTCCCAAGATGGCATTCAGGAATGGCACCATCCCATAAACTAGAAAATAGAAATATTGAGAAATTAAAAGAATAAAACCACTGAAAATAATCTTTTTTACAGCACTGGAATGAGTCCTATTTGGGACTTTGCAAGAAAGCTTTTGGAGGAAACAACAAAGACTTCCTACGAGTTCCTCATGATACAATCTTTTATAATATGTTTAATAGCATTCAGACATTTCCTTTTCCATGGCAGGATAATCTCTCAGAGGTGTAGGAACGTTTGAGTGAGTCTTCTTGTCAGTGGAACCGACTCATTCTAGTAAAAAACCAAACGGTGGGAACGTTTCTGGGCAGGTTAAACAGGTTCCTGTTCTTCTCCTAACAGTCACTCACTGCTTTCCTGCCAGAGCTGTGACTTCCTGGTCAGTGGCTGGCGAGTTGGCTCACGTGAGCCACTCTGTGGTGGTTACCTCATCGGAGACTGAAATGTTTCTTCCCCCTTTCATGTGTCTCACCGTTTGAGTCAGAGAGGTTGGCCAGTGTTTGAACCACAAAGAAGTGAGGTAGGAAGCCTGGCTGGAACTTGCTCAGTATCTCCTCCATGATGTCGTTGATGTGTTTGTTCCCCACGGCAACCAAGATGTTACTGGCCGCCTGCTGCCAGTCAGGAACGACATCCTTAGGCAACCAAGAGGGCGCGATGAGAGCAAAACATTATTATCAGTGGATGTTATTTATTTTGTGTAAATAAAAATAAAGGAGCAGCCATTTCACCTTGGATCTGGTCATTTCCTCTGAAGCGAGGGAGATGATGCTTTTTATTCGGGGAGCACTGATCTCCTCTATCCTGCAGCCAACAATCAGCTCAATGGTCTGAAGAACCACGACTCTGTGACTCACTACCAGCTGCAAGAGGAAAACCAAGGGAGAGCAGATTATGAGGAAGGCATAAAAATATGTGAAGATTCCAAGAAATACATTTGCAATACAGAGTGTGTCGCGTAAAATGCCTTCCTCTGCTTTGCGTGTTGCACCAAGCATGTCGTCTAAAACTTCCTGATTGCAATGTGTCACAGTGAACCAAAGATGGCGAGATCGATAGCTGTGGTGGTGTGATAAGATGGATCGCTATTATACAGTCATGAGCTGAGTCAGAGCCCTGGACTAATGTAAAAATAAGCTGAATCTATTGACGTTCCATATTTGAACCTCAAACATTACGTTTCAACTTGATGTGTTCAGTTGTGCTAGAAACAAAAGGCTGAATTAAAACCTGCGGACCAATAAAATGACACGTTATATCAAATCACGTCTATTCTTCACTCTATAGTTTATCTTTTGATGCTGTTTTCAAGATTACACAGTGAAACCTCTGGTGCTTCTGAAGCAGCTTTGACACAGTTTCATTTCCTCATTTATATGTCACCAGGTGTCTCAAAGCAAACATCAGCAACAACCAATTTGCAGAAGTTTAGATAATAAAAAAAAAAGAAACGTTTTAGAAGTTGTCCAGCTCCATCTCATTTAATTTACGCCTAATGATGGGACAAAATTTCAAGACAAACACTGAATATCCTGAAGTTTTACCTTGGGATGTTTCAGGAGGTAGTCCTGGCACATGGCCAGCACTCGGTCTGGCTGCTGTTTTCCCAGAGTCAACATAGACTTTCTGACCTGATCCTGGACCTCAGAGTCCTTATCATTGGCTGCATCTAGCAGAGCCAGTGTCACCTCTGCGGATTAAAAAAACAGCAGAAGAAACAAATATGTCAGGCGGACTTGTACTTACATGTAAATGAGAACGGAAAACTTAAGTCAGAACATTTCGATTTAAAACGTTGTGACAAAGAAAGACTTTAGCATAAAAAAAAAACGTACGTTCTACGTCTGTGTCATCCATGGTAGCCGTCAAGAAGACAGGCTTCCTGAAACCAGTGAGCGAAGCTGGACACTTTCTGCTGGGGACAGACGAGCAGAGGCTCCCTGGAGCTGAGAAACAAAATGCAAACTACCATTAATACAGGGAGAGATTGTTGGCAAGAATTACAGCTCCATCAATCAGTTTATTCCAGACTACCACCAGATTTCTGGTTTTCCTTGTTCATTCTAGTTTTTACTCCAATGGATTACAGCACAAAAGAGAAAAAACAAATCTGCTGTACCTTTTTTCATAAAGAGAGTTGTTCTGAATCAAACAGAAATAAAAGGAATCAAAAGATCATCTTCGTACATGCATCGGACCGCTTCCCTAACCTTGCTTCTATGAAATGCAAAAAGCGCTTTTAAATATATTCAGTAGGTTGATGCTTTCACTGACTTTGAATGGAGGAAGTTCATGTCACCAATCGGAACAGAACAAGAGAAAACTAACCAATTCTGATCTCTGGTTTATAAATATGTGGCTGCCAACCTCATAAAGATGCATCAAACATCCCTTTTCACATTAAAAACGGGTTTGTAGCTTTCTAAAGTTTTATATAAACAACAGATTTCCTAACGCTTGAGCACATAGTTATTTTTTTAAATTAGTTTGCAAAACTGGAAAAGACAGCAGCAAATAAGTAATGTCTTATTAGTTGTGCTAAGATGCATGTAAACCAAGTTATTACTGAAGCGGACAGGCAAACTGTGCAGCTTCTACTGATTAGAGCTCACACAGCAGGTAATGCTTCCATACGACAAACCTGCGTGACAGCTTACACACACTTTAAATACTGAACAATGAGTGGAAACGGCCATTACAGTTTAACTGTATTTATCTAGAAAACAAAAAAATCGCAGATATCACACGAGTTTTCTCCCAAAATCCATTCAAAGTCCCTATAAATTAAGACAAGCAGCTCCGATATAGTTGCTGGAGCGCAAACACTATATGACATTAAAAGACAAACATACTCTGCACTCCTATGTCAGAAATATAGTATTTTGTGGTAAAAAAAAAATGTTGTTAAAGAGACAGTTTTAAATTAGTAGGACAGTAAAGGTGCTGCAGTAAACCCTCTGACAGGTTAGCACACTAGCCTAGCAGCTGCTGCTACGGAAGAGAAGCTAGCCGTTTCCTCAAAGGAGGAGGACAACCAGAGACAATGAGGCTAATTTACACAGAACCCACTCACCGAGAGAGCGTCCCCAAAGCGAATCACGTCCTGACACAAGGTCAAATCTTTGTCTTGGCTTGACAGACAGGCAACGGGACCGTCACGGTGTGCGTAACGAGTACGTGTTTGCAGGTGTAAACACGCCTGGTCATGTGCTTCTTGTCAGCAGGAAAGCAGGAGGCTGACCGGGGGGCGTTCCCTCCACCCAGCACTAAGACACATAAAGCTGCTGCTGCTGCTGCTTTCTGTGATGAAATGAATCATTCTTGTGAAATATAACATGTTACTGCATTTGTCTTTTATCAGAGAATAGTCCAGATGTATTAACAGCACTGCGTTAAAACCATCTGTTGTTATGAATACAGATTAGCTGTTCCAATTCTTTTTTCTTTATTTGTTTTTGTGGCTGCATATTTAATATTGGGAAATAAATAGAACAATTGTGAAAAATACGCTTGAAAATATTAAAAACAACTGTCCTCTTGTTTTTCTCCTATTCAAACTTTAACTTATTGGAAATAAAATATATATATATATATATTCTGACAGAGCAAAGATACTAAAAGTCATTCAAGACAAAAGCTGGATGTAAACCTATTTAAACCAGAAACAGTGATTGCTACATCATTTTTCAATGAGTCATTTAACTGTTTGACTCAGCTGAACAAAATCCACTCCCTCCAAGGCAAACACTCTCAAGATCTTAAAACAAACACTGGACAAAGAGCTTTAAAGATTCTGTCATCCTCAATGTCTGTTGAATGACGGTGCAGCAATTTGAAATCATTTGACAATTGTGCAACATCACATGCAAACTACAGCATGACAGGAAATCTGGATCAGCCTCGATAGGCTCTCATTTCCCTCTTTAATTTTTAGTCACTAATATTCGGCTTAAAGAAATGTTGATCTTAAAAATGCTCAAAACAAACTGCCAATTGTCACATAAGTACGAACAACAGTCAAAACCCGTACCCCCCACAAGTAGACGGAGTTCCCTCTTCACTGGAGGGAACCCCAACATACAGGCATCAAGATGGGAGGCAAAAAGTATGCCCACTCCTTCTCTGCGCCTCTCACCGTGGTCAACTCAAAAGAACGTGATCCAGAGTCCTCAGGCTCCACTTCCTCAGTGGAAGATGCGGTGGTGGGATTGAGGAGGTCTTCGAAGTACTCTGCCCAAGTCATTCTCCATGGCCTCTGTGACTTTCTTCCATGCCCAAGTTTTTGCTTTAGCGACCACCTGAGCTGCATGTCGCTTGGACTGCCAGTAGCCATCAGCTGCTTCCAGGGTCCCACAGACCAAAAAGACCTGATAGCTCTCTATTTTCAGCTTGACAGCATCCATTACTTCTGACAGCTGCCCACCAGCTGATTCTAGGGTTGCTCCTAAAACAGGTACTGACAACCTTGTGGCCACAACTCTGATAAGTCAATGGAGGTGGGGAACGTGGCCGACTCTGTTTAGTTTGCGTTTACACACAACCATTACCCTCTTACGTTTTGTTACTGCAGAAGAAGTTGCAATAGAATGATAACATTTATTGGCTAGTCAACCCACATCTTTGTGCACTAAATGTGATTCCTGAATCATAGCAGGGCTCTTTTTTTTTTTTGCAGAGAAACTCTAATACAGTGGTGCTTTTGTGAAGTATGTTATGACCTCGGCATTGATTGAGATTAGATTAAGAACCGTCATATGGTGAAAAATATGATAAAATTAAAAATGAGTTAACACACCAGTAAAAAGGGAGACGATTGGATCCGCTAACATAAGAATAATAAAAAAAATATCCTCGAACTTAGGAAGAAAAAACTATTAACAGACAGAAACATCCAAAAACAAAGAGAACAAAGGAAGGTGAAGAGATGTAGAACTGTCAAACCTTCCTGAAAAATCCACATCTGGCAAAAAAAAAAAACAAAAAAAAAAACTCAAGAAACTGAGGGCCTGCAACAACAGCACCATCAAAAACTACTTAAACCAAAACACAACATAGCCAGTTGGCCACATTCTTGAATATTTAGATATCTGTGTGACCCCCACAAAGTATGATCTCATACTTTGTGACCAAAGTATGTGGTCACAAAGTATGACCACTAAAATCACAACTAATTGTGATTTTAGTTTCAGATTTTACCTTGTTTGGAAATTTTTGAAGCAATGTCATGCAGCAGCACAAATGCCCCGCTAGATGGCAGAAGGGGGACATTATGGGACTGACGGTGCAACATTTCTGTGTTGAAAAAGCTACCCTCCATTCAGATGAGAGCTACCAGCGCAACAACACCGTGGGGCTCACTTATTTCTCCTGTTAAAACAGGTTAGTTCCGTGCTAAGCAGAAAGCCGATACGTAATGAACATGATTGTTAACATTATTGAGGTATGTTTGGGACATCTTATGCTGGGATAAATATGATAAAATGTTGAATCTGAATGTCAGCATGAGGCACGCGCGTGTTAGCTTAAGGCAGTGGTTCCCAAACTTTTTCACCTGCCCCCCCTCAGTGGTTTCCAAACATTTTCTGGGCCCCCCTATGGATTACTTATAGCTGCCTTTTTGAACAATGTTAGTGGGTGGGGGAATCGACTTTTTGGGGGGCAAAATGAATGTACGTAGCCGAACATAGACAACATCAAGCTTGTTAAGCTTAAGGTGATGTGATATTATGATATTAGCTAGTCATCTTTTAGCTACCATTACCTGCATCCAACAGCTTTACTCAACTCAGTCGGTTAGTTTGGGGGAAAAACTGAAAAGTTATTTGCGTTTTGCTGCCATGATTCTAACACAAACCTGCGTAGCTCTACACAGCATCAGCAGGCCTCCTTCACTGCCGCACAGGTGTAAACCCAGCGCAGTCGTCGTCGTCGTCGTCTTCTTCTTGTTTTATGGCGGTTGGCAAACAACTTATATAGGTGCATTACCGCTACCTTCCAGACTGGAGTATAGATTAGATGTCCTACCACTATAATCTTCCCATAATACCCGACTTCCTAAGAAAACTAAAAATGCTGTTAAATACTACATCCTCAGACGATTTTTGCAGCAATTTTTTGGGGGCTGGGGGCTCTAGTGGCCTTTATTCAAAAGTTAATTGACAGGAAAGTAGGTAATGAGAGAAGGGGGAAGACATGCAGCAAAGGTCGCCAAGGCCAGGAAACGAACCTGCGACAGCTGCATGGAGGACTAAGGCCTCCATATGTGGGTTGTGCTTAACCCCTGCACCACCACAGCACAACCATGCAGCAAATTTTTAATATCTAATTTATTTTTATTTCTATTTAACTCATTAACACCTTTCTTTCCCGACTATACTTATTACATTCTAGAAAAATATGCGGCACTGTTTCTGACTCTCCACAATAACTACACAAACCTGTACTATGTTTATTAATTATTTTCAAAGTACTATCAAACCTTAAACTGGATATAACATCCTTTTCTTTTTTATTCCTATTATTACCTTCCCTACATTCCCCTACTTTTTTTGAATGCTATAATAAAATCTTGCCTTTTCTTCTCTATCTCATAGTTCCTGCCATTTCTTTTTAATATATAATTTACTTATACTCTTGACCTCATTTTTGCTTATTTTGATATTAACCTCAACATTATCCCTTTTTGCTGCACTCTTAGCAAATTTATCCGCCAACTCATTTCCTACTATTCCAATATGAGCAGGAATCCAAATTAACTTAACCCAGGATTCATATTTTTTAATTCTAAAAATTGATTGATTAATATCCAATATATCTTGTCTTGTTTCTGAATTCTGTTCTAAAATACTTATTAATGCACTACTTGAATCTGAACAAATCAATATTTCCTTCTTTCTCGTTTCCTCACTCCATTCTAGAGCCATTAATATAGCCATTAGCTCACCCGTGTAAACTGTCAATCTATCTGTTACTCTTATTTTTCATAATATTTAAGTCCGGAATTATAAATGCTATTCCAATTTTATCATTTAACAATTTAGAAGCATCTGTATATACTTGTAAATACTCCAGCATATTCTTTATTTATATACCTTTCCACCTCTTTTTTTTCTGTTTGTCTGCCTTTTTCCAATAAGCTTAAATCAACTTCAGCTTTTCCACTTAACCAAGGTGGAGTGTCAGGAATACTCACCACATCCACTCTGGATGACCTAAAAAATAATTTTTAATATCCCAGAAACTAAAGCTGCACAAACAAAAATTTTAACGGCACAAATGGAGCACTAACGAAGTAGCCCACTTTGGTTTGTTTTGGAGCAAGATAGGGGGATGGTGAACTCTGGATGACCTAAAATATAATTTTTAATATCCCAGAAACTAAAGCTGCAGAAACAAAAAATTTAACGGCACAAACCTGCACAGACGGAGCACTAACCACTCAGACTATTTGCTGGATTTTTCGGTGTGGGTGCGGTGTCAGCTTCACACAGCTGCTATAACCTATTGATTCTTTGCCATGTTATTTGAAATATTTCAACATATTTAACTAACAAGATTTTTTATAATTTTGCTAAACAGATGCCAAAGAAGTCATTGGTTCCCCAAAAAGCTGTAATTGAAGTTCTCTGTGCTTCAAAAAACACAGTCATACGAAATGGCAACATTGCAACTCCAAGTGATGGGATATGGGGGAAAGCTCAGTAAAAAACTTGGCGAAAAGCTAACACCAAAAGCCCTTTTCACATTTGTCAAATTAAACAGACACAATATCTGGGCTACTCTTGACTGTAATAATGAAAAGAACATGACAGAGACAGACAGCGGTGATTAAGACGCTCCTTTTGACCAAATCATGACTCCTTTACAAAACAAAGGCAATACGGCTTTTAATGTGGAGCTCCCATTTGAACAGTGGATGCATATGATTCCAGAGGGAGTCGCATACAAAAAGGATATGTTTAAAAAAAAAAAAAAGGGCATACACCATTTCGAAGAGAGGCACATGTACTCATATTGTGAACCAGGGAAAATGGAATGAAATTAAGTTCTTGCATTTTTACATTAAAAAGAGCCAAGGTGTACCCCAACCAGGTGTCGTCTTTCATAAAAATAAGATGTTTCTGTAAAGAGTGCAAGGGTCAACTGTACATTACATGTGAAAAGGAACCAGACATGCAGTGCCCAATGGTGCTGTGGTGTGTGATGGCAAACACGGACAAATCCCTGCACACAGGGTTTTCAAAGGTTTTGGAGCACAGTGTATTTTCATTGTCTGGAAGATTGTGTGCAGAAGTCAAAAAAAAAAAACTTTGTGAAGGTAGATTGCAGCTACATGTGTGGAGAGCGTCACAGGCAGAAAAACCGATGGACTGAGCCACGTCATCTACCAAATGTAGCAACTATACGTAAAGCCAAACAAGAACAACGTGCTTCGTTCAGTTGAATAATTTGATGGAAGAAAATAATGCGGGATGAAATCCATTGCTACGGGAACAGACTGAGAACAGAGGCATCGATTCGGCACAAGGTAAGTCAATGTGTGTGTGTTGATGTATGCGTTTGTATACAGAGTATTAAATAATTTTTAGGTAACTCAATTTTTTTATATATATATTACAATTATATAAAATACATTTAACATGCAGTCGGAGCAATACCGAGCATGGTAATTTAAGAACAGCCGAGGGCAGCAACGCTTAAGCCTGAAAATTATTTCATCTTTCTGTTCTACCAACAACGAGCAATACGATCCAAACCACACAGGTAGCCGGACAAATTAAAGACCAAAACCTTCCCTTTCTAGCCGTATTAGTGTCACCGCTCTACATAAAAAAAAATCCCCACAGAACAAGTCAGCCTACGAATAGTAAAGAAGGGCTTATTTCCTGAATCCTAAAAATATGACTGTTATGGCCCTGGGCCTTGTGGGCTGGGTTGCAGGTGCCTTTGTCTGTTTTTGTGCTCCTCCCCTTTGCAGGTGTTGCTGGTCCGTTTGATTTGGAGCACAAGAGTATTTAAGCCTGGCTGTCTCCACCTTCTGGGTCGCCTTTGGTGTCCACTGCTGCTTGACTCTTGCGGTGCTCTGTTGCCAGGCCTCACCTCCCCTCCTTTTGCACATTTGAGTTTGTTTTTGCACCTCAACACTTCCATATGCACTCATAAAACACATCCAAGCATTTGCATTACACCACTGATACTGACATCCACAATCCATTGTTGTTTTTGTTAATAAATATTCCTTTTGCACTTCAACCACTGCATGGTGTCCTGTTTTTGTTATGACCTTGAGCCAGTTGTAACGATGACATTGTACCTTTGCTATTTGTTTCATAATTATAATCCATGTTCGTGTGAATTTTTCCACTTGTTTGCTATAAACTTTTATTTGCATTATACAGACGTAAGTACTCTTTTTGCTTTTTTTTTTTCTCTGAAATTCTGCTTAGAAAAATGAGGCTATGAAGTTACTTTTAACCCTTCTGCTTTTTATTATTAAAATGGTAAATTTAGGTTTGCTTGGACTTTTATAAACTAATACCTCTAATATGTATCATTTTTTTGTATTAATGTTGGTACAGATAATAGGCAAACCCTGTACTGCGTTTGATAGTAGTTTAAATTAATTTCAGCTCCAGACTTTCAAAAGAATATTCAGATTTTAACATTCACTTTCTAAGTAGTAAATATTTCAGTTTACTCAGTTACTTCAGTGTTGCTACACCTCTGAAATATTTTTTTGCAGTTTCTTTTATTGTGATACAGGAACTGTTTCACTTAAACATTTAATTTCCTGAGATATTGTCAATTTATTTTCAAGCAAAACTCAAAAAGAGTTTAGGGTTTATTAGGTTTTTGGATTACATTGTGTGACTAAATATGAACACTCTTTTTGTTGTTTTTAATTTTTCACGTTTGCATCGTAACACCTTGTGATGTGTTTCTGAGCCATGATTGAGCCACTCTACCAATTACCTTTCCTTATGATCCAAGCACCTTTTTCCCCTTTTCTCAGTGTTTACATTATATCAAGTATTTGCATTCATTGCAGATTCAAGGGGGATATTAAAATGCTTAAAAACACTTTTAAGTAATACCAGCAAGAAAATGTGAGTATTAAGTAATATGCCGTTAGTCATGTAATTCAATATACTGAATAAGGCTGGATGATATGACTTGAAATATATATTTTTTCATACCAGATTTGATTTTAATCGATTCCTCCCGTCCTCAATTTCTATATAAAAATATTTCCACAAGTGCCTTTATTTCAATTATTACTTCTGTGTGTTGTATAAGGGAGCATTATGGTCAGGCTACAAGAATTTTTATTTACGGGAATGCAGTCATCATAACAGAATAAAGATGCAATTTTACAACAATGTCTTAAAATTACGAGAAATAAAGATTTAGATTGATCTGACGTAACCAGCTCAGTATGTGATTCTGACACATTTGTCAGTAACCAAGAGGATATGCATTGCCATTTCAATTGATCAGGTAAGTATTAAGGTAAAAATAAAAAATAGAGTAAATATAGAAAATGGAAACAGAGCTACAGATAGTAATACTTCCAATATAAAGAAAAGCAAAAAAGTTAATAGGAGACGAAAAAGTTGTTAGCAGCATTAGCTCAGCCGATGCCTCCGTTCAGGAAGTCACCAAACAGAACTCCTGTCCAACTTAAGCTATAATAAAGATGAAGAAATAAAACGGAAAGATAAAATAACAAATAATGCCAATTCAATAATTCAGATCTAATGTGTTCCAGATGCAAAAAAGTTCTGAAATTTATCATTGATATTTTACAAATCTCACAAATCAATTAGAAGTTTTCACAAATGTTTTATTTATTCTGCTATTAGTGCATTAGTGCAAAAATAATCTAGATGGGTTTGAAATGTCTGGGTGTTGTCGGTTTTAAAATACAACACATTAAAAATGCTCAAGTTAGTGAAAAAGTGTAATCGTTTAGCTATTTTCCAAATTAGAAGCTAACTTCAGCTTCTGGTCTACACGTGCTTACGGAACATCTTGGGAAGAATGGTGACATCTTTCTCTATCAACTCTCTGAATGGGCGTCCCTCAGTGGACTTCTGCACAGCCTGGACAACAGACTTGTAGATGCGAAAGGTGATGGTGACACAGAGCAGGGCAAGCAGCATGTAGGAAACCACGCTGATGACGCTGACGGCTGCCAGAGAGAGCAGCAGAGGCAGGGACAGGCCAAACACCACACCCGACTTCTTGGGATATCACCAGTGGATCAGGTCATTAATGAGCTTCCTCAAACTTTTCTTCGCCAATGTAACAAAAGAAATATTATTTAAAACCAAAAACAACAAAAAGTCTATCTGACGGAGTTGACACATCATGGTTGTGATGATGTGTGGATCATGGATGCATTTACATCCATGCTGAATATTCTGAAGAAGAATATCTTCTTCAGAATATTCTTCTGAAGAAGAATATTCTTCTTCTGAATATTTGTCTCTGAGGGTGAAGAATCCTCAGAGACGTCATCAAAATATGACACATTTGTAGCATTTCTGCTTTCAGAATAAACTTCCTTCGAGGAATCATCCATGTCCAGGTTCTCAAAATGTCCTGTGTAATTTTGAACTCGTCCTTGAAGGTTGCATCAGCTAAAGAGGTTTCTTCCGTTGAAACTTCTTCAATGGAAGAGGTTTCTTCTGTTGATGCACCTTCAAAGATTTTTTCAAAATTCATCAGGTTTTCTTTGCTGTCACAGTTTTCTTTTACAGCCAGGTCCATTTGGCTATGAGCAACATCAACAGACTCATCAAAGTGTTCTGGTGTGTCCTCAGTGTTCATTTCTGTGTCCTCAGAGCAAGCTTCAAATTGCAGCTCTGTTTCGCTCTCAGGTTCAGAGATGCTTTCCAAGGCAGCAGTGTCCTCCGATGTTTTGACTGTGAAGTGCGTATTGACTTCTGGGGAGGCTTCCAGGTCATTTTGATCTTCAGGAATGTCAAAATCAACGTACCTCGATCTATCATCCACTTCAAATTCCTCTAAAATTTGATCATCTTTCACGTTGTCTTTGTCGATAAGTTCCTCAAAACAAAAGTATTTATATCTTTCATCTTCAGATGATGTCTCTCTTGAAACGTCACTGTTTTTTAAATTGTCTTCAGGGTGAATGTCCTCAAAACAAAAGTATTTAATCTTTGCATCATCAGCAGACGAGTTATCTGCTGAAACATCATCTTTTTTCTGACATCCCAGCAACTTTTCTAATCCTCTTGTGACGAGATAGCCAAGTCCCCAGCCAATAGTCAGAATCATTTTTATTGCTGTAGAAATGGCTTAGAGACTCCCTGTCTCAAAGGAAGGATGGGGGGGGGGAATCGACTTTTTTGGAGGCAAAATGAATGTACGTAGCTGTACATAGACAACAACAACACTTGTTAAGCTTAAGGTGCTGTATGGACCTTACCAAGCTCCGCCCAGAAACGCCCTCAAAAATCCCACGTGGCTGCATGTCTCACAAACAAAGCCTGCAG